>NC_064629.1:402408464-402721520 GCF_023864275.1 Schistocerca cancellata | reverse complement strand
TCTGACCAGTATTTACTTAAAATTTATATTCCTGAACATTTGTCAGGTATCGAATTGAGAAGGTTGCCGCTGATGACGAGCGCGGCATGCTTGACGACCATTGAAGTGCTATTTGGACCCCATGTCCGAAAATACTAGCCCTATTTTGAAGAGTGAAACGCCGTTAAATTTGTCTCTTTTAGAACTACAATACTAGCAGCAGTAAATCCTTTGAAAACGCGAAGTTGTTACGAATCTCTCTGTAATTACAAAAACTATGAAGAGAGACTATTGAGAACTTTTTCACAGTTCATTTGGTTGAAAACATAAGGGTGAGAATGTGTGTTGTTTACATCCACATTCATCGAGTAAACTATCACACCGCGAGTGCAAAGGTATACATAACTGTAGCACTAACATAATTTCGTCAGGGCGCAATTGTGTAGATGCAGAAACTTGGTGTGGTGAAGTTGCAAACGATTTACTTCGGAGTGCAATATTTCAGAACAACAACATGGAGGCTTATGTCTCGTTTTTCATGATGACGAGACAAGGTATCGTCCAAGACGTGGACATTACATTGAAGAAGAAATTTTGGAAGTCATTTAGTGCAGCGTAACTTCAATAAAAGTGAAGACCTATCAAAGTATTTTTAATAAAGGTGAAGACCCCCTAAAAAGAAACCAGGCCTCATTTCTATTCATAGAATCAGATGCCAGGTGAAACCCTTCGTATCATCCATCTTTCAATGCCTCAGCAGTCTGAGATTTAGACACGGAAGTATTCAGTGTCGTAGCAAGCTTACATATGATTCAGTCAACGAAGGACAGTTAGGAGGGGGTGCGGGTGGAGGAGAAATCTTGCAGTCGCGAATTTTGGCATAGTGCTAGGAGGTTTTGAAGGTCACTTTATGTTTTGCTCAAATAACTCGAAAACGGGGGCTACTAACGAAAATATTTCTCAGTACAAAATTAAACTACG
This sequence comes from Schistocerca cancellata, assembly GCF_023864275.1. NCBI lineage: Eukaryota > Metazoa > Arthropoda > Insecta > Orthoptera > Acrididae > Schistocerca > Schistocerca cancellata. The sequence continues at coordinate 402,720,560 of NC_064629.1, read as the reverse complement.
TTAAACTTCCTACAAAAAAGGTATTATTCATTTTTCTCTAGAAATAATAGTTTCCGCGTTGCAGGGGGGGGGGGGTGTTAAAAATCGCAGATTATTAGAAGTGCGAGGGAAGGAAGGTCTCGACATTGTGTTCATGTATTTACCTCCTTCATTGGTCCGCAAACAGATGGTCGAGCAGGGGATTTGCCCCACTATCTACCCTACTACGTCACAAAAAGCAACTAAAGGGTATTTCAGAAAGTTATACGGACCTCCACAGAGTGGCTTATGAATAACTGGGGCCGCAGTACGCAAACATACTCGGGGAGTGTTAATTTTGCACAAAATGCGTTAACACTATATGGAATGCAGAGTCAGGTTTCTAATAACACTAAGGCAAGTATTGCGTATGGACAGAATCTAAGTAAACCTCTGCACATTGTTCTACACTGCCAGAGGGGTAACTGGATCGTAGTCACCCAACACGGCAACTGTAGTGTTCTTCCTCGAAAGGCAACTTCTCTAACCACAAATACAGTTCACTTTTCAGTTTACAGACAGACTCTACCTCCCCAGCATTTCCTATCCAGTTCCCTTACATGAGTAGACAAAATAACTTCGCTGAGCTCCTGTTTACATAGCGGAATTGTTTTCAGTTTATTAAGTGAGTACTTATTTACAGTTAAGTGAGCTACTAAGTAAAATGCTGAACACCTGGAGATGTCAACTGCCTACCACACTTATGAGCCTTTTCCAAGTATAACAGGCCATCAATGTGTGTTCGACAGTGTTGATTTCATTGTCTCTACTATCAATGACTAGAATACTTTTCACAGCGTAAGAGTTATCAAAGGCATCACCCCAGCTTCAGCCCTGCCAAAATCTGAAAAGGCACAGAGGCTTAAATTGTATCCCTCTACAGCAGAAGCAGGTGACGTAGGTCTTCAGAACTGCATTACAACAGATTAGTATTCTAGACTTCAAAATGATCAGTCCCATTCCATCAGACACATTCACACTTATCTTGGAAAATATACTGTGTATGTATGGTAAGTGGCACTACTCTACAAGTACCAGCAGTTCTTGAACGGAAAAAAATGTATGCAGCCTACCAGTAACACAATTAACGGTTTGTGAAGTGCAGTAACATTTTGGTCATTCATTTCGTGACTAAAACACAATTATGCGACTTTACAATACTCTGCCAACGATAGACAACAGAGAAGTGCTACATTTACCAGTCCAATACATTTCCCACCAACACAACATAATCACTGACAACATAATCACTGACAACATGATCACTGAAGACAACTGCAAATAATTAGTCACTCATTAAAATGAAAATCCTTCACTACATAGAAACCAGCTCAGTGAAGTTATTTTGTCTACATACGTAAGAGAACTGGACAGGAAATGCTGAGGATGTACACAGAGGTGACAAAGATCACAGGTAACGATGTACACCTCTACAGATCGTCGTAGTACCGCATACAGAAAGTATAAAAGTGCAGTGCATTGGCGGAGCTGTCATTTTTACTCAGGTGATTCATGAGAAAAAGTTTGCGGTGTAATTATAGCCGCATGACGGGAATTAACAGGCTCTGAAGGAGGAACGGTAGTTGGAGCTAAACGCATGGGACATTTCATTTCGTAAATCGTTAGGGAATTCAATATTTCAAGATCCGCAGAGTCAAGAGTGTGCTGGGAATACCGAATTTCAGACATTACCTCTCACCATGGACATCACAGCGGCGGACAGCCTTCACTTAACGACCGAAAGCAGCAGCATTTGCGAGGAGTTGTCAGTGCTACCAGACAAGCGACACTGCGTGAAATAACCGCGGAAATCAATCAGGAACGTACGAAGAACGTATCCGTTAGGGCAGTGCGACGAAATCTGGCGTTAATGGGCTATGGCAGCAGACGGCCGACGCGAGTGCCTTTGCTAATAGCACGACATCGCCTCCAGCGATTCTCCTAGGCTCGTGACCGTATCGGTTGGGCCCTAGACGACTGGAAAAACCGTGGCCTGGTCGGATGAATCTATATTTCAGTTGGTAAGAACTGATGGTAGGGTTTCCGTGTGGCGCAGACTCCACGAAGCAACGGACCCAAGTTGTCAAAAAGGCATTATGCAAGCTGGTGATGGCTCCATAATGGTGTGCGCTGTGTTTACATGGAATTGTCTGAGTTCTTTGGTCCAACTGTACCCATTACTAACTGGACATGGTTATGTTCGGCTAATTGGAGACCATTTAAAGCCCTTTATGGACCTCGTTTTCCGAAATAGCGATGGAATTTTCATGGATGACGATGACATGCCGCATGTCACCAGGCCAAAGCTGTCCGCGATTGGTTTGAAGACTTGGAGCGAATGACTTGGCCACCCAGATCGCCCAGCATGAATCTAATCGAACATTTAGGGGACATAATCGAGAGGTCAGTTCATGCCAAAATCCTGTACCGACAACACTTTCACAATTAAAGCGGCAGCTTGGCTCAATATTTGTGCAGGGCACTTCCAATGACTTGTTTAGCCTATGACACGTCGAGTAGCTGAGCTACGAAGGGCAAAAGGAGCTCCGACACGATATTAGGAGATTTCCCGTGACTATTTTCACCAAAGTGCATATCAGTCTGTGAACTAAAAATCCGGCAGCGCTCACAGTGGAGGAAGTAACCTTTTCCCGAACACTACAGATGCCATGCAGGGTGTCTAAAAACTAATTTCCATGTAGCAGTGTAGAGCAGTATTCAGAGATTTACGTAAGTTCTGTCTAGATGCGTGGTTTGCTTTAGTGTAATTAGTAAACCATATCTGCTTTCCATGTAATGTTAATGCACTTCGCGGAAAATAACCCCCCCCCCCCCCCCTCCATGCCTGTACACTGCCTGCGACGTCAGTTTTGTGAATAACCTTGTAGTTTTTCCATCCCCTGCAACACGGTAACCGTTAGTCCTAGAGAAGAATGAACGGGACATTTTGTATAGGAAATTTGGTGTAGCTTACTTTTGTACAGGGAAACATTTTCCCTAGAAGCCGTCTTTTTCACGTTATTAAAGCATAACTTAAAAAAGTTACCTTCAAACGGAGAACGCTCACATCCTGCTGGTCAGAATTTTTAGTACATTGTTCAGCACACTTGTTCCTAGCTCTGCGAAAAAATTTGCGACTATACGATTGGTTCCCCAAATCGACCTGTTCTGGTCTTTGTTGACTGCGCTAATGTTTTCTTTGTGGAGAACCTCATAAGTGTACTGAATATGACCGTGCTACAGACACTACTCCTAAAATATTTACTGTGGCGCTCATCACAGGGCTACAGACAAAATATGCCCGGAATTCACAACACAACCGGAAATAAACAGAAAAAGAGGAGAGTTCGACCTAAACTATCACGAAATTTTCGCGTTGGAAGGTAGAGGACGTTATGATACTGTTGCTGCGAGGAAATAGCCGTCCTTTATGTCAGCTGTTCCCCCGCTGATGCATACTGCTCGTAATGGAATAGCAGCGGAAGCTCAACCCACCAGCCATCATGTTTCGCACTGGCAAACACGTCTGCCCCAGCGAGAGCGTGATGAATCCGCGTGAACAGCGTTCGTTAACGCCACTAGCTATGCACGTGCACGCCGAAGCACGTGGCTGGCAGTTCCCTCATTCGGTATATCGCGTCACTCGCTACACAGCTTTGTCACAAATCAAGGCCCAAGAGAAAGACAGGCCGTGGCGCGTACGCACGTCATACCAGTGCCAGTACTCGTCTCCGGCGGGGAGCGAGTAACTACACTGGTAAGCCAAAACATTATGACTACCGCCCATCACGACACTGGATGCCTCCTGGTGGTGTGGGCACGTGACGCAGTAAGGAAAGTATGTAAGCAGGGAAGAGACAGATGAGGGATTAGCCTAGCAAAGATACGCGCTGCAAATGGAGAAATACATTGAGATAACAGACTTTGACAAAGAGCAGACTATTATTACGCAGAGCCTGCGAACGAAAAAAATGGTTCAAATGACTCTGAGCACTATGGGACTTAACTTCTGAGGTCATCAGTCCCCTAGAACTTAGAACTACTTAAACCTACATAACCTAAGGACATCACACACATCCATGCCCGAGGCAGGATTCGAACCTGCGACCGTAGCGGTCGCGCGGTTCCAGACTGTAGCGCCTATAATCGCTCGGCCACCCCGGCCGGCTAGTATCTCAAAAATGGCGAAGTTGGTCGAATGTTCACGTGCTACTATCGTGCCCATTTACGGAAAGATGTAGGACAGTGAAATTACCACTAGGCGCTACATGGTTGGACGTCTACGACTATTCACACAGAAAGCGGGGTTCGAGGCCTGTGTACTCTGTAAAATGGGATAGATGGTGATCTGTGTCATCTCTCCCGAAAGAGCACAATGTTAGTGCACGCGCGAGTGTTTCTGAGCACACCTTTCATAGTACATTGTTGAACATGGGGCTCCGCAGCTGACCGCCCCTGTATGTTCACATGTTGCCCCAACGATATCGTCAATTACGATTGCAGTGGGCACGGAACCATTAGGATTCGACTAACGATCAATGGAAACGTATCAGGTATTCGGGTGAATCACATTTTTGCTACACTAGATAGCTGCTGGTGTCCAGAAACGCCATCATCGACGTGAACGGTAACTCGAAACGTGCAGCGCGTCACAGATGCAGTCTGGTAGGAGCAGCAGTATACTTTGGGAGACATTTTACTGCGCTTGCATGAGATTTGTGGTTGTAATCAAAGACAATCTGACAGATGTGAACCACCTGTATCCATTCATGCTTGATGTCTTCCCCGACGGCGATGTCATCTTTCAGCAGTATAATTGTCGGTGTCTCGGAGCCAGAACCGTGCTGCAGTGGTTCGAGGACAATTATAGTGAACTCACATTGACGTCTTGACGACCGAATTCGCCTGACGTAAATCCTATGGAACCCATCTGGGTCGCTGTTGGGCGCAATCACCGTTGACGGAAATCACCGGCCCTTTATTTACGCGAATTACATGACCTGTGCGTAGACATCACATACCTCCACAAACCTACCAAGGAGCTGTCGGATCCCTGATACGCAGAATCAGTGACGTCTTTCGTTCCAAAGACGGATAAACAAGGTATTAAGCAGGTGGTCATGATGTTTTGGCTCATCAGTGTATTTCAGACGAGTTTGATAATTCTTGACTGCGCGTTTAAATGGAAACCTTTAATGGGTACCTTTTCATTGACATATTGATTTTCTGTGGACCCTGACGAAGCCGAGCGTTCGGGAAGTATGGTGGACAAAGCGACTCACAAGTTCGTTGTTGGGAGCGTATTTCTCGTGGGCCTTGCTAGCGGCACTGATAGGCCCGACGAGAGTTCGAATGTATTTAAAATTAGAATTTCTTTTTAGCTGTCGATTTTCCAAGTTTTTTGTGGAGAAACTGTGTATGAAACTGATAATCGAATATTTAATGTTATCGTAGGTCATCGTCGTAACTGAAGGAGTGTGAATTTGTATGAAAGAATATCTGATGACATAGAGCTCGCATTCAGTTTGCTGCTAAAATCGCACAGACATTGTGACATATTTTGGACTGAACAAATTAGAGAGATTTATGTTGAGCAGCTTGACAATTTTTTTAAAAAAGTTCAATCCATCTATACTGTAGGTTGTTGTGAGTAAATCGAGCAAATGAACTATCAGAGCTCGTTACAGGCGGTAATATAAATTGCAATGGACGGAAAGTGAAAGAAAGCGTAAGGTGTAATAGTAAGCAGAGATGGGCATTATTCGAATAAATTTTCATCTGGATAATTATTCGAGGAAGTAGATCATTCAAACAAAATTATTCACAAATAAATTATTTCTAACTTAAATAACGGATAACGTGGAATGCCACTGTATTTTCTCTGTTTCCTTCTTGTACTGAATTCTATGGCTAGTGTTTGTTCCCTTGGCACAGTGCAGTTTCCATTTGATACATAACTTATTAATGGACTGTACGTAAAGGTGCCTCGGCGGTTCTGTGTACTAATTTGCACAGAAATGACGACGAAAAATGACGAGAAAGCAGTTAGATACAACGACGAAAATAAATAAAAGCCCGGGACCCCATCCAACAAGCGACGTGGGAGGAGGAGGAGGGGGAGGAGTAGCAAGCTCGTTAAAAAAACCTGGGTCTGTCTGGCTCCGGGTGGTGGTACTCTGCGAGGGCCCTTGTCTAGGGTTACATGTGAAACCCAGCCAACGGTCTCTAAGACGGAAGAGAACGAGAGCCTAGCGGAGTGAACCACGAATAAAACTCAAATTTCGAACGAACAATCCGATCTGATATTGGAATCTAATTATTTACTTTTTATGTAATACAATTTCAATTGCAGTATGGAATGTCCGCAAATTGAATGCACTACCCCAAGTGGAAATACGAGAGAGAAATCCACCATTGCGTCATGAAAGGCTATGGAACTAAATTCAAAAAGAAATTCTTTATAGGCACTTTAAATGTAAAGTTTCTACGCAACACAAGTAAACAAAAAAAACAGAAATACTTTTAGAGAAAAATAAAATTCAAATTTTAGCAGTTCAAGAAACAATATTCCTAGATGAAAATGTAGTAGATACTTGTAACTACAAAATCGTCAAAGACAAACCAGCAATCGAAATTACAGAAAAAATCCCAGAGGAATGGAAAGCTACCTTGATACATCCAGTTCACAAAAGGCGTAATATAAACAGGGTAAACAGCTACAGAGGAATCTCTTTACTGCCAGTAGCGTATACAATATTTTCCAAGAATATAAACAGCACTAGAGCGTCATTTAGGTGAATATCAGGGTGGTCATGCTCAGAACAAACAAGACATGATGCCTATACGCAAGAGAATGCCTGGCAAATACCTATAACTTAGATAAATTAGAGGTACTAGAAAGGTAAATCATAAGGAAAATACACTCCTGGAAATGGAAAAAAGAACACATTGACACCGGTGTGTCAGACCCACCATACTTGCTCCGGACACTGCGAGAGGGCTGTACAAGCAATGATCATACGCACGGCACAGCGGACACACCAGGAACCGCATGGTGTTGGCCGTCGAATGGCGCTAGCTGCGCAGCATTTGTGCACCGCCGCCGTCAGTGTCAGCCAGTTTGCCGTGGCATACGGAGCTCCATCGCAGTCTTTAACACTGGTAGCATGCCGCGACAGCGTGGACGTGAACCGTATGTGCAGTTGACGGACTTTGAGCGAGGGCGTATAGTGGGCATGCGGGAGGCCGGGTGGACGTACCGCCGAATTGCTCAACACGTGGGGCGTGAGGTCTCCACAGTACATCGATGTTGTCGTCAGTGGTCGGCGGAAGGTGCACGTGCCCGTCGACCTGGGACCGGACCGCAGCGACGCACGGATGCACGCCAAGACCGTAGGATACTACGCAGTGCCGTAGGGGACCGCACCGCCACTTCCCAGCAAATTAGGGACACTGTTGCTCCTGGGGTATCGGCGAAGACCATTCGCAACCGTCTCCATGAAGCTGGGCTACGGTCCCGCACACCGTTAGGCCGTCTTCCGCTCACGCCCCAACATCGTGCAGCCCGCCTCCAGTGGTGTCGCGACAGGCGTGAATGGAGGGACGAATGGAGACGTGTCGTCTTCAGCGATGAGAGTCGCTTCTGCCTTGGTGCCAATGATGGTCGTATGCGTGTTTGGCGCCGTGCAGGTGAGCGCCACAATCAGGACTGCATACGACCGAGGCACACAGGGCCAACACCCGGCATCATGGTGTGGGGAGCGATCTCCTACACTGGCCGTACACCACTGGTGATCGTCGAGGGGACACTGAATAGTGCACGGTACATCCAAACCGTCATCGAACCCATCGTTCTACCATTCCTAGACCGGCAAGGGAACTTGCTGTTCCAACAGGACAATGCACGTCCGCATGTATCCCGTGCCACCCAACGTGCTCTAGAAGGTGTAAGTCAACTACCCTGGCCAGCAAGATCTCCGGATCTGTCCCCCATTGAGCATGTTTGGGACTGGATGAAGCGTCGTCTCACGCGGTCTGCACGTCCAGCACGAACGCTGGTCCAACTGAGGCGCCAGGTGGAAATGGCATGGCAAGCCGTTCCACAGGACTACATCCAGCATCTCTACGATCGTCTCCATGGGAGAATAGCAGCCTGCATTGCTGCGAAAGGTGGATATACACTGTACTAGTGCCGACATTGTGCATGCTCTGTTGCCTGTGTCTATGTGCCTGTGGTTCTGTCAGTGTGATCATGTGATGTATCTGACCCCAGGAATGTGTCAATAAAGTTTCCCCTTCCTGGGACAATGAATTCACGGTGTTCTTATTTCAATTTCCAGGAGTGTATTAGGACCACAAACATAGCACAAGCTCGGAAATTACGAAGCAATATATCAAAATATGGAAAATATTTCAAACCTAAAGAGAAAAGAAGACGGGGTGTTTTTCTGGCATTTATTTCGAACACAATACAGTAGATTAACTAATAAGATATTCAAATATTTGCCGGGTAAGAAGTCCACAACAAGCACGGTCAACGGCGTAAAAAATGATTTAGAAAGCCACTCACTGTAATTATTGCAGCAATATCTTACTCACGCTTTAAAACACAAGTAGTTCATCTGTATTTCTGTCCATAACCTAGAGAGCCTTACAATAAACTGCACACGTATAATATACAAAGAAATGTCTAAGAAATCGGATCACGAATTTCGAATAACGATGTGATGCAAAAAGAAGATTTTATTTGTAATGTTATTGGAGAATATAAGCTAGCGTGGAATCACACCTAATTATTTGCCAAAAACTACAGTGGAATTGATGATTTCTCAGTTTTTGCTGAAGAAGATTGTGAATTGAAAGTCATACATCGTTATAAATAAAGACTAATTCAGAAGATATAACACGCTGATAATCTCTTTGAATGTGTACAACATATTTTCTTTAGTTTCACGGTGGCAAATTTTCGAAAATCAAATGAAGTTCTTGATGAGGTGTTCGAAAAAAAAAAAAACATAGTTGTTCTGAAAATTAATTTAAAACAAACAGAAATTAAATTCATTTAGTAACTGGCAAAGAATTGGAACATTAAATTGCATTGGATTTCAGATTTATCTATTTTTAACATTTCTTTTTATTTACAGATGACGAGTAAGTGTTTTTATTCGTAGAAGTGAACAGTGTCTCGAATAATATTTGTTATTCACGAATAAGTAATAACAATTTTTATCTGTATTCATTATTCGTCATTCAAAAACATTTCGCCCAACTCTGATGGTAAGTTAAGCGTATCGCGCATGTGCACACCCCAAATACGAGTACTATGTGCAAGTGGATGTAAGCGCGACAAATGCCCCCTGCCTGCGAGAATGCGCACATGCGGCTAGCCCGTGTACTAGCGCTCACTGTGCCTTCATCAGCATCGGTACGCTTCGGCAACCTCCGTCACCGTTCGGTAAGTGCATTCGCGCTCTCTCTCGCACACCGCTGGCGACGCCGGCGCCTGTCGTGCGGGTCGTGCCTACTGGGACCTACCCAGCTGCACAGCGGCAGCCGACCAACGTTTATAATAGGCCGGAGCAAAACACAAGCGACAAACCGACCGTGCCTACACGACAGAGTGGTTTCCAATGACGACAGCATATTCACCCGTTGGTCATAATCCGTATCCGCCTCAGTACCAGCACATCGCACAACTAGAAACACCAGTATCTTGTGAACAGCATACTTTGTATTACATATTATCGCGACTGTTCTGAAAGATACGTCAAGCGCAGCACAAATCAACGATTGGTTGCGAAGTAATAACTTGTCAGCTCTTATGGGGGTATGTAACACGCTCGCTCCATCTTAACAGCTACTGACAAATAGTAAATGACTGTTTTACGTTACCACAGAATGCTAAGGAATGCACGCTGTATTTGGTGAAATAAAAAATAGCTTACTTTCATTTATGAGCGATCAGCATACAGCAATTTGCGCAGTAAGTGAGATGTGGTTAGCTCCACTGACTGACATCTTCATACCCGGTTTTAACATTGTGCGCTGTGAGAGAGGATGGGTATGGAGGAACAGCGCTTTCAATTAAACATGGGGTCCCATATAAAATTTTAAATTTAGAGTTTACTCATGCAGAATTTCAATACGAAGATGTCTCCGTGCTCTCAGATACTGACACCCGGTGAGTTTAAGACCACATCATCCTGCCTGGGAGCCAGGTCGGAAAGATAGCTTTGGGAGAATAAATGCAGACATCACTGCCGAAAGTAACTTAGTAAGACTCAACGACTGATGACCACCAACAACCAGTCGTCTAAACCAACGGAGCAGTGCCGCCGACCTTTCTTTTGCGTCTCCGTTCATGGCTACAACCATTACATCTGAGCTGGGAAAGATTCACTATGCCCTGAACATTTAGCAGTCATCCTCTGATGAGTAAGAAAAAGCCTTGGTAAATCGCTTATATAAACAGCTACCGCTGGAACATTCCTAAGGCAGACTGGAGAAAATATCAAAAGGTACTAGCACCCATAGTGAACAGGAAACCCACGAGCGTATTACATCACTATCAGAAAAATATATCTGGGAAGCTTCCAAGATGTCCATTCCACGGAGTAACCCGTTTCTTCCAAGAGAAAATAAACTGCTAGATAGGCGGGACGAAGAATGTTAAAACGCGGTGAAAGAGCGTAAGAACGCACTGAAATTATACAAACCTCAAGCAACAGTAGAAAATTACGTTGCTTTCAATATAGTGCAGGGAAAAGCGAAAATATTTCTAAATGTGAAAGAAACGAAGTAACTGGATGGTATTTTGCGGAAGATTAAATGCAAGGACACCCGTTTCACTTGTGTGCGAAGAAATTAAACCTAGCAGAAAGGTTGAGATACAGACGTTCACCACTTCCCCCCCCCCCTCCACACACACACACACACACACACACACACACACACACACACACACACACAACACCGACTTTCCCAGGCAGACAGATGGAATTTACTGCAACCTTTTGAAGGTTAACGCTGTGGGCTTTCCTGTCAATGTATTGGCTGCTGGTGTACATCATTTCTTGGACAAACTCCTACAGTAAGCGTAGTAAATCGAGCGTTGTCGGTTCGCCCCAGTACGGCCCTGGTCCTGACAACATGCTGTATAATTTGACAGTACCAGAAAAGAATCACCTGAGCAATATTTTAAGAAATTCCTGGTTCAGTAGAAATGACGCTCCTGAACTGAAGACAGCACGAGTTTTTCCAGTTTTGAAGCCTGAAAAACCTCCGAATGAATTGTCGTCATACAGACGTACCGCATTACAGTAATGTTTCCTGAAGGTGTTAGAAACGACAATAAAACATGGGACAGAATGGCGGTACGAACATAACGGCCTGTTACAGACGACGTATGGGCTTCCGCAGAGGCAGCGGAGCCTGTGAAACAGTAGCACAACTTATTGCACACATCCAGCTTTGTCCCAGCAGTAACAAGTCCTTGTCCTTAACAGCCGTCGACCTTTGGCTACTGGGAAGTACGCTGTAAACATCTTTGTCTGACTTGAGTGTTCTGAGTTCAATAGTGATGTATTAATTATTATTACTATTACTATTATTATTATTATTATTATTATTATTATTTGCAGCAACAGTTATAGTATTCAATTACGTACAGATTTAAGTTACTTGGTGGTACATTTATGTCAAAATGAGGGACGGAAGTATTTCTCTCGACAAATAGCTAAATTCACCCCTGAAGATGTCTTACCGATTTACAGGGAAAGGATTCGGTTCGAGCGGGACAAAGAATGGCAAGCTTCGCAAGCAACTAGAAGAAAATACTATGCGCAAAGAACTCCAGTGCTATCAATCACGCCTTGGTACCATTTTGCAGTTTCCAACGTGCGGTTGAAGTTCAACCACAGTCGGCATGCACAGCAAATTCATCGCATACGCCTAGCTCCATCTATAGTTTGTGACTGTGGCGAAGTGGAAGACATCGATCTCTCATTTTTTGGATGCATGAGTCGGTGGGGCCTCACATCGAAACTGCTAATGAATGATGTGAGCTAGAAATACCAGTTACCAACATTATTGGCAACGACAGACTTTTCACCGGAAGGGCAAAGAGGGAGATGAATTAACTCACACAAACTAAATAAGTTACGTATATTCAGTTATAGGAAATACTCAAACGCCAATAAATAAATAAAACATAATTATGATATCTTAAAAAGTTCACGAAGCACCTGAGAGGAACAGCTCAGCTGAATCTTCCTGTACATACACTCTAATGTACTGTAATGACAAAGGAATCAAACACCTTCGCTAATAATAATACACTAGATGCCTTTTACGATATTGAGTAACTGATTACGAAATCTACTGATAATGCACAAATGTGTTCAGGTGACTGCCAAATATAAACTACATTTCAACTAATGTTTAAAATATTTTATTGAAGGGCGTTTTCATTTTTTTCTACGAGTTAGACACGAGACACGTGCAACAGTGAAATATCTCGTGTCTATTGTGCAGAGCCTAGTAGTAAGTTTAAGGGTTCATGGCTGGGGCGTGTGAGAGCCGGTACGTCTTTGCGCTCGTGCTGCGGAATTTATGTGCTCCAAGTTTTGTAGCCCTATCCCCGCGCCTCACGGGGACGTACGTAAGGCTGAAGTCTAAGATAGCACGCTAGCATACAGCCGAAAGAGGCTGTGTTGTAGCAACAGCACAGTAGAGGTTTATCCTTGCAGAAAATAGTAATACATCAATGATGTCATCAGGAGTAAGAAAAATTGTTTCTGGCCTGTGAAAGCAATTTAATCAATATAGTGTAGTCTGATTTCCAAATCTTCCCGTGCGTCGTTTGAAGTCGGTACTCATTAGCAACGACTCTTCCTGAAATGAAAAGGAACCTAGGTATCAACGTTAAAATGTTAACCTTACTGAAATGTTAAATAGTAGTTTGGATTAAAAGTTATTACAGAAACTTTTTGTGATTGTACGCTGAAGACAAGTTGGAGTTTACACTGTGAGGTTGTTCAGTCAACCCGGATAAAGTGTAATCAATGATTTTAACGATACTGCAAGTATATTCAAAGAATATCTCAAGAAATAGAATGTGCGTTGTTAACATTCCTAAACACTACTTCATACAGAGTCGGAAGTGAAAATAAAGCCGGCCGGAGTGGCCGTGCGGTTCTGGGCGCTACAGTCTGGAGCCGAGCGATCGCTACGGTCGCAGGTTCGAGTCCTGCCTCGGGCATGGGTGTGTGTGATGTCCTTAGGTTAGTTAGGTTTAATTAGTTCTAAGTTCTAGGCGACTGATGACCTCAGAAGTAAAGTCGCATAGTGCTCAGAGCCATTTGAACCATTTGAAAATAAAGACGAATACATTTTAAAATTAAAACTCATATAAATCAACAAAATAAGCGCCTGCCCCCGGTAGCTGAGTGGTCAGCGCGACAGAATGTCAATCCTAAGGGCCCGGGTTCGATTCCCGGGTGGTTCGGAGATTTTCTCCGCTCAGGGACTGGGTGTTGTGTTGTCCTAATCATCATCATTTCATCCCCATCGACGCGGAAGTCGCCAAAGTGGCGACAAATCGAAAGACTTGTACCAGGCGTGCGGTCTAGCCGACGGGAGGCCCTAGTCCCACGATATTTACATTTAACAAAATAAGCGCGACAATGAAAGCAAAAACAACCTGTTTCAAAGAGTGGATATCGTATTTGGAAGCGTAATTATAGGCATGAAAGGACGAACAAACAGAACTAAGAGTCAAACTACCATCAAATTATTGTATAGTTCTCTGCGGTTACCTGTAAAACGTTTAACGCTAAAAAAGAAATCTACTTTTGAAATCAAGAACAGACAAGCATGATTGTGATCTGTAAGAGAATATAACTAGAGGATCTACAATTTATACTTCCGACCTCTGCTAACAACTCTGTCAGGCGTGAAGATTGTGTAAATGTGTTCCGAGATTGGGCCGGCTGTATGGGCAGTTGCTCCATCCTGTTGGAAGTAGCTGTAGGTCTTTTCCTCCTCCGTTAATGCTGTCACAAATGGTTTCAAACGCGCCGAAGTCAGCGTCTGACGAGACAAGATGGGACCAATAACGCGAGGTGCAGACACGCGCACCAAACCCTAACCTCCTGATCATGAAATGGTGTTTCGTGCAAGTTATGCTGACTCGCCGCTGTCCAGAACCTGTGATTCTGTGAGTTGATGTAAACACTAAGGTGAAACCAGGCTTCATCGGGCATAAAGAACAAATCCATGTCCAAGACATTGTTATCTCAGTTAACACTCGCAAAACAGGAGGCGCTGAGAAGGATCTACTGGTTTTACTGTATTAACAGATAACAGATTGGTAGGGGTGGATGTGCTCGTCCAGGTGGAGTATTCGTCCGCATGATCGACGTGATATGCCGGTCTCTTGTGACAGGCGTCGTCGGGTTGATCTGGTAGGACTCTGAAGCATTTTCTAGTGAACTGCAGCCACATTTTGGAGTGTTTTTTAACTTGTTCAAAACTGTTCCTATCTGACGCCATTTTCGGACTAAGCGTTGCATGGCACTCTTTGCTGACATTTTGACACGACTGAACTTCTCAGAAAACAACTGACCACACTTTTTCCACGACTCTGTCGTCACGTAACTTTCCACAACGATCACCCGCTGCTCCACTCTGAGTACCAGTGTCCCATTTGCACTACTTCTCTCATTCTAACACAGCCACCACTACGCTCTGAACCGTTGGGGATGAACGAGGCGGGAGTACGCGTGGTGTGCGCGTCACGGAGTGTAGTTATTTGCATACACTCACGTCCAATTGTATCCATTCGTCCGGCCCACTTTTATTTGCCTCAACTTTTGTTTATGCAGCAGTATCTTTATAATGCTTTGTAAGAGACAAATGGTGTCAATATGCGAGGTATTACAACAAACGGTCTTTTATTGTTATAGGATATAGAATCAGTTTAATCCAGAAAGAAATTCGTGCTAGAATATACCAGAGGATAACAGTTTTGCTCCTTTGAAAACGATACGGCCGATCTCCTTCCCTACTCTTCCACTTTGAATGGGGGAGTGGAGTGGGGGTTAGGGGTTGTTTGGGGAAGGAGACCAGACAGTGAGGTCATCGGTCTCATCGGATTAGGGAAGGAAGTAGGCCGTGGCCTTTGAAAGGAACCATCCCGGCATTTGCCTGGAGCGATTTAGGGAAATCACGGAAAACCTAAATCAGGATGGCCGGACGCGGGATTGAACCGTCGTCCTCCCGAATGCGAGTCCAGAGTCTAACCACTGCGCCACCTCGCTTGGTCTTTCACTTTGAACTCAAGTCTTTTAAAGACCTCATACTCGATAACACTTCGACACCCATCTTCCTTTCTGTTTTTATTATTTTGCCCGGAAAGAATGAACTGCGGATTTTCACTTCCTTATCTAAGTAGTCACTGGCATAACTATAATCTGGCACGATAGTCTCATGTCCTAATCTGTCTCACGCGCTGTGTTCGTAACAGGTTAACTGCTGCAGCAGAATTCAGCATAACAGTGTACAGGTGATGAATGTTGGCACACTTATTTTGGGATCAGCACGTACTTGTCACAAACTAGCTCCTCCATATTCTGAGGGCAAGATCGGCAAGAAACTTTAATAGCCCGGTGAACATCTCTTCTTTTCCTTTCTTTTACAGATGAAATGCGGCGTTGAGGATGTCGTTCTGTGTTCACGACACAAGCCTACAGCGAAAACAATGCCGACTCTCACATGTTATTTCCAGCGCGGAATGTTAGGATACTAGCAGAAGCTAAATTCGGTACGTACGTAACCAGCAATGTAACGGCTACAGCTCACAGCACTATCACAGTCGGTGGACTAAGAAAGACGAGAAATGGAATTAAGAAGAAAGTAAGATGAATTTAAATATGAGAAGAGACTCACTTTATTTAGGTAGGAGACGTGAACAACGCAATGTACTGAAGTAGGTGTATGTATACCGGTATACAAAGCGGCCGCAGCCGACAATAGGACATCCGGCCTGCCTACCGCATCCGCTGGAAGTGAGCTAGCAGGGCGAAGGACACTGCCACCGTTCACGCTCTTTTTTGGCATTCTACGCCCATTCGAGGGCAGAACGAGATGGCAGTCGCAGAAGACCATATTGTTACCTCTGTGACAGATCGACATACCGCTGCGGGTTCTAAACTGTTCAGGATTTTACACACTAACCACAATGCAACCGTCACTTAGAGAGATTAGTGATATCAGACTTCAAAATAAAGCTTCCATTCCGTGTTACGCACGGGCACAATGTGAAAATTACAGCGAATATTATGAATGTTTTCTACATCTACATACATACTCGCAAGCCAACGTACGGTGCACAGCGGAGGGTACCTTGTACCACTACTCTCTTCCTTTCCTGTTCCATTTGCAAATGGAGCGAGAAAAAAGAAGATTGTCTACATGTCTCCGCGCAAGCCCAAATTCCTCTCATCCTTTTTTCGTGATCCTTACGTTGGTGGTGGTAAAATCTTTCTGCAGTCAGCTGCAAACTCCTATTGTCTAAATTTTCTCAATGTTGTTTCCCTCCATTTGAGTTCAGGCAGAATTTCCGTAATACTCGCGTGCTGATTGAACCTACCGATAACAAATCAAGCACCGCGCCTCTGAATTGCGTCGATTTCTCCCTTTAATTCGACCTTGTGGGGACCCAAAAAACTCGAGCAGTACGTAATTATGTGTTGCAAAATGGTTATATACGCGATCTCCTTTATAGATGAACTACACATTCCTAGAATTCTCCCAATAAAATCAAGCATTCATTATCCCCACCACCGACCTAATGTTCTCGTTCCATTTCATACCGCTTTGCATCGTTACGCCTAGATATTTAACGTGCGTAACTGTGTCAAGCAGGACGCCACTAATAATGTATTCGAACATTACGGGTTTTGTTTTCCCACTCAGTTTCATTAACGTACTTCCTTTGTACATTCAGAGCAAGCTGCCATTTTTCACACCTACAAGAAATTTTGTCGAAGTCATCTTGCATCCTTTTACAGTCACTCAATGACGATACCTTCCCGTACACAACACCATCATCGGCAAACAGCCGCACATTGATTTTCAACCTGTCCGTCAGATCACTGATGTATCAGGAGAATAACAGCGGTCCTATCACACTTTCCAGTGGCACTCCCTTGCCTCTCATGAACTCACGAAGTCCAGAACTAGGTACTGGACTCCATTACTTATAAATATCTCGAGCCACATGCGTGTCTGAGAACCTACTCCGTACGCTCGGACCTTCGTTACCAGTCTTCAAACGCTTGAAACCTAGAAATATGGAACCTGCCTGTTGCCCTTCATCCAAGGTTTACAGGATATCGTAACACTTGTTCCGGATTGAAAACAAGTCCGTAAGAGGTACAGGGTGTCCCACTCAAACCTCCCTGATTTCAAGGACCCAAGAGAGAAAAACCACAGTAGATGCAACAATGAAAAATGAACCACATTGTAGAGCATCTCAAAGAATTTATATTCCAGCGTCAAAATAGTTAATTATCGTCGCCAGAGTGCAGCATGGTCGATGGAGTGAAAATATCGACTCCACAGGAGCGCGCGCAAGCAGTAGTGTGGTTTGCAGAAACAAAATGGCCGATTAGTGTGCAAATAAATTATCGTCGTGTGTATGAATGTGATTCACCTGATGTGAAAACAATTAAGGAATGGTATAGGAAGTTTCTGGTAACAAGAAATGTTCTGAAACATTCTGGCGGTGCACGTTACAGAGTTTCAGAAGAGACAGTGGAGGACTTCAGACTAACGTTTCTCAGAAGCTCACGTAAGTCAATTCGTCAAGCATCTAGGCAACTTGATGTACCCCGATCAACACTGCACCTTCTAGTTCACCAGCGTCTTCGTATGTGTGCTCACAAAGGGTAAATTCTGACACCGAACGACAAACCACGCCGATAACAATTTGCTGCGGATATGCTGCAGCGTATTGATATGGATGCCAGCTTACTGGAAAGATGTTTATTCTCAGATGAGACAACCTTTCATCTATCAGGAAGGGTTAATAGAAATAATGTTCGGATTTGGGGTTCGCAAAATCCGCAGGTTGTCATTGGGCATGTTCGTGATAGTCCTAAACTAAACGTCTGGTGCGGGCTAACGCACGACAGGATTGTTAGACCGTTCTTCTTTGCGGAAACAACAGTGAATGGGTCAGTGTATCTGAACATGTTGGAGCAGTTTGTGTACCCTCAGATACAAGACTTGCAACCTAACAACAGTTTTCAACAAGATGGAGCTACGCCGCATTGGTCAACGGCTGTTCGCAAGTTCCTGGATAGGAAATTTCCCAATCGTTGGATCGGACGCGGAGGACCCATTTCCTGGCCACCACGTTCACCCGACATTACGCCGCTTAATTTCTTCATATGGGGATTCGCGAAGAACCGCGTGCGTGCGACCAAAAGAGGACAATATTCCTACATTGCGACATCGTATCACTAATGCGATTGCAACAATAACAGAGGAAATGTTACAAAGAACTCGGCAAGAAATTGAATATAGACTCGATATTCTTCGTGCTACAAATGGTTCACATGTAGAGGTTTATTGATGATAAATAATTAAATTCTTTGAGATACTCTACAATGTGGTGCATTTTTCACTGTCGTATCTACTGTGTGTGAGGGTTTTTTTCCTGGGTCTTTGAAATCAGGGAGGTTTGAGTGGGACACCCTGTATATCGAGTGTGGAATACCACGCATGTCAATTTCGTGTAACATTTCGAAGTATTTTTACGTTTATAGAATAAATTCACATATGCATTAGAGCAAAGTTACGTCTTATCTATTCTCCCTAATTGTCTATATCACTGGAAAAAACGAAAAAACACGCACACGCACAAAGTATGCAGGCGCCAGCACACGCGTCAAAAAGAATGAAATTCGTTCAAAAATAAAATTTAATCATTAATAAATTACTTTACAAGCATAAGAAGTTATGTACTTGCAAGAAGAAGGAAGAGAAAGATTAAGGTTTGATATTACCTCACTATAAAGGTCATAGGCTGGGTTCAAGTTCGGGAAGGATAAGGACGAGGGAAGTAATTTACGTCGTCCTTGCGAAGGAACCACGTCGGCAAAAGCTTTAAGCGATTTAGCTAATTCCTAAATCTGAATAGTCAGAAGGGTATTTTAATCCCGTTCCGTACGAATGAGAGTATGTTTAGCTACGCGCTACCTCGCTCCCTTAAGATTCTTAGAACTAAAACGAAATACACAGATGGTACAACGACCTTCGATAAACAGCAGTTTAGGAACCATAATGACTCTGAATAATAAATATTACCGTATATACACAGTCACGTATTTTTATTTCATTCACTACCTTTTTCGGAAGTTCAACCATCAGACTCAGATGACAAGCCTGAAACGCACACTGGATAAACTTCAAATTTCTGACTGCTACAGCTATTATAGTATTTTCATACAAATTAGCAGTCACAGTGCCCTGAACAATCCATAATCTACATATGGTTATTTATACAACTGTCTGTACATACAGATTTAGTGGATGGAGCGGCAAAGTATGTGACAATTGGCATAGCGACCCTGAGTCCAGCTTTCTGAAAAGTTTGAAACTAGGGAGAGTTTTCAATTTTCCTGTGACTATTTCAACGATAGAATAAATTAATTTGGCAACCACATCGAATTACAGCACCATACATGAAATCTGTGTGAAAATATACAAAAACCTTAATAATACCAAAAGTAGTATTGCAGGTGCAAGTGACGAACCACAAAGAGATGTGCTAGGAATATGGGTTGCTGATGTTCGTTCTTTTTATATCCTTGCTGCAGCAGAGTTAGTAGTCATTTTGGAACAATCGTCTATATGTATCCCGAATACGCAACATGAAATATTACGACGAGAACTTAACATGAATATTTACGAGTTCTGACTCACCCACAGTCACAATTTTTTGTTGTACCGAAATACAAAACTGAAATGGAATGCGGAATACTCTACCAAGTCACATTATTGTTTACTACTGCTGAAGCGCCTACAGCAGCCAGACATTAAATGAAGCTCACCGCTTATTTCCGCAGCCTCACGTTGTAGCGGATGCAGTGAGAAATGCTTTACCTCTAAACTTAAAATTATGAAAAGCTTTTACGTAAATTTCCTCTTCAAAGTAACATCGTCATTCGAGGACTTTGTTACATTCTAGCGCAACTACTTCCCTGGATATTTTTTTCCGGGATGAGAATAATACATAATTACAGAAAGCGAGAGCAGCAGCGAAAAATCACTGAGAATTACAGAAATAGCTCCTTCCAGTAAACAATGAAGGAAGGAATGGGGACAAGTTAAAGTAAACTCTGCGCAACGAGTAAGAAACAGCATTACAAAAAGAACAAAAAAAAAAAAAAAAAAAAAACTGTCCCGCGAAGAGAAATAAATCAATACAAGTACTTCCTTTCTGACAGCAAAGGAGATTGGTGTTGATAATTCACATTTCCTACCAACAGCATATTCCCCAGTATTATTTATTATGGGCGGGAAGTAAGCTCACGTGTGTCTCATTTTCTGTGCGATGCTACGTAAGAGATTTTTCATTTTGCGGTTTATTTCTGCCACTGTGTCTCACAGCAGAAATTGCTTCTGCATCGCTTAGACGCTCCCGGCCTGTCACTTTCTTAGAGTAAGTAACCCACTCACAACAGATAAAATCACTTAGAAATATCGAAACCGTGGTCTACCGCGAAACTGAGCGCACAACTTGCGTTATTTGTTGGATAAGGTCGAGGTTACGTAAGGAAATGTGAGCAGAAGAGCAAACAAATAACGAACAAAAGCATCGTGTCGCAAGTCCCCCGGCGTCGGAGTGGCAATGCGAAATCATTACGTTGAACTAGAACTGACAATGAACTGTAAAGGGTTAATCCATACCGGATTGAGTTTGGGACATTATATTGTGGGCGAAACGTATGTAGTTTTGAGAACACACTCCGGTGTCATTCCAGATACATAATTTTCTAAGTACCGCACTAGGAACACGATGCCTACCTCTCAACATGAATCACCAAAAAAAAACATTCACATACTGTATTTAAAGTTCTTCACCAACATCTTGAACAGAACTAATCGTATTTTAACGGTTAATGCGACGTATTGTCTCTCGGCGTTTCAGTCTTAAATAAGAAACTATTGTTTTTTTTCCCAAACAATAATCGGAAGATCGAGAACTTTCGTCGCAAAAGCTCAATCAGGAAAAGAAACTACAGAAAAAAATTATTATGTTAGTTTAAGTACGCATATTCAGACAGACACAGACAGACTTTATACATAAACTTCCTTGGACGGAAATGTATTGTTGCTCAGAAACGGACGAGAAGAGAGAAAACGCGAATAGGGTGAGAAGCAGTCTGCGTGTGTTTGCTGTTTTATACTGGAAAGTATCGCAGTTGAGCGATTAGAAGGATACAGGATGACTGGAGTTTATCAATGGGGTTAAAAGGACCAAACTACAAGGTCATCAGTCTCTCCAGCCTATATGCGTCAAGCTATGAGGAGTCCCCCGAGAGAAGAACACAGAAGAATATACCCGATGAACCCGATTGTAACAGAGAACCAATAAAACCAGAGACAGACCATCCATGTGAGAGAAGGGTAAGACGAGGAAGGTGGGTGAGTTGCTCCAAATACACGGCAGCCAGAGGTCCTCGCGACAAGTTACGCGATGGGAAATGCATTCTTTGCATCTGGTGGGTGTTTCCTTACCATCCATTACCACAGGAAAACTAACAATGCAGAAAAGTTGATAAAATACCAGGAGAGAGAAGAATGATGACGAGATCAATGAGAGATGTGAAAGAACACAAACGATTAGAAATGTGGGAAGGACAGGAGCCAGGTTGAACCATCGAGCAAGAGCAGATATGGGTCCCCTGGATCGAAGCAGGCGACGCCCCCACCCCACCACCTCAAATCGCCACGTGGCCGATGAGTTCAACGTCCCTTACCTCACAAAGAGGAGTAGAAACAGTGGGGGTGGATCCTCAAATCAGAGGATGTGGCTATGGGTCTGCCAAGTGTGGCCAATGCGAGGCAGACAGACAACGGTAGATCCCCTGTGAGAGACACGAAGCGAAGACTGGCTAAAGGTCGTGGTCCCCTTCATTGCTAGCAGTTTGTTCAGTGAAATCAGCGGACACCAATACCTGCTCCAAGCTTCCAACAACTGCTGATGTAGAGTCGACCGAAGGTCCGGTTCCAGTACCCCAATCACTTAAGTTAGCACCCTGGTAGCCAACTTGGCCAACTGGGTCAGCACCTTCGTTTCCTGGGATCCCAGCGTGACCTCAAAAAAGTTCTAACGTGTGTGAATTCCTAAGGGACCAAACTGCTGAGGTCATCGGTACCAAGACTTACACACTACTTTAACTTATGCTGAGGACAACACACACACACACACACACACACACACACACACACACGAGGGAGGACTAACCCCCGGCGCGAGGGACCGCGCAATTTATGACATTGCGCCTCTAACCGCGCGACAGCGTGACTTCAGGTCCAGACAGAGGCGACCCCACTTGATGGATGGTCAGAAATATTCTAGATGGTCACAACCAATGGATGTCGAGGTTAGCACTGGTCGATAGCCTGAAGACTACTCAGCGAGTCACTGCCGATTACGAACGTCTCACTGGTGCAAAAACAAACGTGACTGAGGGCTTGAGCAATGGCAACCAAAATTCTGCAATGAATACACTGCTTCTGCTTGGCAGGAAGCGCAGTTTACTGCATATTGCTTGTGTGTAGGCAAAACCAGTTCATCCATTACCGCAGAGCCGTCAGTGGATACCACTTGTGAACTCTGAACTGCACCAAGAATGGCCAGGAACAGGTGGCGTAAAACCATGGGTTTAATAAAGTCTTTTGATCCAAAGGAAAGGTCTCGACAGATCCGAGGACGGGCTACACACCATGGAAGCATATGCAATTGCTCCCTGACAAAGTGACAGTAAATGGAAATTGCAGTTAAGAGCACAGACACTGTACGCATTATTCTAGTCTGCTCTTGCGGGAGTTTTATCTCCCTACCTGAAAAAAAGGACATAGTAGTTGAGATGGTCAGAGCAGAAGCCAACGCGTATCGCATTACTGAGGAATGGTGTCTGATCTATAGTGGAGGGACCCCATCCTCCATGAGTAGGCTGTTCACAGGGCTGGTCCGAAAAGTATCTGTTCCAAGTCGGACCCCACAATGGTGTATCCAGATGCAGCATCCACAATGCTGAAGGAGATGTTACGCCATATGCCGGACTCCCATCATTAAGGCGGGACAGGATCAGAGCTTTGTACAGCCGCAGAAGTGTAGAGCGGTCTGCATCCCCGCTGGTGCTACTGAAGCGATGAAGAGTATTAAGATGCCACCAGCACGTTCACTTACGTTGATTAAGCTAGGGAAGTTGTGTCAATCAGTTGTCAAAGAACAGTCCCGAAAGCGAGAAGACTCCACAACATTGAGCAATTTGCCACTGAGGTAGATTTCTAGCTTTGGATGGTCAGCGCGGCGGTGACAGAAGTGCATGACGTATGCCTTGGTGACTGAAAACCATGTGTGCGAGTCCAGGACTGCGTTTTCCGTGTGGCACCATGCGGTCAGCGTTCAGCAACACCCACAGTGGAGAAACAACAGGAAATGAAAAAAAAAATCGTCAGCATACAGGGAAGATGACACTGTAGAATCCATAGCTGCAGCTAGAGCATTGATAGCCACTAGAAAAAGGGACACACTCAATACAGAGCCCTGTGGGGCCCCATTCTCTTCTATATTGGCAGTAGTGTGAGAAGCACCAACTTGAATCTGGCAGTTACGGTGTGAGAAGAAGTTCCTAACAAAACTCGAGAGCAGGCTCTACAAACCACATTGATGTAGGATAACGAGTATATGATACCACGTGCTGTCATAAGCCTTTTGCAAGTCAATGCAGACAGTGATAAGGTGTTGATGGGAAAAGCTGCCGGGATAACAGACGAAATTATTAGCTGCAGAATGGCCTTGGTGAAAACCGCCCTGGGTAGAGCTAAAAGACTTCAAGACTCGTACCAACACACCTCCCAGTTTACCAAGAACATTTGCTCGAATTACTGAGGAATCTGCGTTGAGAACCAACTAATAAACATTTCTGGAAAAGTAATAGAAGCCAGATTGGTAGCTAATTTTAAAACTCAAGACGAATAACGGAGTTTCACAGGTGGCAGATGGTGTATCGAACACATTTTCATTTTACGTCAAATTTTGAAAAGATACAGAGAAAGAATCAAGAAAGTACTGGATTAGTATCCACTGGTTTAGAAAAAAGAGTGATACTCTTCCAAGGAATTTACTTTGTAAAGCATTGTATAAGACAAACACAAATGACCCCTTAAATAAAATACAAGAAATATATAATGATAAATACGTCGTTAAAACTGTTTCTACTGTTTCGCAGAAATTTACAACAAGCAAGGGTCCGTTACAAGGCTGCCTTATGTCACCGACTGGCCGAGCGGTTCTAGGCGCTTCAGTCTGGAACCGCGCGACCGCTACGGTCGCAGGTTCAAATCCACCCTCGGGCATGGACGTGTGTGATGTCCTTAGGTTAGTTAGGTTTAAGTAGTTCTAAGTTCAAGGGGACTGATGGCCTCAGAAATTAAGTCCCATAGTGCTCAGAGCCATTTGAACCATTTTTTATGTCACCGACATAATTCAAAATTTATATAGGTATCGTAAATGTAGAAGAATGGATTTAATAATTATACATGGCACATATCTGCATCATTAACTATTTGTTGATGAACAAACCCTCACAGACGGGGTGGACGAAAATTATAGATGTAATCAGTTAGCAACAGAATACAAAAATTGGAATTGAAGATTAATTAACAAAAACGGAATGCATTACTAACGATCTAGACATGTGATGTGTTAATAGGAGGAAACTGCAGTCGTATGGATACGAAAATACAAATGACCCCTCAAATAAAATAATACAAGAAATATATAACGATAAATACGAATAAGAATATCAAAACTTTTTCTGAGAACAGAAACTGAAGAAAGAATATGAGGATTACCTGGGTTCGAAACGTACAGCAAATAATCAGAAGACTTGGTGCAGAAGTAAGGGCCATCTCGAGGTGACAGTGATGAATACTTGTATGCTAATATACTAAAATTGCTGAGCTGTTGCCGTTGGACATGTAACTTCTGTATTGAGGAAATCTGAGTAACATATGTGGAGGGCAAAATGAAACTGGCTCGGGACATTTACAATAATAATGACACGGGATTAACACGTGTTAACTAACATTACAGAAGATGTTGGAAATGGCCACTTTGATGTCGACAGAGTGGTATGCTCGCTTTATCAAACTGTACACGTGTAGCAGCTATTTGAGGGATAGCAGCAACAGCTTTTTCAGTGTTTCGCTCTAGCTCTTCCAGTGTGAGTATTCCTTGAGTTCACTTGACTCTTCAACTTGCCCCACAGCTGAAAACCAAAGGGAAAGAGAACGGGCGATCGCGGTGACCAGGAGATTGCGCTGCCTCTTCTGAGTGCCCTGTCCTCACCAAATTGTTGCTCGCGTGACAACGTTGTGCACGCAGTGGCTCTGTCTTGCTGAAGATATTCAGGCAGTCGTTCATCTTCTGCGAGTTGATACACACATGGATTGAACTGTTTCTGGACCTACCGGCTAGCAGCAGCAGTTTGGTGGAAGAATCCTGTTACGATGCGGACACCAGACATTCTGCACCAAACACCGATCTTTAGATTACGGGTCCACAAAGTACTGACGGGGATTTTGTGATGCATAACAGCGCATGTTCTTTGAGTTCATACACCCTGACAGGATGAACCAGATCTCATGTGAAGAAAAGAAAAATAATGATCCAAAACTGATTCCACTCAAAGCTGCATGTGTAGGACAAAAATATGTCTTCATAATATTAACAATAATCATGCAGCCATGTCCTGTAAAGTGACTCGTTCCACATCACTTCGATAAAAATCGTTGAAATGATTTATGGGAGGTGTAACTAATTAACTCACTCTCTCTCAAAAACCTCCGTCGGAACTTAATACGCGAATGTTCGCCTGGACGCTTTAACTCTTGCAGAATTGTAAGCATACAGAGGGAGGTTCTTTTTGATGTTTCGAAACGATGATATCTTAAGTCTCATTTGCACAGATAAACGGTGCTCATATTTCATCGTACTTTATTCCATGTTTTATTTCACGCGAGCAATGTTGCCTGCTGTTCGAATTCTTTTCGGGCAGTTTCGGTTTTCGTTCGATAAAACGCCAGTTTCGCGCCATTTTACCACTAAGTTTTCCATTGCAGACTTTGTTGGAGGTTTTGCTAAACACTTCTAGTATTAAATACTTGCACAAACGTTCCGTACACGTTTTCCACTAATTGCGTTACGCCTAACACTCGACAATGCATACGCTATGTTTTATCATGAACACCGATTTTGTGTTGCATTCAACTGATCACTAAATAACATATGCTCTTCTCACTCACTCACTCAAACGTAATGACACAGCGAAGTACTCGGGACGGAGCATGCGGGAGATGCGTATGGACGGACGGGTGACAGCAAACGATTGGTGCATCGGATCACGGTTTCCAGCAGAGAGAGAGAGAGAGAGAGAGAGAGAGAGAGAGAGAGAGAGAGAGAAACTTAAACTTGATAAAGAAATTTGGTTTTTCAGCTGCCGAACTCAGGAGGTCCATGAAGAACTTTAATGACCGAAAAATAAACAGTCAATAGTCCCAATGTACGTACGCCATACAGTCGCTAATAGCTTGTTGGCAAGCAAAGTCACGTACGAAACTGCTGTTAAGTTTGCACTTGAAAGCTTGGACTGAACAAATATTATCTGACTGAATGCCCAATTACGTCGAAACTACTCCAGAATATGCGAAGGCACGTTATACTAAAAATGAAAATCGCTTCCAAACTTCGGTAATTAACTCCGTATAAAAGGAAGAAGTTCACTACACAATGTGTCCAAGTGCAGCACACAAGCAGAGGTCAAAAGCATAAAGTTAACGCGCTGCGCTATAAAAGGAAAGCCGAGGGCTAATACCTGCCACTATCTACGTCAGAAGCCAACAGTTGTTTAATATTTCACGGAGAGTGTAAAGTTGCACATCCCTCGCAAAATATTTATAAACAAGAACACATACAGGGTGGACAGAAACAGTCTGGAAAGCTTGTAATGGTGTTGCAGTGCAGATTGTGCTGAGAAATAACTGTTAAGGAAAAAATTTGGTATGCTGCACCGTTTCGAATTAATTAGCATTGAAGTTAGCCAGTCAGGCCGTCGCCCGCGCATTTCAAACTGACGATGCAGTTGTGGGTAGCGATCTGGGGTCATTTAAAAATTATGGATGACTAGCACCTAGTGCACAGTTTGGCATCTGACACTCAAATAAATGTTAAGTAATGCACGTAATTAAACAAGTCATTGTTGTCCAATGACACAACCGGCAACCAGTCACAGGAATCTTCTATTAGTTTCTGTTCGGAGCGACTTCAGGCTAGAACGGTGTTTTAAATAGCCTCTAGCATTACAGAAGTCCAAGAGTCCATATTCCAAAACGCGTATAGTGGTATACTACGTCTCTATGAAACTTATCGCTTAATATCGATGACGGTAAAGTTAGAGAAATTCGAGCTCATACGTCGTTTTTACCGCGTACCATTACCGAACGGATTAGGAAGGGAGCAAAAATTGTACCCGCGACATATACCGTACAGTGGCTCGCGTTGTATCCTACATGGGACTTCCGTTTCCAGGGTTCTTCGTATTGAATACATACCTTACCGTGAGTTTGAGTGCATCCGCCTCGTTGACTGTTTCGCAAGCGGATAAAGTTTTTTCAAGACAACCGGTTAGGAAACTGCTCGAATCCGACCAACTTCGTGAAAAATTAGGGGAATATTTCTAGAGATAGAATTAATGTCGAAATTAACAGAATACTTTATTCCAGATATTCTTTTACGACCCGAATGGGCTCGAATATGGGGCGAGGTAAGAAACAACGAATCCACGAATTCTGCGCCAGGAACCAGATATTTAAACATTCTGGTCCTGTAACACTTGTAACTAGGAACCAATTCTATGGTTCTCTTGTGTGCGACAGCGGGAGATGTGAGTTTATATGTACACATCTGACGCCTCGAGAACGCTCAGGTAGGTTTTCCGTGATTACGGCTCATTCAGCAACAGATCAATACACGAAGTCGACCCTTCCACTACAGACGAAGCGTTTCTCTCACTCTACGCTCTAGTTGTCTTCACTCATAGTGGGATGACGAAACGTTTGGCTCATCAGCTAAGCGTTGGAGTTATGCTTCAAGGAGAGCGCTTCCAATACCTTATGCGTTTTTCGGCCAAATGGCGGTGGTCAGTCTGGAACCGCGGGACTGCTACGGTCGCAGGTTCGAATCCTGCCTCGGGTATGAATGTGTGTGATGTCCTTATGTTAGTTAGGTTTAAGTAGTTCTAAGTTCTAGGGGACTTATGACCTAAGATGTTGAGTCCCATAGTGCTCAGAGCCATTTGAACCATTTTTGACGGTGGTCAGTTTCGCGTAAGAAGTGGTGGAGTATGCATCGCTCGCGAGCACCTTCCGCTAGCGCAGTGTTTCCTACTTCATAGTGCACATTTACCTGGTGCTAGACTTGCACGTTACAAAGACTTATCAAAATGTTAGCTGTTATTCACCTATGGCTCTGCGACCGCAAGCAGCCCAGCTAACGAAGTGCTCTTTTAACTTTTCACGGTTGCGAAATGGACAGTGAGCATTATATTGAATACGCGGAACCGCCGAACCCTCGCAATCTTATGTCAGTAGTACCGCACGAGTTTCGAATGCCATTTATTGTGCTCTTCAGTTCCTGAAAGCTGAAGACACAATCCATTTGTGAAGTCAACTCAGCCTACAACAAAGAAAGGCCTGTTACCAAGGAAGGTATGCGTCGCCAACGTGGAGAGGATAACGACCAACAAATGCTGAACTACGCCCATACACTTAAACATGTCTTGAAACTACGTGTAGCAGTTACGCTGCACATCCCAATAGCAGCTAGCTTGTATCGGCAGACATCTAGGGAGAATAGAGTTAAAATTGAGACTAAGCGTTGTATGCAAACGTCCTGATTAACAACCAAGTGATCTTTCCAAACAAGCTAGAAGCTTACATACTCAAGTCCCCACCAACAACGCAAGGGATAATTCACGATGTCGACACTTCTCTTCCCGGGATGGAGATACTGTCAGTAACTGAATACGGTGTTCCGGAAATGTCAGTAAAGAAGTATCATACGAGGACCACGCAAGGTGATGCAGACAGAAGGTACCACCCAATACGCTTAGTTACTTACATTCAGATCACAGCACTCTCTTCACTTCCTTTAAATGAGAGCAGAAGTTGTCAAGACCCTACAAGAGTGGAATGCTAAGCCACTTAGTTCCGAGAAAGAGAAAGACAGAGTTAATTTTATTCACTGACTAAAACACACAAATTCTCAGTCCGTGCCATTTCTGAAACGTGGCTCAAGACCATGGAAGATTTCCGCTTCACTGACTACGACGTAATTAGACGCGGGAGAAATTGCGGATATGAAGGGGCAGCTATAACTGTGAAAGGAAAGGTGATTGGGTAAGAATGTCAACAGTTAAAATATGAGCCTTCCACAACAAGAGACAAGTGCAGCACAGAAGCCGCTGTAGAGGTATGTTCTAAAAAATCCGCTTCACATTACCCTGCGTGGTAGGATAGCGAATGTCAGAGAGTCATCTACGAACGTAAGGAAGTACTAACGAAATATGCGGCACAAAGTAAGCAGTAAAACTACGTCAACCTATATAAGCGGAAACTAAGGGGTTTTTGAAAAACACGAAAACCATGAGTTAGGAAAACCTCTGAAAATCCGCAACTAAGGACGCAACAATGTTGAGTGTGTCGAAGAAGGTGAAGAGTTTCAAGAAACCGTCGATATCTCTCAACTACAATTCGCTGGCTAAGAGTTGGTTTATGGAACTTACGTTACAAAAGCAGACATCTCCCTCCGTCGAACAACGGCCTAGCACAAAGGTACCAAATCATCATGACATTTACCCGCTTCTGTAGCCATCGTCAATGGTCGAGACGCTGAGAGTTTTTGCCTCCGATAAAAATACTGCTCCAGCTCAGATAATATCCACTAAAATATGCTCTAACTTCTGCCATACGAAGGATAACATCATCAGCTCCGCATCTACCATAAAATGTGGACTGAACATTACAATAACGTGCTCCAAAAGATAGGCAGGTAATACCTGCCCTCAGACCAGGCGAGAATCCTCATTTAGGGACATCGTACGGACCAATAACGTTTATACATTGCTCCTACAAGGTCTTGGATTGAATGGTCAGGTTCTGGTTAGAATGGTGACTTGAATAACACGCCCATTGATCAGGCGGTTTTTCACACAGAGAAAGGTATTCAAGATGATCTCTCTTGAACTAGCTCTACTGTTAAGCTAAAGGCCAATAAATTAAACAAATACAATGTA
Source organism: Schistocerca cancellata (assembly GCF_023864275.1). Classification (NCBI taxonomy): domain Eukaryota; kingdom Metazoa; phylum Arthropoda; class Insecta; order Orthoptera; family Acrididae; genus Schistocerca; species Schistocerca cancellata. The sequence goes on along the minus strand of NC_064629.1, from coordinate 402,689,889 downwards.
AATGTGAGTTATTTCTAACGAAAGAGTTAACACATGATACTACCTAAGTGCACAGTAAATGACATAACAAACTACTCTTGTTCTTGTTAGTTACAGAGGTGGTTATGTTCGGCAATATGAAACACTTGCAATATGACGGGCAGTCAAATGCAAAAGAGACATATAGAAAAAATAAGAAAACAGTTTATTATTTCGAAGTAATCGCCATAACTGTTAATGCATTTATTCCACTTTGCGAAAAGAGGTCAATGGCTTCCTCTAAAAGTATTTGCGGTTGCCTACACAACCGTGATTGAGCCCAGGCGTGCACCTCTTCGTCGGAAGAAAATCGACGGTCACGAATGTGTTTCTTCAGAGCTCCAAAAATAAGGAAATTGTATGGAGAGAGACCGGGACTACATGGAGCGGGTGTAAGGGCTTCCCAGCAAAACTTCTGCAGCGCACTCGAAACAACCTTGGCAATATTCATTCTGTTGCAGGATACTGTCCATCTACATGTTGCCGAGGTTGTTTCCACTACGCTGTATTTCATCATTTCCACATTTCATTCAATCAACAGCTTCGCGGCAACGACTTTTGAAATGTTCATCGAAACGTGTCTACGAAAACTGCAAAGTATTTGTGGTGTTTCTAAAAATGGTTCAAATGGCTCTGAGCACTATGGGACTTAACGTCGGAGTTCATCAGTCCCCTAGAAATTAGAACTACTTAAACCTAACTAACATAAGGACATCACACACATTCATACCCGAGGCAGGATTCGAACCTGCGACCGTAGCGGTTTGTGGACATAACATTTCTGAAATAAGCTGGCGTGCACGGAGTCCCGACCTGAAACCAATGAAACACCTTTCGAATGAGTGAACTTCGTTCTAGACTGCAGCGTTCAACATCACTGCCTTTTCTGGTTTCGGCTCGTGAGGAGCAATAGGTTGCCACTCCTCCACGAACAATGAGGCACCTCACTGAAAGTGTCCCCAGCATAGTTCACGCCGTCGCAAAAACGAAGAGTGGACACACCCTATACTAACGTCCACTCGTAGGTGTCCTGTCACTTTTGATTAGACAGTGTGTATACATAGCGCCATCAGTCGATTTAGCTGAACAGAGTTTGACGCTAGAATGCTGCGTTATTCAAAAATGGCTCTGAGCATTATGCGACTTAACTTCTGAGGTCATTAATCGCCTAGAACTTAGAACTAATTAAACCTAACTAACCTAAGGACATCACACGCATCCATGCCCGAGGCAGGATTCGAACCTGCGACCGTAGCGGTCGCTCGGTTCCAGACTGTAGCGCCTAGAACCCCACGGCCACTCCGGCCGGCACTGCCTTATTCTGTAGTGGTACTTGTGAGTACACTATTACTATCAACTGAGGTTCAAGATCTCTCGTACACTGAACATGATTTTGTGGAAGGATCACTATTAAGTGAGCACAATCCTAACTACACATCCAAGCTGAAAATTTCGTGGCAGTAGTAATCTTACAATGATTCATTATATCAGCATGACAGCGCATAAAGCATCATTGCCCCTTTGCTTGCATATACTTTTCATGATAGGAATATAGTTTCGCTATTCCCCCCACTGTCTTCTTTCAAATATGCATTTTACGGGTAAGTTGACTACTGCTTATAGATGAATTTTCTCGCACACGTTTCAACTGTCCCCTCAAATTCTACTTTACGAACAATTCTGTGTCGAGACCCTATGCCAGCTGTCTAGCTTGAATGACCCAGTTTCTGACCACGGCGCAATATTTTTTCGAATTAGTGCTACGCCTATTGAGAATGTTATTTATTTGCATTCGTTCAGCTTTCAGAGCGCTATATCTATCTGCGCCATACATTAAAGTAATGTGCGACGAACATTAAATGCATGTCCCCCAAGCGTGTGTAACGAGAATATTCGTGTTTGACAAGCACCCACGAAACGTAAACAATGGTAAACGCCACAGATACATCACTGGCCATTGTTTACAGCATTTGAAGGTAGCACCACCAACGCCGAAGCGTTGAACCTTCAACAGTTTTCGAACACTCGCCTCCCACGGATTGTTCATTCAAGACCTGATACCGTCTAAAATATTCATTTTCAACCGATGGTTCTTTATCTCAAACTCTCAGGATCCTACGTTATCTGCATAAATTTGGACTTAAAATATTTGAGACACCCTCTACACAACACGAGCACAATTCCCTGGGGTACAGCCGAAAGTATTGTGTTGGCTACACTCCATCTACGATAAGGTGCTGCCCTTTGCCAATCCAAAAGCGCAACTGACTGTATTTCTCCACTCCAGGCACTGCTGAACACGTGGGATAAGGTGAGGCACGGGTGTGACATAACAATTTGGTGGTAATTGTGCGGTCGCGGTATTGACCTCTGAGCGGCGCGCTGCCGGCCGCGTCGCACTGCGGAGCTTCGCCGGCGAAGCCTCGCCTACCCTCCTCCGTCTACCGGCCAAACACATCGCTGTTTCTTCTGCCAGTTGCTCAGCGGACTGACTGCATCTCGTCCGTTCTAGCCTGCAAATACCGTTTTTATAACTATGACCTCCAGATCAGCCAGCCCCGAAGATACCAACATCGTCATTGTTCAGACGAATGACGACCAGTCTTTTTTGTTCAAACGTGAACAAAACCTGGGTCTAAAAGAGGTGTCTCAAAGAGTCTCAAGTAGACGCAAAGATTTGTCATGTATTCAATATAACAATCAGTAAACAAAACCGTCGTTAAGGGCACGGTTGCAGTGGCTTTCCCTGTGTCTACTAATAGAAAAAAACTAGTGCACTCTATTGGCGAGGGTACTATTTTTTTCGTTAACATCCGTATCACATCACGATTTTAATTAAATTTACTTTTTCCATCATTGGAAACTTTTCAGAGCAATAGCTTTCAAAACTAGGCGCGATACTACTACAAGTGGAAGGATTTTGACGAAACCTACATGGGTCCTTGCCGACATAGTACACTGGTTTTTCAGTTAATAGACCAATAGGAAGACCAATACAGCCGTGACACAAACGTCCGTATTTTCCATTTCGTGACACTGAACATGACTCGGCACTCCACCGAGAAAAAAAAATTGACGTTAACCAACTTCACATCAGAAAACTACGCACTTACGTGAGTTACAAGTAACTTCAGTATCTCATCAATATTGTAGTAGTCTCAAGTTCCGCAAACAGTTGTCCACTAGTCTTCTTGCCCGTACCAGAATACCATTTCGGAAGGTAGTGAATTTTGGATGAACACTTGAACTGGGTAGAAAACACAGTCTGCCACGTATATGAAGACTTCCACTTTCATTATACGCTATTTCAGTGCCTGTGTTGTCAAGAAGAACGAGGCAATGTTCCTTCCGACATGTGGCACGTTAGAAGAAAGAGGTACTACGGCGACTACAGCCGTTATGAAGTACATGAAGTGTATTCGGAGTTGTAAATATGGACAACCATCGGCTGTGTAATGGAATGACGACAGTGAAAATTTGTGGCGGTCCGGGACTCGACCCCCCATTTTCCGTTTATCGCGAGTGGTCGCCTTATGTTATCCCAGCACGACTCACAGCCAGACCGAAACTTCCGTGTGTCGTCGTTCCTGCGTCACAACCTGCACTCATATACTCATGTAGTTCCCGTATAGTGCAGGACATAGTAACTGGGAGTCGCTGCCTGGTCTCGGCGGTTAAATACGATAAGATACTGAAGAGCCTGTGTTGTTAAGAAAAACGATGCAATGTTCCTTGCACGTCCGAAGTGAAATCCGGTTTTGAGTCCCCATCCGACACAAATTTTCACTGCCGTCATTCCCTTATACAGCTGATGATTGTTCGTATTTGCAATTGCGAATACATTGCATGTACTTTCACTTTTCTTGTATTCCAGCAATTCCGGGTCATACAGTCTCTTGAAAAAAGTAATATGTGTTACAAATTCCTACAGAAGGTAGTACTGATTAAAGCTAGAAGAAGAGTTCCTAAAATTATATGGCCGGAAACCAACATCTGTTGAGATACGGGCCGTTTTATTCGTGATGAGTAAAGTGTGGTTTAGGCCCTCTTCTTGTTGCACTCCATTACGGATGTCTGAATGGTTGTACTCTGCAGGACACTGATGGTGATGCTATCAGACATAGCAGTGCAACCATATGCAACAGTCAGTCAGCTTATGTAGCGTTAGCCATGGACTACGTTAGCAGAACATGATTAGAGATTCTGTGCAGTGTAAAGAAACTATACTGTCAACGGCGCAATGGAAGCGTACTGTTCCACGAGGAAATGATAGGCATAGCATTTTGCTATGGGTTAGCCGATGGCAGTAATCGCCAGACCCGAACTACATCCACAACGCGTCATTCCATCTGCAAGACTGTTCAGCAGGATACTCCAGCGACTTGCAGATACTGTACGATTCGTATCAGGACAACGGACCGCGGTAGGCCTCGCACAGTTCACAGTCGGCATTTTATTTACTAAGCAGGCACGATTGTCAAGAGATGGCATGCTAAATAACTAAAGTACGCAGCTGTGGGCGGACGCAAATCCTAGTGCAGTCATGGAGGTGAGACAACAGGATCGCATGTGTATCAATGTATGCGCAGAATCTATCAGTGATAGACTCATAGGGCTATACACTTTACCAGATACATCAAGTGCCTTATATCGCCAATTTCTGCGCGATGAATAACCAGCGCTTTTGGAGAACGTTACTTTTGTAGAAAGACGAAGACTGTCGTCTATGAACGACGGAGCACCACCTGATTTTCTACGGATCGTACGACAATATCTCACCGAAAATTTTTCATGAGCGATGGAGTGATAGAGGTGGTTGGGTAACATGGCCTCCCCGTTTACCGAACGTGATTACGTTTGATTGCCGGCTATGGGGACATTTAAAGGCGTTGGTGCATGTCCAACCGATCGACAATCTGGAGTGTTACAAGAGCGTGTGACCACGGCATGTGTGACCGTCCAGGTGTATCTGAATGAGTGCGTAATTCACTGAGAAGAAGGGTTGAAGGACACTGTAGTATCCTTCCACATTACAGCCAGATAGGAATGACAGGAAAGACTGGCCCTTATCTCAACAGGTATTGGTTTCCAGACATACAATTATAGAAACCTCTCTTCTAGTTTTGACCAATATTACCTCCATAGGAGTATGTGTCACATTTTGTGCACAACCTGTACTTCCAAAGGAAATGAAAATACATGTCACTCGTTCTACTGAATGTCCACTATTGTGATGTAGTTCCACACTGCACCAGTGGTGATAATTCTTGACGTTTAGAATTAGTATGACTGCTTGTGTGCGATACGTCTGCAACACCAACCACCTTGATCATCAGTTACCTATCATGCCATGGTAACTGCAATACAAGGACTCCTTTCTGTACCCGTCAATAAAACAAAAACGCACTCTAACTACTAATCAATCGTACAGATAACGGACTCTGCAGAAGTGACAGGAAGACGTCATAAATTGCATTATGAGCTATCACCCCGGCAGGAAATTTCGAAAGCGGAACTTTTCCTGCAGGGACACTAAGAATGGAACGCCCCCACTAAAGCAATGTGCACCGATGCCGTAACAATTTCAGCGTCCGTTATAAGAAGCGCTATGTATAGACGGCGAATTAAATCAGTTTGTTCCCCTAGAAGCAATAAATGTAAGGAAGCCAAACACAAGATAACTGATCACTACTGACACAGCAAGTGGGCTTACCTCACCCCTTAAACCGTACTGTGGATCAACAAGTTGAAAAGCCGCAGTGTCTGATGCTGCCAAGCGCTTCCCACTTTCAAGAGCTGTTTCATTTTTCAGTGTATTAAGCACGATATTAAAGCAGCAGTTTGCAGCGTGGCAATGGGGCTTTTTGATGCGCTATTAGCGACGAGTCCGGGGTCGATGGGTCGCGCACCGAGCTCCACGCCCTTTTATATGCAATTTATATGCCCTCGATGCACGCTTTCAAAAGAACTCAAAACTTGGTTGCAGCGCAAGTTAATCCCAGACGAGAGCGTCAGCGAAAACACTGCAATGACAGCCGAGCATGAACTGCACAGGAACACAGTAATTAGCCTCTCACTCTGAGCTGCAGTGTGTGCTGTAATGACAAACTAAAACGAGCGCCTTTCACTGGAAATGCTCTATTACTTGCTTTTCGCTTATATGTAGTCAGTCAGAAGTTTCAAAATTATTAAGTGAGAGGAAATTTTATTCACAGTGATTCGTCCTGTAAAGCAACGAACAGTTCGTCCCTCTCGAGTTTACAGTATGGTATTAGCGTTTGTATTGATTTCGCAGGATATGTTCTGAGAAAAATTCACACTAATGTCTTTCCAGTTTCTCGTCAGTTCAAGGTAGAAATTCCCTGTCTGCAATCATTCCGTTATTGGCTGAGTGAATGTTGTACTACCGCAACACAAATGTAAAATCGCCCTTGAATGACTTACAGCTATTTGTCCTGTCGCATTATTGCACAGCTGCTTCTCTATCTTCATCTATATGCCTCCGCCTATACAAAATTAATCAAAAATCTGTCTGCTTACGTCAGTGGCATCAGACAAGCAGTTTACTACATTGTGGACGAGGTAATAATAAAGGGCAACTGAGGTTGCAAATTTCTTTACTTGTCAAATACACTGACGGAAACAAATCGCAACACTAAGATGGAGTTGTGCAACCTCACAAAAGTTGGTAGGGGAGTTTCTACGTCTGCAAGATGATGTCTGTTCAAATTTCGCGACACTCGCGTAGGACTGGTGCTTGTAGCGCCTCTATGAGAAAACAAATAAACTTTGCTTTAAATACACGCTTTAACGGTCGTGATCGTTAGTTACCTTTGAGACAGGACTTGGTAAGTTTATGTCAGTCAAGAATGCCATTAAGGCGACAAAGACGCCATTGCCAACACCTCGCTGTGTTTGAACGACGTCATTTAATAGAGATAAGAGGAGCTGGATTTTCTGCCATTTTGCAGAACAGAAAGTCTTGCCCACTATTCATGATTGCTGGCAGTGGTGGTCGCGGGAATGTATGGTCGCAAGAAGACCGGGCACCGGACGGCCACGGGGCACTACCGAGAGGGAAGACCATCGTGTTCGGCGATTGGCTCTGACGCATCGTACTGCATCCGCAACAGCAATTTAAGCAGCAGTTCTCACTGCACTGGCACGAAGAACTGTTACAAATCGCTTACTTCAAGGGCAGCTCCAAGCCAGACACCCTGTAGCGAGCATTCCACTGACCTGAAACCACCGCCATTTGGGACTTTAGTGGTGTCAAGCGAGAGCTCACTGGAGGGCACAGTGGAGGCCTGTTGTGTTTTCTGATGAAAGCTCGTTCTGCCTCGGTGTCAGTAATGGCCGTGTGTTGGTTAGGAGGAAGCCAGTTGAGGGCCTGCAACCAACCAGTCCGCATGCTAGACACACAGGGCCTACAGCTGGAGTTATGGTCTGGAGTGGTTTTTCGTATGACAGCAGGAGCACTCTCTTCATTATACGACGCACCACGACTGCAAATTTTTCCGTCAATCTAGTGATTTGACCTGTTGTGATGCCAGTCATGAACAGTATTCCAGGGGTGCATTCCATCAGGATAACACTCGTCCACATACCGCCGTTATAACTCAACATATGCTCTACAGAGCGTGGACATCTTGGCTTGGCCTGTCCGTCACCAGGTCTGGCTACAATCCAGCACATATGGGACATCGTCAGGCGACAACTCCAGCGTCGTCCACAAAAAGCATTAACCGCCCCTGTATTGACCGACAAAGTACAACAGGCACGGAACTACACCGCGCAAACTGACGTTCGGCACCTGTAGAGCAAATTGCGTGCACGTTTTCACACTGCCGTTCAACATTCGGGAGGTTACACCGTTTAGTAATGTACCAGTATTTCACATTTGCAACTGCTTATCTCGCGCTTTCATTAACCTTCAATGTTAATCACTGAAGTTTGTTACTTAGACAAATGTGTTCCCGAAACTTCATTACTCAACATTCAATATTTTTTGGTGTTGTGATTTTTTTTGTCAGTGTACACCCAGTTAGTGTGGATTGCCTTCAAAGTACTAATCCTTGAAGTCGACAGAGGTATGTAACCTTGCTTTACCTTCCCCGAAACATTTTTCCACCGTTTTTGCCTTCAAGCGGAGAGCAAAAACACGTCTCTAGTGAACCGTTCGTACACTAAATGAGTTGATCGATTTTGATGAACTTGCCAGAGCGAAAGGACACAGTCCAAAGCCGAAAAACCACGCGCCAAAACATGAGTAATACGAGTAGTCGCGTTTTCTTCCGTCGAATTGCAAGCTAAGGGTTTCTGCCTAGAAATAAAGAGCAACGAACATAGAAACATCGTTGATCACCCTCTCAGGAAGCTTCCTGCCAAATTTATATTGACAAAAATATTGTAACGATGGTACAGTCAAGAATTTTATTGTAGAGAAGTTTCAGCAGGACATAAATCACGAAATTTTCGTTATCCTGATAAAAACTGACGACGACTCTTTCGTGTCAAGCAGTTTATTTCTGTAAGACCTTTGACAAAAATTCATTTGCTAATTAAGGTCGTCAAAACAGTATTAGAGAACAAGTTCATTAATACTCTTTGTCAACATAGGAGAGATTGCGCCTGCTCTTTGCAAGAGCTTTGACGGGCTTTACAACCAAACGCAAAAGTATGCGGGTGTGGATAATAGCTTGTTTGAGTGTGCAAGCTCTATTCACTGAAAAAATGAATCTGAAGCAGAGGATAGCGAGTACTATACAGTTTTGATAGTTATTAGACCGTAACGCTTACACATAATTAATTCTGGGCATAATGTCTATGGTACTACAGCAACTGTTGTATCTTGATTTTATAAAAGTCTCAGTCGCATTTAATGTTGTTAGTGCTTTCGGTCAGTAGACCATCCTCAGACAAATTTGAGACACCAGCGACGTGGGCATCGAGGTAATACGGAATGGTATCTTTCTAGGGCTGAGCTCAGCTCTGGGAGGAAAGGGGGGCGGGGGAGGGTGAGCAAGAAAGACGTTTGGTGGACGGACACTTCTACCTCGAGCTATCCCCGAGGGCCGGAAGAAAAAGGAAACCGAAGGATGTGGTAGGAATCCAATAATTCAATGAGCGGAGTGGACGAAGCTCCATTATCGCTGACCCCCTAGGAAGGAGAATGAAAATTAGATTTACTGCTGATGCGGCGTCCAGTTTCATTTAGACGTCTCGTAAGTGCTGACCTAAAATTTCCGGGATAGGCGGACTGGCGCTCGCCTGGGACATGCAACAAGATTACCGTCACTGAAACCGTAATCGACGTATAGCCTCTGTTTCATGTATTTCACTCGACACTACGCTTCTAAAGTTTCCATTTTTTCCTGGAAAAATATGTAACACGTACGCTACTCTACTGTTAAAACAAATTTTTCTTATACTACCAATATAAAACCACAGCTTACTAAACTTTTTACGCAAGTTTCTTTGGATTATAGCATATAAGAAGATTTCTTTCCGTTACATTATCGACAAAAGGTTTGGGAGAATGATTGCTTATATGACTGCCCGACCTGTTACTATTCGAAGTTCATCACTATGGTCTTCATGCGACCGATATGTAAAGTGCTGAAAATATATTAGCAGATTTTGGCCTGATGGTAGATTCTGAGACTTTCCAGAGGTTTCCGCTATAGGGGACTTTAAAATGACTGTATGTGACGTTTGTAAAGTAAGGAAATTAGTCTGTTTAAGCTACAAACGGAAAGATTTCTTTGCAGTACATCATGTAGATCTACTATCTATACTATAATATAAAGACAAGTCGTTTAACTTTGTTACAAAAAATCTCGAAAAGTTTTTGACCAATATACCACAAATATTTACAAGATACTCAAATAAAACTTCGGAAGGACATACGCAACAATTCTATTTGCGCAACAGAATTAAAGGATCACATCTTCGTAACTCCATAAATGACTCCCACTGCTAAGCAAAAGTTTAAAGTTCGGCTCAAAGGTACCTACCAACTTCCTCCGTAATGATGCAAAAACGTGGCGCCCTGCGACGTCAGCCTCGGGTTTGGCGACTCTTGAGACAGCTAGGTGTCGACACATGCTAAAGAAAGACCACAGCTCAGAAGTTCATATGAGCTGTAAGATGGGTTCAAATGGTTCAAACGGCTCTGAGCACTATGGAACTTAACAGCTATGGTCATCAGTCCCCTAGAACTTAGAACTACTTAAACCTAACTAACCTAAGGACATCACACAACACCCAGTCTTCACGAGGCAGAGAAACTCCCCGACCCCGCCGGGAATCGAACCCGGGAACCCGGGCGCGGGAAGCGAGAACGCTACCGCACGACCACGAGCTGCGGACTGTAAGATGGGATAATGATGTCACATTGGCACCAAATTTCACCACAATTCTGCCCAACGCCACCCACATTTCACCCCCTTCTCTTGACGTACATGCAACGGAGTCGGAACCGCGACACCCAGCGTTGACATCGTATAGTTTTTTTATGGGTGGCCGAGGGAAGCATTTCGGACACACCGCCGCTCAGAATCTACACGAAAAACCCTCCTGAGTTTACAAAGGGTGTCAACTAAACGACCCGTTTCCCTGGGGCGTTGTGTCACATATTTCGCAGTGCGATAAGGCAGGGGAAGGTGTTTTTGACAACCTTTGACACTGCTGACGCCCTTTTCTAAAGGTACTGTGGGACTACATCCCCACTGAACCTTATCGCGCCGCTTTGGAGAGCAGCGCGACCGCAATTTTCGCTCTCGTGTACATTTTGGAATCACTAGGGGCCGTTCAAAACCATTCGACGAACTTTGAACGCTCGCTAGTGGTTCCAACACGTACACGAGAGCAACAATTGGTGTCGCGCTGCACTCCAAATGGATGCGATCACGTTCAATGGGGATGCCGCCCCATAACATCCTTAGAGAAGGGTTGAAACGTCCGACTTGTCAAAAATGTCAAATGTTATCAAGTACATTTTCCTGTTCCTCATCTCAGTACAAACTGTCGTTTTCGACCGCTAAATGTGTGGGAATCAACGCCCCAGGGAAAGGGGTGGTTTTCACTGATACCCTTTATGTCAGCTCGTAAAGATTTTTCGTGTCGATTCTAAGCGGTGGCGTGTGTGAAATGTTTTCCTCGGCCACCAATAAGAAACCGGCGTGATCTCAACGCTGGGTGTCGCGCTTCTGACTTCCATCGCAGAGACGAAGAGACGCGGGGTTATTTGTAGAAAACAGGTGCTATGACAACCTCCCATCTGTGACACGTCCACAATGGCATTGGGCAGAATTGTGGTGAAATTTGGTGCCAATGTGGCATCATTAACTCATCTTACAGCTCAAATCAACTTTTGAGCTGTGAGGTTTTTTTTTTCTTTTTTTCGCCTGTGTCGACACCCTGCTGTTGTAAACGCACCGTGCACGAATGTGAAGTCTCAGTGTGCCATATTTTTTAACCATTACAGAGGAAGGTTGTAGGCACCTTCGAGCAAAAATGCAAACTTATGCATTGGAATGGGAGGCAATTACGGGGTTTCGAAAAAGTGATCGTTTAATGTTGATACGAAACGTATACAAAGACAGGTCATCGTCTGATGTTGTTACTAAAATTTCTAGAGATTATTGACGGATGTACTTCAGACTTTTACGCGTTAGTCTAATGAACGTTCGGGCGTCATATCCTATGTATTTTTAATATATGTAATGCACAAATATTAATGTAACATATGACGAGCAAAAGTTATCAAAAATCTTGAAAATATTTTGACTAGTTTACTTCAAATTTTTGCATGATACTTTAATGATCATTCAGACGGAAATAAGCTATACATTTTTAATATATATAATGTATAAATATATATGTAACATAATACAGAAGGTAAATGTTGTTGCCGAAAATCTCGAAAAGTTCTTGACCGAATTATTTCAAATTTTTACAAGATACTCTAATTCATATTAAGATTGCAATAAAGCTATATTCTTAATAATGTACACATTTACTGTTTAACTGACTGTGAAAAGGAAACGCTGTGCTATGCTCTTCCTTAAATGTGTGGTTTTGCTTTCTTTCCAGCAGTCAGTCTTAACTATGACATTACAGCATTTAAACCACTACACAAATTGTTTCTCCCACATAAAGTCTCTCACATTATCATACTTTTTATATAATAATTGTATATACAACAGTGTGCTGCTTTGTTTTCTTCCTCACAGTCACTTTTCACAGAATACAGAAAGTTGTATTTATGGCTTGTCAGTAGAACACTGTTACAGAATCTGAATTTGCAATAACAATGACAGAGGTGCGAGAAAATGGACATAGAAAAGGAAAACGAGGAGATGGACAGAGAGCAGGGGCTGTGGAGGTAGGTTGGTTGGTTTGGGGGAGCGGACCAAACAGCAAGGTCATTGGCCCCGAGGGAGGGGGGGGGGGGGTGCGAGGAAGTGAAGGAAGTGGAACGGGAGGAGGAAATGTACTAATAGATTACTGGAATAAATACATACATATCCCGGCAGCGCCGGGTATTCTGCTAGTAAAATATGTAAATAAATACATCCAGCTGTAAGTCAGTCACCACTGTTACTTTAGACCAGTTATTTAGTTACACAGTTCGAAACCATCCGGGAAAGAAGTGCTGCCGCAAAGGTTATCAGAAACCAACGAATTTGTAAAAAAGCCAAGAAATCTTTTGTGATTCAGAATTGTATTAAGAAATAATGCCACCATATAACGTAGAAAATTATCTCTTGCCCTGGTTGAAGGTAGTATATTTGAGCAGGATGGAGATGAAAATCGGCCAGGTCCTTTTCAAAGGAAGAATCCCGACATCTACTTTAACCTATTTAGGGCAACTACGGAAAATCTAAATCTGTTTTCCTGAACAGGTAATTTTGATCCGCTGTCCTCCCGAATGCGAGACCAATGTCTTACTGGAGTGCCAACACTCTGTTCTTGTAACATGCTACTGATTGGAACAAACGCTTTTATCATAGAGAAATTTGCGAATGATGTACGTGAATCCAAACGTGTTGTGTGTTCGAAATTACATCTTAATTAGAAGAAAAAATCATTAACAAAGCTACAGATGCGAGGGCCACCTTACGGTATAATTCTTTGATCAATGTGGGTAGTTTAAGCCTATTTATGATGGCTGTCGTAGTAAATATTTCAGTGCCCGAACACAAGTAACAAGACGTCGCTGATGGTGGCATTGGAACTGGAACACTTACTAATCCTAGAAGCCGAGTTTCTGCCAGAGTGACTGTACGTCTTGTGCCTTTCCTACCCACACAGGAGGATTAGTTGAAGTCCTGATTTTCATTTAAAAAAATCATCCCAAAAATTGCCTCGACATTGTTCTGGAAATGCCTGTCATACGGTAATGTCCTCATCTGTGTAAAACGGAAGTAGTCTCTGGGTTTCACGTCACGAGAAAACGAGAAGAGGGTGAGGTTGGGGAGGGATAGGGGGTGAAGCAAAGTTAGTTTGCCCGAAGAAACACCATTTGTGACTATCCTATGCAGAATTATCTGGGATATTCATGTGAAGCAATAACACTCGCTTGGACGGGTTCCCGTGAGATTTTGTGTTGACAGCTTCATGTACTTTCGTTACGAGATTTTCGCAGTACGGTCCATCGGCGGTTTGCCTTGCAAACATACTTTGTTAGGACCACACGATGGTAGTCCAAGCACGACTTTGGCCGATGATGGTAAATCCAACTGTTTCCATTGTCCTTATGATAAATTCAGCTCTCACCAGTAGTAATTAGGCGGCTAAAGGTGTCCTCTGGGTTGGCCTAACATAGCTGCAGCATTTCCGATGTAATGCCGCAACCCAGTTTTCTAGTGAAAGTAATAAGACGTGGTGAGGCTACCATGATACTATATTAGCAGCTGCAGGCTGGTAGCCGCAGTGTGGCGACATCTCAGTCAGCGTAACATGCACTTAAGTGGGATTGTGAGATGAGGCCTGCACTCTATGCAAAATTGTACAGCACAGCAATAATGACCATTGCAGGTGGGTCGATGTCATCACACCAAATCGTGTCTCTTGATATAGGTGACGTGATTCAGTGTCAGGTTTTAGTGAAACAAACGTATCTTCGAGCGACATATGCATCTGAATTTTGCGGCAGAGGGATTCACTTCTCGTTGCTGGAGTCCAGCAGTACCACCACGACGTCAGAGTCACACTGGACAGTGAAATAACTGGGCACTGCCAGCAACAGCGATGGGTTCCAGACAGGACAGAACCAGCCGCCGCCAGCATCATATTCCTTATGGGACTTGGTGCCACAGAACTACCAACCGGCCGACCGCACCTGCAGCCACCAGCACTGAGTTCTCTCCCCGGGACTTAGTACCACAGCGCCAGCCTTGATCGGCCTCCTGCCAGTGAGCAGTGGGTCGAATCCCGCGCACAGCAATCTCCACGAGCTGCCGCGGTGGCCGCGTGCGGAGACGAGGGACCGTCCCAAGCGCCATCGCCGACGGAGCTGTAGCGCGCCGCTGACGTCACGTCCATGGCCTACAGAGGCTTTAGTGTCGACAGTATTTCCACGAGGCCCTCCGGCTCATCACCAGTATCACTCACCCCTCTGGGTGCAACTGCACCCTTCACTGTAGTTGGCTCGGTCTGGTGGGCTTTTTCAGTGGGTGTAAGTAGCCGCGAAAAACCAACTGATGGTGGTAACTTTGTTACGCATAAAATGCAAAATGTCATGTAAGACACTGAAGACTGAACCACGGCCTATTTTCACTTTTTCAGCTATCGCCTGGATTATTACACGCTGGTCTTTGAGCACCAGGGCCTCCATTCATCTTGTGATTCCTGTTTCTTCAAAGAGATATGGTCTGGTACTTCGTTCTTCGTTATTGAGACTCGTCTGACCACAGTGGAAGCTTCTGTGCCACCTAATCACTGTCATAAGAAATACGTGAGAAGTATTAGCCGTTCCGAATACGGACAACCATCAGCTGTATAATGGAATGACGACAATGAAAATTTGTATCAGATCAGGAATCGAACCCGGATTTCCTGCTTATGTATTTCACAACGGCTGTAATCGCTGAAGTCCCTGTCTCTTCGGACATCGTACTTCGGAACAACACAGGCAGTGTAATATCGTGAAGTCATACGACGGTGACAACTACCGAACACCCCCATCAATTCGGCATGGATTGTTGCAACGTTTTTTACCATTAAATGCCAAAAAAGCACGAATTACCACACGATACTACACTATACAAATGGGCTGCGTCATGTTTTGGCTCTTCTACTGCCGTGCCACGGTACTGCAGAGCAGAAATTTCAATGTGTAGCCGAACTGCAGGCAATTTTACTAAACAAAATATTAATTACGTAACTTTATTTTGTTCGAGGCGATAATTAAAACTTTGTAATTACCTTTTATATATATCCGTCGTAGTGGATGGCTGGTATATATGCGCTAGGAGGAGGAGATTTGTGTTTGACGTCCCGTCGACAACGAGGTCATTAGAGACGGAGCACAAGCTCTGATTAGGGAAGGATGGGGAAGGAAATCGGCCGTGCCCTTTCAAAGGAACTATCCCGGCATTTGCCTGAAGTGATCTAGGGAAATCACGGAAAACCTAAATCGGTATGGCAGGACGCGGGATTGAACCGTCGTCCTCCCAAATGCGAGTCCAGAGCGCTAACCACTGTGCCACCTCGCTCGGTTATATGCGTTAGGCTACGTTCTAATAATTACTTAAAATATTTCAAATACATCAATGCAAGCAATAAATATGAGTTTATTTTACCATACACGTTTCATTTTGTTGATTTAAAACATCGTCAGCGGTCTGGAATCAAACATTTACAAATCTGGATTGGTTGTAGATCTAAAAACAGCTCGTTTCATAAGGAACAAAATGTGTGATTTTTACATGCTACATTTTTGAAGGTTCGTGCTTCACTTCAAAAGTGTCGTCTGCATGCTCATTTGCCAGATATTCCAACCCTTGAAACTGATATTTGTGGCCTATACGTTTTTACTAGGAGAGAAAGACCAGTGCAATAGGCTAGAATATCTGACGCATGTACACGCACACGACACTTCTAGAGTGAAGGATGAACCCGCGAAAATGTAAGTATAAACGACACTTCAATGTGAACTGTTTTTAAATCTACAACTAATCCAGAATTATAAATATGTTTGATTCCAGACCACTGACGACGTTTTTAATCAGTAACATGCAATTTGTATGGCAAAACACGTCCACATTTTACTCGTTTCAGTGGCTGATTTGAAATAATATATGAAGTACCTATACGGGCACCATAGCCACAAAAATGAATAATTACATTTTTATACATTGGTTTGTTCCAATTTACTTGAAATTTTGTCCCCGTTTCTTTTATGAAATTATTCACTGATTCACTGTACCTGTTAGGTTGGGTATTTTTTAGTTTGTTTCTTTACGCATTTGTAACCAGCTGTGTAAAAGAGTGGAGTTACGAATGTATTCAGATTTTTAGCTCAGTATTGTTGGACAATGACCCATTTGAGATTATCAGATAATGGAACTCTGTACTTAGAAAAAAATAAAAAATGTGTAACTAGCAATTGTTTCTATAATTAGCAATTGGCATAGAATATATGTTTGTAGTGAACGCTCGCCATCGGCTGACAACGAATGAATGGGCGAACCAAAGATTTATGTGTGCATCAATAGCGTTAACTAATAAAAATGAAATAACATAAAAAATAAACAAGTGACTCATTGTCATTAATGGTTCCTGTTTGCGTAATAAAGAACGACTGAAATCTCTGCTTATTACAGGGAGTCTGTAATATGTTTGCTTAAGAGAGAATCTTTGCAGGTAAACAAAAAGCACTGTTTGTGAAACACAAGAATTGCTTGTAAAGTACATGTGCTGTAATTGATACTATGAAAGGCTCGCGAGTCATATAACATATGTATGTGCATGTTGTTTGCCTTTAAGCATTTCGTGCTCTTTCTCAAAAATGCATGTGGTCAAAGTATGGACAAAACATCGATCACTCGAGTATGTGTAAATTTTCGTATCTCATTTCACTTCGCATATTTTGATATAGAATTCACATAATTATTTTTTGCGTATCTAACGTATCCCTGCCTAACTTAAAATTGTACTAACTACATGAATATTCTCATTCAATTCTTGAGTAGATGGCATGATACTGAAGACGCTGGCGATACAATAAAACAATTTCAGTAATCTGAAGATGTGCGTACTTGCCACAAACTAGTAATGGCACTGAAACATTAACTCTCTTAAAAATATCTGTTGTTTATTGTCATATCCCTCAATAATGCTGGACTGGACAAGAGCCATCGAGAACAACAACATTCATCTTGGAAAAAATAAAATTAAAACGTGCCAAGCAAAAATAGTTTTTTGTCAGAATAATACTATTAGCACTCAAAAAATTGATTAGAAACCGAAGCTGAGTCTCCATCACTACCCCAGTTATCTTCGTAATGATCCACAGCCTAGAAGCTAGGACTAGGGGGTCAGAGGTATCAACAGAAACCGTTGCTGGGTATGACGCCACTAAATGGCGGTAGCGAACAAATGATCCAGAATGAAAGCGCTCCCAGTGGAGGTGTACCGTAACAAACGGCGGGCCATCAAGGCTGGCAGGCAAGGACTGGAAGACTGTATCGAGCGCGGCGCGGCGCGGGCCGCCGCTCCCTGAGTACATCCTTCCGCTCGCGGCTCTCTGCCCGCGCTGCTCTCCGCTCCGCCACCAAAATGTTAGTCGCGCTATCACACAACATCGCCATCCTCATACCCTCGCCGTCTGTCCTCTCACCAGGTCACCCGATCCTACGTTACTATATAGCAATAACACACTGATGTTTGCGAAAACCGCATCACCGAAAAGAACGCATGTGCTATGATACAAAATTCAGTATCCGCGTGCTGGAGGCAAAACCTCTAAACATCATTGCATCGAGTCAAAGATGCCCTCCCTATGATTCTGGGAAATTCTCTCATTATCGTTTCTACGCGAATCGACAAAACATCGACAGTGGTTGCTGCAGCACCGTGACGAAATATCCGACATGCCACACAAACGTGTGGGCCAGCGGAAGCAATGATATCACTCTCTCTCTGAAGACTACTTTCACAATTCGTATTACGCGTGTATTTTATCCCCATGTTACGCGATAAAATATGAGCCAAGCTATTATCAAGGAATGAGTGATACATTGTTCAAAAAAGAAAATTCGCGATGGCCAAGCTATAGTCGACCGTACGTACGGTTGTTATTGTAACTATGCCTTTGTTTTATGTCTCGTTAGATTAGCGTACAAAATGAAAAAAATTGTAGCAAATATTTACTGGCTGAATACATAATTTGTTCCCAGTTTTGCTTTAAAACTAATCCACTGTCTCATAGTTAGTAAGAATCGGCTTCCGGTCAAAGAAAGATCACAAATAATAACCGATGACAAATTGCTTTACCTTGCCTGCTCATAAAACAACTACTAGAGATAAGAGAATATAAACATATATCGTTCTTTCGTCTATTTTAACAGCTTCGCGACACAATGGTGATTAGTTAGCAGTTCGTTCGCGCGCGCGCCTCATACGAAACTTCAAAAGCAAACGCGGCAATTTTTTTTGTTCTTTTTGTTTAGTCTCTCTCCTCTTGTTTGAGGTTTTTGAACGAGCTAACCCGAAATTGGGGATATCCACTACGTATTCATTGACGGAAGAGTAGCGTGAAAAAAATGGGCGTTTGCATTAAAGTGATAGCTCTCAGCGTGACTGATACGAAACCGTTGTCACAGAATCCACATATGGACCATTAACTCGATTGCGCTATCTATGTCAATACCGCGCCAATCTCTCATTCACGCAATTATTTCTAACCTCGAACCCAATTTCCAAGCGGCTGTCGATAAGATAACAGAACTTCTATCAAACCTACGAACTGCTTTTCTCGGATAAAAGATAAAATAGCAATAAACGCTGGTCCCATCTACGACACTGAAACCAGGTTTACAGGTACACGTTTTAAGAAAACGTACCTGCTAATTTTATTAACCTCTCCATCCTGGGAGTGTCACAACGAATATTGGTACGTTCGTCTAGGATGGAAAAATTATAAGGAAAAGGCAAAACCAGCTATAAAGAAACGGTAAAGTACAGCGAGGTGGAAGCATGCTAAACGGATACAGCCGGAGGCTCTCCAGGCACGTCCAGTAGCTAGAGGCACACCTGCATCCGACCAGCAGGCCCTCAATAATAAATACCTTCTGAGACAGTTTGGTCAATAAAATTGTACGAGTAAATAAGGTATGAAGACATCCATGCAGTTGTATAATCTCTTAGCGGCGCATAGCTTTTTAATCGTAGCTACAGCATTCCACTCGATATTCTATGAGGGTACGAGCTAATAGGATATAGTCCGTGAATCAAAGACCGATACCTTCATTTTTGGTAGCTTCCTTGACCAAATAATCTACGCCTGTATTTCCTATGCATCCTACGTGTTTAGCAGTTCAGAGAAATGCTATTGGTCTTCCGGTAATTTGGAGATCAGGATATGGCCTTGATTGGACAAGAACAGTGGGTGTCAGGGTGTAGCTCTGAGTACTAGCTTCTAAACTGTTCAGAATGACACTGCAGATTAGTCAACACCCCAGTGAGTAGGTGTGGATATATTTAAGAGCTTGCATAATGGCTATTGATTCTGCAGTAAAGACATTTCTCGGGCAGCGAGTATTGCTCACTGTCGCCTGTATGTGTGGAAGCGTAGCGCGTTTGGCCGTCGAACATCATGCATTAGTGTACACTATTTTCGAACCCTGGATTTCGTTTACAACTGAACAAAACAGTAGTCTTTTGGCCTGAGACCAGGCTACTTTAGCCCAAGGAGTGTACTATAAAATCGCAGAAGGGTGGAGTGTTCAGCAGCCCAACAATTGTTGCTGAAATAAAGTAGAGTACTAAGTTTTATCTGGCACTTCTGTTTCAGCTGGCACATACGAAACAGCGATATTAAAACAGCATCAAAAACTAGTCTTACGAAGTGGTATGTTTCTAGTGTCTTACGTAATGCATTATTAAAATAAATATCCGGATGATGGTTCGGCATGGGTGTGTGTTTTAGAAGTGGTGAATTGGAAGCCATGGGTGAGGATACAATATTGGACTTTCCTTACGGTGTCCTGTAGTTGGCATTTTGCGATACTTACATTTGAAGACCTGTTACTGAAGCAGATGCAGAATTGATCAACACAGGGAAGGTGAAATGGTAGGGCCCAAGGTCTCTAAAAATCCATTAATTTCGGTCAGGAAAGGGTTATGCTCATAACGGAGCCTTATCGGATTACGTTTTCCCGCGTTGTGGGAGACTTTCAGAAGCATTCACTTTAACACAAATGGCGCAATGACAAAAAAAATCTGGATAAACATCGGAAAAGCACGTCTAAAGCCCCTCATGTAGAGCAGTTAAGAATGCGCTGTTCTGCCACGTAGCATCATAGCTTTTTCGCAGAACGACAGAAACTGAACTCACCTTCATGCCACAATGATTAAAAATAGCAAGAATATGAGAGCAGTCTTCTGTGAGTCAAGGAATAGTGTGTCTTCGACTAGCAGTCAAAGACGTCCTGGTTCCCTGGATCGAACACAACCACTATTTAAATTCTGAATAAGAAAAATCATCAACGATGGCTGCCTGAGACTCCCAGTGTCAGGAGTCATCCTTGTTTCAGGGCAACCCCTTGCCGTCGAGGTAGTTAACTGTCCCCAGAAAGGCGGAATAATCAACAATAATCTATGGCATTAGAATGCAGAAGCCAATGGAAACAAGTGCATTAAGGACACACAATGTGAATCCACAAGACACGGGCCCTGCAACTGAGAAAATGTCAATAGTCTATCCATTGGCAAAAGACTCTTGATTAGCATCCCATTCGGATCTCTGAGGGGGACGGGCGGCTGCATGGGAGAGGTAATCATGAGTTAATATGCAAAGGCTCAGTCTAGATACAGTAGGGATCAGTGAAGTGAAATTTAAAGAAGAAAAAGATTTTTGGTTAGACGAATACAGGCTAACATCAACTGCAGCTGAAAATGGTTTGAAATGGAAAGCAGAGCAGACAGCGAGTTACTGCCAACAGTTTAGTGATAGGACTGTTATCATCAGAATCGACAGAAAGCTAGTGCCAACAATAGTTCTGGTATGCATGCCGACGTCGCAAGCAGGAGAGAAAGATATGCAGAACGTACATGAGGATATTGAACGGGTAATAATAATAATAATAATAATAATAATAATAATAATAATAATAACCTGCTGCAAGACTTTCAATTGGACCCCACCTCGGCGACTTCGGTGTCCCTGACATACCCTAGTCATCCAACTGGGGAAAGTGCACCCACAATTCAACCTGGAATCTGAACCACGTGTCGTTTCTGTCGACTTCTCACATCTTTGGGAGGTGAAGGCTAGGTTAAAAAGCAGACTGAAAATCCGTGGTCCGCCCGGGATCCATGCTGCGACCTCGCTGTTTAATAAGCACCTTACCGTTAAACCAAAAGGCCCGACTTCAGTATGAGAAAGGAGACGATAATCACGGGGGATTGGAATGCGACAGCAAGGGAAGGAATATTAGATGGAGTTACCGGAGAATATGGCTTCAAATGGCTCTGAGCACTATGGGACTCAACATCTTAGGTCATAAGTCCCCTAGAACTTAGAACTACTTAAACCTAACTAACCTAAGGACACCACGCACATCCATGCCCGAGGCAGGATTCGAACCTGCGACCGTAGCAGTCGCGCGGTTCCGGACTGAAGCGCCTAGAACCGCTCGTCCAGCGCAGCCGAAGGGTGCATGTACCAGGCCCCGCTGCGGAGGCTCATAAGCAGCAACTTTCGCTGAATGGTCGTTTAGGAAACAGTGTTGGTAGCCCTGGGCGGCCGCTAAACAGTTGCTCCTCTATTCGCCGGTACACAACTACGCTGCCTTCGTTCATCCCTGTTTTCTATGGCACGTGGTGCACCACATTTGTCTTGGTGACGGTTTTGAATAGCGCCATTTAGCCATTTTAGCCATGGTGGCAAGCAAACAGTTTGCAAAATTGGCCGTTTCAGAAACGTTTCCACCCTTGGCCTGAAAGCCAATGATTGTGGATCATGCCCTTTTCGATGTCAGATAAATCTATCCGTTTCCCCGTTACGACAACAACTGCACATTTTCCCGCGTCCCTCGCGACACGCGTTATATACCCTCCACTGCTAGTGCTGCCACCAGTCATTTCCGACCGTTTATTGCCCATTGGCGTGTAACATAGGCGGTGGTCACATTAATGATACTGGACCGTGTAGATGCAGTTGCGAAATGTCAGGTCACTGGGAACTGAAAATGCTGGTCCTTTTACCCCGTCTCCTTCAGCCACTGGTTATTGTGAGGGCGTGTGTTGGTGGTTCGTGTTGTGTGTAGCCGTCCCTCAGCAGGAGGATACTGATCTTCTCAGCGGTATATACACAAGAGACAAGAGGGGGAGGGAAAGGGGGAAGGGACTGGAGCGTGAAATTTGTCCTGATTTATTCCATATGTAAATGTTTAACTTTTCTCGGTCTTCAAAGTACGTTGGTAGGTCAAAGGCTTTTTGTTACCGAATTTGCGTTTTTTTGACGACATGTCAAGTTGTCTAGCGGAGATAATGCTGTGCGTCGTGTTAGAGAAAATCGATGGTTTTCCACGCGAAATGTTCCCGTGTAATGGTCGATAACAGCCTCCAGAGACTGACATCACATAGACCGACCATTATCTTCACTTTGACCGGACCCATGTCGCTGACGGACGCCGGAATGAATCCTCCGGTGTCCGTCGTGTTATCCTTCGGACTTCGCTGGACACGTTTGACAAAGTGGATTCTTTCTAAGTAAGCCCGAAATTTTTCGTCTGTTTTTAGTGTATGGTTACGATGGAAACCTGTCGTTGGCACCGTCTTGATACTATTATGGACTGTAATTGTTACCATGGTATCACCAAGCTTGTTACGTGGGAGCAGGGCCACTCGTGGCGGGAGATGACCTTTTGATCAATACTGATTTTATTTATTGACGCTACTTCGCCGTCCTAATCTTCCAGTTTTTCGACAAAGAACAGTGGTTTCATATTCAAGGAGGCTTATGCATCTGTTCCAGAACAAACTGAGTACTTGGTTTTAGTCCCATTGTGTAATTAAGGGAGAATTGTAGGAACTGTATATCTCAGCATTGTAACACATTTATATTAGAGGAAAGACATCTAAGGTTGTATGAGCACATGTTCGGGATAATTTATGTCTCTCCATGGCGAGTTGTAAGCCATGGAGCCACCCACACAGATCACGGGCTCTTCCCATGGACGCCAGCCCGCCACAGCAACGGCTATAAGATGCAGGTAATGGTTGCGTGTAGGCCCCACGTCGAGAATATCACGAACACATGTTCCTAGGAATACGCAGGTAGTTGACATCAAAGGCATCAACAATCCGATCCCTACGTCATCGGGTGGAGGGGTGGGCGCTATCTGTGCGGGTACTTGACAAGCAATAGTCACTGTCTGGAGAGAAGCGGTTATATGCAAAACGGAAGGATTACGAAGAACAAAACGGCGAACAACTGATACATAGTTTCCTGTTGGCACCCGCCTCAGGATCTTCGGCTGATAATCATTTAGTGATTTTTTCTGACCTTTCGCCAGTACGAGTAGATAGCATTTTCGTAGCTTCACCCTCAACAACTTTAAACTGATGCAAAATTTGGTAAAGTTGACAGTAAGACTTCTTATCAGTTTTATGCCCGCGTGGCACTATATGAATATTTGTACGAACAGTTGGTGGTATTTTGTGATTTCACGATTCGATGTGACACTGTTGTGTAAAGGATTTCCGTAACCTAATGAGCATGGGCAAATGAAAACATAATCACATACAGGAAAACAAGAATTTCCGTTCTCAGGGCAGTGACATTTTAATTTCAACTGTGACAGGCTCAGACAGCTGTAGTCACACCGTCGGCTCACGATGTGTTATGGCTTGTCATAATTGATGAACCGCAGACTTGGTTGCACTTACTGAAATAGGTGAGGTGGGCTACCGTAAACAGCATGTAGACTTCACATATTTCCATCATCACAATGGTGGAATTACATCTCAACAGGAAAGTGGACGACCACTTGTTGATTGGCATGCGCAATCCAACGTAGATACGCAGCAGGTTCTGAATATTCGCCATCCTGTGTACAGTAAAAGGTGACATGCTCCAAGTCGGAAGTATGCTGCTTGAGAATATTCAGCGAGTGGCCTTCATTGTCTTACTGGCATGCGATAACAAACGAATGAATCCATCATCTCTCTTTGTTACAATGTGTCGATGCTTACCCCTTACCGGAAATTGCAACCATCTCTGAATATAATAATTTAAAAAAATGAATCGGTGGCAACTCTTGTAATTGACATTTTATTACAGATCGATTGTCAGCGCACACTGAATAATTTTTGTTTCTAGCTGGCGTTCATAATGTAGTAAACTGGCACGAGACGTGTTTCCAGTTAGTCTGCATCTACTATTAGCAAGATTTAAGATAGAGATGGCGCGTAGGTAGAGTTCATCAGCGGACGGCATGTTGAAGAAACGAGACCATCACCAATTTAAGAAAATCAGATTTTAAAAAAACCTTTCGGGAGAGGGAGAGGAGGGAGGAGGGAGAGGAGGGAGGAGGGAGAGGAGGGGGGAAGCCGATATTGGCTGGCGAGCCTGTTGCTGCTCCATCTCGTGCTTCCGCAGGGGGTAGCTGTAACAGGCGGCGGCCTGATCGATGCCCCACTTCATATCACAAATAATGAATAACAATCTCAGGTCGGCGAAAGATTATTGCTCCTCGCTTGTGCGCCGTTCTCTACGGCACCTCCCCTTCTCTGCAAGCATGCACAGATCGGCGAAGCGCTGCAAAGCTGCTTCCAGGCTTCTGCAGCGAGCAGAGAAATCTTTATAAACGAAGCAAATTTTGCTCGCTTCCCCACAAAGCCGATTAACTCCTTTTATCTTCCAAACAATATTACGAGACCGAAAGCGCCACGATGCTTATGTTGCAATTCGCAACTCTGCGAACATTTTGTGAATTAGAGTTAATTAACTGTTTTACGTAACTAGGCTTTTTAAAGTTTGACGCTGAGTGTTAGTGTATTCATCAGTGGTAGCATGGCATGATAAATCTTTCCGAAGTATTATTCTCCAAACTTATCGTAAAGGAATGTTAAATTTCATACAACATTATAGCAAAATTCACTTGCACCTAGAGTACAAATTATGAAAGGTGTCGATTTATGTTACTGACAAGTCAAACTGCATTTTAGAGAAATTCTTCAAAGTCCATAATCCATCCAACTCGATATCTGATACTGAAAGGATCACTGTGATTATAACTTACAAACTTAGCGCTTCAGTGCGATAATAAAATAAAGCAGTTCTTCTGGATGGCAGTGCTTTAAAGGATTATTTGGAACTGCCAAGAAAATGTGGGTTTCGAAACTTCTTACAACGAAACACCAGCATTTGTTCATTTGCGCACTGTCCGCCTGCAGCTTTCAACCACCTTACTTGCACTATCAGCACGATACAATAACGTGACAATAATATCCAATACTTTTTAAATAATTTCAGATTTAATCGATAAGAAGCTTTCATTGGCTAAAAAAGTAAATAATAAAAAAATATTGTAGCGGCGCTGGTCGGAACAAGTCACCGCTGCCGGAACCGCACTCATAGCATCAAGCAGCTAGTAATGTGATGGGGAAAGTACGTGATGCCTGTGGCATCTTCACGTCAACACGCCTGACTCTGGCGCGTGTTAGCACTGACGCCCAGCCGGCAAAAGGCATCGAAAGTCATCAACATCAGTCGTCCTACGGACCGCCAGCTATACGTTCCGGCATCAGCTCCGATGGGCTGAAGGTCGAACTAGGACCCTTCCAGCCACCAACCCGTCCAGCTATAAAAACTATACTGCCATCGCCACGAGCCGCCAGTTCGACGTCAGAGGCCAGGCTTCCCTCCCGGCCACGACCACTTCAGTTATCAGTCGCCGCTGAGGCAGGCATAGCCCTGCTTCATCTGCAACGCCTTTGCCGGTAATGCCTGCTTCGCAAGGTCGCTCCACTCTTGGGCCAAGTTGAACTGTCATGGCCGAAAGCTGAACCAAAGAAATGAATTGACTAGTTCTAAACTAAGTGTGACTGGTTTTGGTCCTTCTTCCATTAGAGAACACGGACGCCTGGCTTGAGAGGGTGGTAACCGGCTGCCCCAACAAGTCTACTCCTCACCTTACCACCCTCCAATGCGATCGCGCTACTC
Source organism: Schistocerca cancellata (assembly GCF_023864275.1). Classification (NCBI taxonomy): domain Eukaryota; kingdom Metazoa; phylum Arthropoda; class Insecta; order Orthoptera; family Acrididae; genus Schistocerca; species Schistocerca cancellata. The sequence continues at coordinate 402,663,470 of NC_064629.1, read as the reverse complement.
AGCTGTTACACTGCAGTTCCTACTGAGTCCTTACGAAATCATATATAAAATGACAAATTTTATTTCGTCATGAACGAAGAGGTATTTCCTGCAACATCATTAGCAGTTATCATCGGTCGAGTTCCAGAAGTAGAATACAAGAAACTGGGTAGGTTGATATTTAATATCCCGCCGACGTTGGGTGTAATTAGTGACTTCATTCAGTAAGATTAATACACGTTGTGGTAACTTGCTAAACACGCAATATAATTTTCGATAAGAATTACGCAGCCAAACGACGTTTAATATAGGGTGAAATTTCGGCTTGGATATCGGTGATGCGAAATAACGTCAGCCGACGGTTCACACAAAAAGATTCACTCTGGATACAATCGCCTGAACTGTGAGTAAGCCAGTTACAGACGATATACTTTCTTCCAGGACTGTTAGTTCAGCTACGTGTTTAGGAGAGCTTCTATGAAGCCTAGACAGAAAAATACCGGTACTGGCAAAAGGAGAATGGGTGCGGGTCAAGACTTTGCTCGGACAGTTCAGACAGACAGCGTATTTGCCATAAAAGACAAGGTTGTGGGTTCGACTTCTGGTCCGGCCCGAAGTTTTAATCTGCCAGAAATTTTCATATTATTATTATTATTATTATTATTATTATTATTATTATTATTATTATTACGTAAGTATTGAACATTTAATGTTATCATCTTTGACTTGTATAGCACCTACTTTCTGTCGTATTTGAAGCTTGTTATGTTCTTCTTACATACAGGGTGATTCATGTTAACGTTTAAATCACCGAAGCAACATAGATGACGCCGAGACAAATAATTTAATATAAGGCACATGGGGTCGCAACTGTCAGGAAATGGATGATAAATGTTGAACATGTGACGTAATCAGATAACGTACCTCGCCGCACGTCCATCGGTTGGGCTTGGACGAGAAGGGATGATTGAGAGATGCAATACTACATTCGAGCGAACGGCGCAAATTATGAACATTTTTTGTGAATGTAATCAGTTGTAGAAGTTACGAATTTATTGTCCTAGCTGTAACCAAGTAAAATCTGTTCATATTTTGTGTTTCTTTCATTTTGTTAAAAAAAGGGTTCAAATGGCTCTGAGCACTATGGGACTTAACATCTGTGGTCATCAGTCCCCTACAACTTAGAACTACTTAAACCTAACTAACCTAAGGACGTCACACACATCCATGCCCGAGGCAGGATTCGAACCTGCGACCGTAGCAGTCGCGCGGTTCCGGACTGAGCGCCTTAACCGCGAGACCACCGCGGCCGGCTTTCCTTTTGTCACTCCTATTTTGTTTACGGACATTATTTAGCAAAGAAAACTTATTTACTTGTGAAGCAACACTGCAGGTTTTTGTTGTACTGTACTCTACAATACACAAGCGGAGACCGAGAGAATGGTAATTAAAATACTAAGTCTTACCTCATCGAAACACTCAATTTTTTCACGCAATGAAAAAAAAATACTGTTTGTCAGATTCGAGACAGGAACACTGAGCCCCACGCGCTAAGGCCGCTCACATAGGCTCAGAGCCACACCGACGGGAATACTTAACTTGGGTTGGGACGATCAGGGGACAGACATGGGGTCAACCGCTGCACATACGACGAGGTACGTCACTTGGTGACGTCACGTGTTCAACATTTGTCATCCACTTTTGGGGTATTTCCCAACATTTGCGATCCCATGTGACTTACATTAAATTATTTGTCTAAGCGTCATCTACGTAGTTTCGGAGGTTTCTGAACGTTACCAAGAATCATCCTGCAAACTACAGTGACCACTTGAAAATACTGTAAGGGCGAAATTTGCCACTATTTGGAAATTGTCGCTCAGACTAGTTTAAGGAAGATCTGCGTGATGGACACATCTGGGCACAGAACGGATTTAAGAGGGTAGTTTGAAAGGTTTCAAACCTACGAAAGACGCACGACTTTTTTGTTCAAATTTATACTAATTTTTCAACATAGTCTCCTTGTTAGTTATAAACTTCTCCCTGCGATGCGTCCATAAACCAGTCCAAATAATAGATAGTGTCTCCCTGGAAAACAGTTGTTTACGAATGTGACGGGCTCTTCATTCGACGAAAATTTCTGTCCTCCAGCTTAACTTTTACCCGAGAGAACGAAGAAGAGTTGCTTACGGGCGAGGTCTGGTCAGTAAGGAGGTTGATCAAGTTGCTGAAAAATTTTCTTTCACATACACGCATAGCCTCTGCTATCTCTCTCCCTCAGCTTAATTCGACAGTACTCTAGCATTTGGTGAACTTTAGCAGCCGGCCGGTGTGGCCGTGCGGTTAAAGGCGCTTCAGTCTGGAACCGCGTGACCGCTACGGTCGCAGGTTCGAATCCTGCCTCGGGCATGGATGTGTGTGATGTCCTTAGGTTAGTTAGGTTTAATTAGTTCTAAGTTCTAGGCGACTGATGACCTCAGAAGTTAAGTCGCATAGTGCTCAGAGCCATTTGAACCATTTTGAACTTTAGCAACCGATAGTCACAAAACTTTGGCAGCGTCCAGAACGTACGGTACAATTAGTGCATATAACGAAGATCTTGATACGAAGATTTAACACACTTCGCTCAGAGGCATTATTCGTTTTTGTTTGCATATAATACGGTCGATGTATGGGCAAACATTTTACTCAAAACTGGCGTTAACATGAATGCCCAAACATAAAGTTGTAACGTTTGCACAGAACTGCAGCTGTTTATACGTACATGAAATTGACACTGAATGGGTTCAAGCAGGGGTGAAAAGCTGGTGTACTTCAGTTTAAATTCCCGCTCACAGTCGTCCGTAAGGGCGATGGCACCAAAGTGTAGTCTTACCCCAGCAGTTGGTGTGACAGTTGTAGGCCACCCTCTTGGCTACTTTGGGCACTCGTTATGGTGACTGCCGAGGGACAGGCTGGTCGCTAGGACGCTATCTGCTTCTGATTAGCGTGTTTACTCCTTGTCCTGTCCGCCGAGGAAGAGCTACTGGGCCTGCAATACACGGGTGACATTCTGCTTGCGCGCCTAAGAGCGAGAATTTCGTCACCGCTATCAATTCTGGAAATTTCGACAATTCACAACTGGCTGAACCTCTTTAGTGTTCAACGTGCGCCGGCCGAGCGATTCTAGGTGCTACAGTCTGGAACCGGCCGCTACGGTCGCAGGTTCGAATCCTGCCTCGGGCATGGATGTGTGTGATGTCCTTAGGTCAGTTAGGTTTAAGTAGTTCTAACTTCTAGGGGACTGATGACCTCAGATGTTAAGTCCCATAGTGCTCAGAGCCATTCGAACCATTTTGTTCAACGTGCCGCAAGTCAAAATACGACTGATTTCATGGATCTGCGTACCACTTACTGGATGGAGGCCTTAAGGTGTTATGTTTGATCTGATTACAGAGGCTAGACTTTATCTAACCGCCACGAGATACGACTATTGTCTTACGTAATAACCTAAGTCATGCCTATTTGATTTACTTTTGAGAAATTTTCTTTTTCATTTTAATTCTGCAAAACCATCGCCTTCGTGGCAAAGGTATGTACGACTTTGTATCGTTGTTTACTGTATTATCAGAGAATGATTTATCCCTCTCTCTCTCTCTCTCTCTCTCTCTCTCTCTCTCTCTTTTTTTGTTTTTTGTTTTTTTAAATACACAAATGAGAGAATATTTCGCTAACTTCGGTTAGTCATTTCTTCATTCCTGATTGTCTATTCCAGCAAGAACCACGTATATATAATAAACACGTGATCACGTAGTTACACATTGAGAATGAAATTTCCCAGATTTGAATAATGCATTTCTGTTTTTATGTTTACAGAACTATAACAGTTTTATGGCACTCTTATTCATCACCTGTCGGCTATGTTAAAATACCTAATACGTGGTCTAATACGAGCATAATGGCGCGGATAGTAGTATTGTCTACAATATTCACAAAACATCTATATACACTTTCATATTTAAATATATCAAAATTCCATTGCATTTATACTTCCATACACGTCAGATGCGTTTTAATTTACTATCAAACCGTTGCATTTGCATTTACATTAGTCTGATTTGGACGAACACTAGTTTACACCTGGTTTTGCTCCGTACAACATCTAAAAACAACAAGAACAAAACTTCGAATGAACGGGTCTCATTTCTATTCTTACATTAATATGGTGTGGAATATTAGTAAAACAAGATGCTATTTACTGTAGCTAAAAGAAAATATGAGTACTGATTCATTTTTAAAAAATCAGCCTTCGATATTCAAGCATATGCAGGAGTTATTTTGTGGTAGCTTACTGCCGTTGGTGACAGTGTGGTTAGGATATAAAGAAAGGGATAAGAAGGGGGGGGGGGGGCGTGGTGGGGGTTCACTGATTAGCTGTTTTGAACTAGCAAGTCTTTGAAATACTATGCGGAATTTTGTTCTCGTTTCAGTTTGTGTTGATAAAGATTTAAATACTATGAAGGTAATGTTTTGTTGGCAAGATGAAGTATTTGGAAATTTTGTTCTACGCTGCTTGCAGTATGACTGCTGGGCAAGACGTATGGCAAAGCTGGATTTGTTCTGATTGTTAAGGCTGAGATCATCCATGTGCTCTTTAAATCCTGCTGTGAAGATTTGACATCAGTTTTTACACACCCGACTTTTGATACTGTAATCAGAGAATGTCACCAAATTGTAAATCACAATGAAAGCTAATAGGTGGATACCAATGACCAAACCACCCATACTGTTGTTGTAAGTAGAGAATTCATTTTTGGGTCTAAATCGCCAGATAAGTCATGGCGATACATTAAAGCACGCTGCATCTTCATGTAACAGACCCAGCGCCCAGCATTACGCTATGAAACTACACACATAAAAGAAGTTTTGCATCACCTCGGTTCCTAGAGTTCCAGAACCTGTACAGAAAATTGGAATACAGATCAACATAAACAGCATTCCCGCCCTTTTTATTGCTCATGAAAACCACACATTGCATGTTGTACCACCATACAGCGAAACCCTCAGGCTGGTGGTCCACATTGCTGTACACACCAGTACCTCTAATACCCAATAGCACGTCCTATTGCATTGATGTATGCCTGTATTCGTCGTGGCTTACTATCCACTAGTTCATCAAGGCATTTATGGTCTAGATTGACCCACTCCTCAACGGCGATTCGGCGTAGATCCTTCAGAGTAGTTGGTGGGTCACGTCGTCCATGAACAGCCCTTTTCAATCTATCCCAGGCATGTTCGATAGCGTTCATGTCTGGAGAACATGCTGGTCACTCTAGTCGAGCGATGTCGTTGTCCTGAAAGAAGTCATTCACAAGATGTGCACGATGGGGGAGCGAATTGTCGTCCATGAAGACGAATGTCTTGCCAATATGATGCCGATAGCCGGCCGGTGTGGCCGTGCGGTTAAAGGCGCTTCAGTCTGGAACCGCGTGACCGCTACGGTCGCAAGTTCGAATCCTGCCTCGGGCATGGATGCGTGTGATGTCCTTAGGTTAGTTAGGTTTAAGTAGTTCTAAGTTCTAGGGGACTGATGACCTCAGATGTCAAGTCCCATAGTGCTCTGAGCCATTTGAACCATTTTGATGCCGATATAGTTGCACTATCGGTCGGAGGATGGCATTCACATATCGTACAGCCGCTAAGACGACTTCCATGACCCCCCAGCAGCGTACGTCGGCCCCACATGATGCCACCCCAAAACAGCAGGGAACCACCTCCTAGCTGCTCTCACTGGACAGTGTGTCTAAGGCGTTCAGCCTGACCGGGTTACCTTCAAAAACGTTGTCTGGTTGAAGGCATATGTGACACTCATCGGTGAAGAAAGCGTGATGCCAATCCTGAGCGGTCCATTCGGCACGTTGTTGGGACCATTAGTACCGCGCTGCATGGTGTCGTGGTTGCAAAGATGGACCACGACATGGAAGTCGGGAGTGACGTTGGGCATCATGCAGCCTATTGCGCACAGTATGAGTCGTAAAAGACGTCCTGTGGCTGCACGAAAAGCATTATTCAACATGGTGGCGTTGCTTTCAGGGTTCCTCCAAGCCATAATCCGTAGGTAGTGGTCATCCACTGCAGTAGTAGCCCTTGGGTGGCCTGAGCGAGACATGCCATCAACAGTTCCTGTCTCTCTTTATCTCCTCTCCATGTCCAAATAACATCGCTTTGGTTCATTCCGAGATGCCTGGACACTTCCCTTGTTGAGAGCCCTTGCTAGCACAAAGTAACAATGCGGACGCGATCGAACCGCGGTACTGATCGTCTAGGCATGGATGAACTACAGACAACACGAGCAGTGTACCTCGTTCCTTTTGGAATGACTGGAACTGATCGGCTGTCGGACCGCATCCGTCTAATAGGCGCTGCTCACGCATGGTTATTTACATATTTGGGCAGGGTTAGTGACATCTCTGAACAGTCAAAGGGACTGTGTCTGTGATTCAATATCCACAGTCAACGTCTATCTTCAGGAGTTCTGGGAACCGGGGTGATGCAAAACTTTTTTTGATGTGTGTATATCATATCATGTGTACTGTCTGACGATAAGCCTGAAAAGTTAGGAAACTGGTTTATGGGATGAAGAAGTATTTCAAACAAGGGACGGGCTGTGGTTTTCTGTATTTGTGCTCAGTATTATCTCTTCATAATTGTTTTAAGGCTAGGACACTATACATGAGGCACTGGATTAAAAAGCCAGCAATCCCATAACGCCATTGTTTTGTAACATAATACGAGTTAATGTTCTGTGAACATTGTATGTTATTGCTTAAAAATGTATCATTAATTCAGAATGTGGAAACTAGTCCTTCTATCGTTTAAAATGATCCATAACCGATAAAATATTTAATGTATCACAATTCTATCACCTGCTGACGAATTTTAATAGTATATGGTAGGCCTCAAATCAGTGAAGTTGTGCGTCTGGGTTCGGCCTCTTTAGTAGCCTGAAATACGACTGCCAGGCTTACAAAATAATTAATGGTTAAGTGAGGCGAATGTTCTAGAAATGAACTAGTAAAGTAAGATTAATCAAGTTCCGCGTTCTGGCCATTATGACCCATTCGGGAGCGATTGAAGGCCGTATCATCCACTGCCAATGGTGTCATTGAATGCGGTATGGAGAGGCATGTGGTAACCAGACCACTCCCCCAGCAGATGTCAGCTTTCTTGACCTCGAAGTCGCTGCTTCTCACTCAAGCAGCTCCTTAGTTGGAATCAAGTGGTTGTGCAATCGCAACCGGGTCCTCAGCATAACAGCCAAACATGCCGACCACTGAGACGCGGAAGCGTATAGTAAAATAAGATAACAAGGCTTTTAGCGTGTCCTGTAGAAGATTCACCAACTCTTCGCAACAGATTTCGTCCATGTAACTTAATTCTTACAAGGTCAAAACAGAGCACCAAATGAGGAAAACTGTAGAACTAGGATCTTCTACATCTGACTCACCGGAAGCTGCTCATACTAAACGAGAAAGTACATGAAGTGCTCACTTCGACGAAGGAATCGTAAAGCATTTGTGTCACATACGCCTGCAGAAAGTGATAGCTGTATCACCGAGTTTCCCCACAGCATCTTCTGTTGTGCCTATCATGGTAGTTACACGTTCCAATGGCCTAATAGAAAACGCATTCATTTTACTGCCTCCGTAGCGAATTCAAAGAGCAAATTATGAGGATCTTACAGTCAGCTGTAACCTTCCTTCATCCTAGTTGTCATTATACGAAGCAACAGTTCCGCAAGTGGGATAAATGATGAAGGTAAGTTTTTACGGAAAATATGAAGCTGAAATGCGTGGGACTACTTTACTCTTGTTACATTTTCGATTCAGAGAACAAAAAGTGGATCGTACAGGCGTGACCATTGCTCGTTGTTTGAAGCAGTGGATTAAAGAAGCACGCATTTTCCAACGGCAATGATCCAGAACACCAGACAGTAGCTGTCGATTGGCAGACAGATAGTGGAAAGGTTTCTGACGTGATTACGGCCTCGAGACAGGAATTAACAGACTTTGAACGCGGAGTGGTAGTCGGAGCTAGACGCATACAACAATCCATTTCGAAAATCGTTAGGGGATTCAATATTCCGAGATACATAGCGTCAAGAGTATTGCGAGAATACAAATATTCAGGTATTATCTCTCATCACGGACAGCGTCGTGCTCGATAACCTTCACTTAACGACTGAGAGAAACGGCGTTCGCATAGATTTGTCAGTGCTAACAGACAAGCAACATTGCTTGAAATAGCTGCGGAAATCAATGTGGGAAGTACGACAAACGTATCCGTCAGGACAGTGCGGCGAAATTGGGCGTTAATGGGCTATGGCAGCAGACGACCGACGCGAGTGCCTTTGCTAGCAGCACGACATCGCCTGCAGCGCCTCTCGTGGCTTCGTGACTATATCGATTGGGCCCTAGGCGACTCGAAAATTGTTGCCTGGTCAGAGGAGTCCTGATTTCAGTTGGTAAAAGCTGATGGTAGGGTCTGAGTGTGGTGCAGACCCCACGAAGAAATGAACCCAAGTTGTCAACAAGGTACTGTACAAGCTGGTGGTAGCTACATAATGGTGTGGGCTGTGTTTACATGGAATGGACTGGGTCTTCTGGTCCAACTGAACCGATCATTAACTGAAAAATGGTTATTTTCAGCAACTTGGAGACCATTTGCAGGCATTCATGTGCTTCATGTTCCCGAACAACGATGGAATTTTTATGGATCACAATGCGCCATGTCACCGGGCCGCAATTTTTCGCGACTGGTTTTAAGAACATTCTGGGCAATTCGAGCGGATGGTTTGGCCACCCAGATCGCCCAACATGAATCCCATCGAACATTTATGGGATATAATCGACAGGTCAGTTTGTGCACAAAATCGTCTACAGGCAAAGCTTTCGCAGTTGTAGACGGCAATAGAGGCAGAGTGGTTTAGCATTGCTGCAGGGGACTTTCAACGATTTTCTGAGTCCACGCCATCACAAGTCGCTGCACTACATCGGGTAAAAGAGGGTCCGACACTATAGTAGGAGGTGTCATATGACTTCTGTCACATCGGTGTATAACCCATATCCTTCTGAAAGTTCAGCAGGGCATAGTGTAAAATTGGAGGAAATCGGTCAAGAACTTCGAGATTTTTGGTAACAACGTTAAACAACGACTTGCCTGGCGTAGCGGTAATCTTTCTATACCACTATATAAAGAAAAGTCGCCCGCCCATAGATAATTACTGCTAGCCGTGCGAAGCTAAGACTATGCGCCTGTCGTAGCCAAAGCCAAGTCCCCTTACTGTGGAGCTGCTGAGATACATGGTGTCCCGTACCGGAGATGACTGCATAAAATACAAAGTTTCCCTCTGTCTTGATTCCAAGTAAATTGACAATACGGCGAGATATTTCCTGCATTCGGCAGAACAAGCTTGGTCTGTTGCTGCAGTATCGCGGCTACTAGCCTAAGGGAATTTCTCTTCGTAAAATGAACGTTCACCACGGATGATTTACGACACGAGGGGGAGCGAGCGCAGCCACATATCTCGGCACAAGAATCGAAAGACTAACTCCCTTGCGCTTTCGTGTCGCGGTCTGAATACATTCTAAGGAAACTTTCCTGCCTGCGGCGCGAAATGGAAACCAAGTAACTGCCTCTCTAGAATGCAGACCATGTTCAAATCATCTCACTGTGAAACTCGTGTTTCATTAAAGAATACGAGAACACTGTCAACAGAGCAGTTATCACACAATATATGTAGCTCAATACTGCCAGGCTTCCGTAGTTTTACTCAATTGAAAGTCATTAAAGCTAAAGTGATAAATGTCAGATCACCATGTCTTTCAGGTCAGTTCAAGGGAACTCCTTGATCTGTTGTAAAATAGTACAAAACGTCCATTTCTTAGTATACAGGTAGCTGTAACAGCCGTTCTCGCTTCTTCCACTGAAACGGCAATTCTGTTAAGTAATTTACACTTCAAAACTCGTATAATGAACAGTGACAATAAATTTGACGTTATGGTAATGAGTATTAATCAAAGGAAGCTGAAGCAATAGCAGGGACAAATGGCTATACCACATCCTCTCCACTTTCATAAAACGAAAACTTTAAGGATAAATTTTCCCTGCACTCGGACCATAAGTTAAGCTGCAAGTTGAGTGTACGGACAATAGTGCATAAAAACTACAGCGAAAAGAAAAGGGGGGAGGGGAGGGGGGGAGGGGGGGAGGGGAGAGAGAGAGAGAGAGAGAGAGAGAGAGAGAGAGAGAGAGAGAGAGAAGGGGGCCGAGGGAGGGGCAAGAGAGTTTGCAGTTTCAAACTATCTTATTTTTTCCTTCCTTGCGAGAAAACTTTGCGGGACACCAGTTACTTTCTTCCAGCGTTAACGGCAGTGCTTACTAACAGGTAGCTGACACATATTTGCATTCGCACCACCTGCTGTTACAAAAGTAGTTAAATATATTTTAGGCAGAACTTCGCAACCACCAGCAGCGAATCGTTATTTAAAGCACAGAAAGAAAAACTTCGTGTTTTAAATCCAAAGTACGGCTGACAGATTCTGTGCGCTCGTGTCCCTGCAGAAACAGAGTTTCTAAACCTTTGCAAAAGGGTATCAGTCATCTTTATGATATCGAGAGTAAAATATGAAAGAATGCAACTGATACGTAACATTGTTACGTTCCTCCGGTTTGGTTACACGTAACACTCCCCCTTAATACAGCAATTGTTCCACATATGTCTTTAGAGTTCGCGAAAGTAACGTAAAAAATAATATCGTTGACCGTCGTCTATATGACCCCGGTCTTTTGGAACGAAACAAATTAACATTACTGATAATTTTGCAATGTAATCTCATAGAAATTAACATCGTGCGGATCATATACTTACTATACCACAAGCTATCGCACACTGAGCTCGAAGATCTTGGTAATGTCATGAACGTGCTGTTATTAAGAGGGACAGCAGAGATAGCTGACACTGCCTTTTCTTTCCCTGTTATTTGTTTGTTTGTTTGTTTTCCTCATGGTCGGATATTGGTGGACCACAATATTATTGCACTTGGGAGGGAGGGCGTGAGTTTTTATCGTGATATTACACGAGGAAATCCTGAATCACTTGATAGTATATGCTCAACTGTCTTGAAAACATTCACAATGTGATACATTTTCCTTAGTCACCACCGTACTTGTTTAGTGTAATGTCATTGCTTGTTTCCGATCATGACCACCGCAGGCCATGTGCAATAACATTACAATAACGTCGTGTTCGGATAATACAAGCTTATCCAGCTGACGCCACTTTCAGGTATAGGTCACTGAAGAGAGCGTGTGTAATGCGAAGTTTATAATGACGAAGACGATTAGCTCCAAGGAGGCCGACGGCTTAACCTTCCTATCCGAGGGATGGATCACCATGTTTAATGCCCTCACTCCATGATACAACAACGTTGGAGAAAATTATGTTTCGTAACCTTATGCCAAAATGTTTTCTCCCCTCTACGGCCAAATACTGGCGGCAAAAATGTTTTGTCTTCGGGACTCGATGCGGCAGCCTCCCAAATGCCTCGACTGCGTAGGCGGGTATCTCTTGAGATTGTCAACCAATGGGTTTACACCCAGAGATGCTACAGAATGTGAAAACCATTTGTGTACAGTAATCAGCAGTGACAGAGGAACGGAATATCATTGAACCTCAAATGGCTCTTTAGTGGCCATGATATATTAAGACAGCTTAATTGACGAGAACTTGCCACATTGTGAGAGTATGACTTCAATGCCACGGTCCATGTCGTACCCTGACCCGAATGCTTGGCATTGGTGGCATTCGCTAGGAAGAAGATAGTTGGTATTTCGATAAAATCCCCTTTGAATCGTGCTCGTTTTTCACCTGTGGCCAATGGTAGGGAACTGTGGCTCGTGCACGATGCAACACCGCCGAATATTTTTACTGACGTGAGAGGAAATTTGATGGGTCAGTATCGTCCATAACGGATGGGTCGATCAGGACCTGTATCTTGGTCTCAGAGGTCCCCTTACCTCAATCCTTCACTTTTTTCTGTTTGGAGTCATCTCTTACGCGAAGTGAACAACACTCCAATTGATACAGTTAAATTTGTAACGCTATCACAGGGGAATGAATGTTCGAACTATAGTTTGCCACAATACGTACACGGGGACGCACATTGATGCTATGTTATTTACAGATGAAAGTCTAGTGAGTCCGCCACCTCGTAAATGGTAGCCAAGTTGCTTGCCTCGCGTTTCGTAGACTTTTCCCCAGTTAGTTTCTTCTCCGTCGGTCGTGACCTCTAACGCTTGTACGAAAAGCAGTACATAATAATGTGACAAGTTGTTAGGTATGAATACTAAGTATAATAAGAATCGTAAAATGTTCCGAGCCAAATAATTTTGTTTTATTTCACTAACCGCAAAATTAGTAAAACTGTTTCTAGAGGCAGTCTATCGTTAATATTCATAACGAGATTTCCGGCAATTAATTATTAGTTCCCGAACACCACCGAAGTCACAGAATGCTTCACACGATCTTAGAATACACATGATTTTGCACAAATACGTTGTAGGAGGAAACTTTAGCAATTAATTCCATTTTTGCGTCGAGTTGCGCTTCACACAATAATTCGCGTGTTGCCACCCCTAAAAACAATCGTAGACTACCTTGGATTAACACAACATCGCACAAGTACGTCTTCTGAGGCAATTTTTAGCAAACTGTTCTGTCTTTACATGAGATCAGTTTTATGCACGGATATATGTATCACCTCCTCGGAAACCGACCGCAGACTAGTATTGAACTATCTGAGTAGTTTCGCGCCTGTCCCCTCAGGGCGCATTTGTGATTGGTCCAACCTTTCCATCAGTAAACACTGACAGTGCTTAAACCTTGTTAGCATTTCCTGTTGAATTGAGTCATACTGAAGTAACAATTAACAAGTTCTCAGTGCAAGTAACATCATCGGGACGATTAGAGCTGTATATCAATATTTGAATAATAAATAAAAATAAAAGTATTCGCTACTTAGCGCCCCGCGTTGTAGGTGAATCCCCACTGCCTCTCCTTGCTCCAGTTAAGACACAGCTGATGCTCGCCCGGCCTTTGTCACGTTATGTGGCGCGTCGTTCGATGAGTCTGCTTTGTGATTCTATCTACACGCTTTACTCCCGTAAGAAAATCTTCCTATACTGTGCATTAATACATTGAAACATAGCAACTAAAAGTAATAAACGTGGATACAGATATGGCACAAACTCCACAAACTGGAGCAGCGAACTCCACAGCCTCAAAGATTTACGAGACTAGCTGGAGCTATTTGAAAGAACTGATAACTCACTACGGAAACTAGTGCAGTGTTGCATGCAAATGCGAGAACGAAAGGGAGAGCACCTCCACGAGCAAGTCGGCTGTGCAGTAAATTGTAAGGTGTTGTAGTAGTATTTCCTGTTAAGGTAGTTCAGGAATGATATCTCAGCCCAATTAAATGGGGAATTACTCGACACGTATACATTTCAAACACATTTGTACTAACCCGGACAATACTTCATACCGAAGTCAGTGTGTGAAACCTCATTTCTCTGAGGAATGCAGAGAATGAGGGACGAATGGATATTACGGGCTGCTGTACAGTTACTCACTTTCAATTATTTATACTAAGGTAGCAGATAGTTCATTTCATTTCAAAGGCCTTGTCCTTCTAGGGCTCGCTCTAGGAGACCGGATATCCTGGCACTGGTGAAAGGCCCCTAACAATCCTACGCCCCCACGGCCGCCCTATCAGCTTCAGAAAGCTGATTCACATCAGCTCAGCAAAGGTACGTCATATCCCACACTTGAGTTCTACTTTTCACAGAGTCAAGTCCACGTTCTGACATCAATTTCAGTGGCAGAACATCTTTTGTATGAGGGATACGCCGCTGTTACTTGGCTCGCAGTGCTTTATTTGTTCTCGGTCTTTCTCCCACACTATAACAACTATGAACAAGCAAACTCAGTATACAAAATTTCTAAGGACGTGATCTGTGTTCGATGGGGAGCCGAAAGTAAGACCTCAAGTCGTAAAAAACAGTACTGTACCTACTATACACTGTGTACAAGGTGCGACGGCACCTAACGGTTACTGTGTAGTTACGGTAGTGTAGTTGCTCTTTCAGACAGCATCCCATACGAGTAAACCAGTTACGTCTTTACCTGCTGTTACTCGTACTTTAGGTATATGGGCTATACACAGCTCTGTTTAAAAAGAAGGTTCGATGTAGTCATATGGTCGAGCGGCACACGACTGCTCTCATGCCCCGCAGCTAATACGTTGCAAATAATAGCCTGTAGCTGTGATCCTGCAGTGAAACGGTCTATGCATTGGCGAGAATCGCGAGTTAATGAAATACACAGAAATACAAAATAAAAGTTATATGAATAATTTAATAACAAAATTTCTCTTCTACCATCCTTAATTTATGTAGATGACAGAACTATGTTGAATATCGTTTATTCAAGTAAGGACATCTCAGATAAACGGTAAGTGGTCCTACAATATTCAGTGCAAATACAGACAGAAAATACCCTTAACAAATGCAGTTACACTGAAAGGTTGCAAGAATAGTAGCAAAATCCCCTAACTAAAGAATAGTCATCAGTCATCAAAGATACGCAACCTATGTCAATTTCGTAATCATAATACACGAAATGTTCACCAACTCAAAACTGTTTAGAGTTCAACATAATGATCACAAATTAACATATGCGATACAAAGAATAGAAACATCCTCTGTCTATTCTTAGTTCCGTAAATCAATGGGAAATATGTACGAGTCCACTCCGGAGCACAGTCAGACTTCTCGAAATATAAAATCCCTTCGAAAGTTACAATATTGTAGCGGCCATTCACCGCCCAGAGTCTATCAACGACACGACCGAATATCGAAGCTACTACCTCCGGCAAATCTGTCTTTTGCCAGATCTCCATGTAAAGTGTCCTCAAAAGTTAGTCTCATAGAGGTAGTCCACCGCCCAGAATCCATCAGCCACTCGATCAAATATCAACCTATGCCAGAGGAATGTCTCCCGTCTTCCAGAACAAACATCCAAGTGTCCAGAGCCGTTCCCTTAAGATCTTCAATCAAAAAATTCCAGTCTCCACCTGACTCCTGTATTGCCCAATACTGTCTGCTTTTCCATGAAGGCCACCCTCACCAAAAATTCATCGTTTTAAGTTAAGTTCTACAGTCATGATTTGCCTCATCTTTACCACTTCTCAGAATAAACTAATATATTACAACAATATTGGAATAAAGAAATTTATAAACATTTGTTCACACTCAAATCATTCACAATACTTACAAATAAAGTTTTTTTTTCATAAATAAACAACCTAGCATCGTTTGGCAAGTGCACTCACATTGAATGTCGATCAATATTGTTTAAACAATTATTTATGCCTTCTTGACAGAAGCGTATTCTGGTTCTCTCTTCAATTGTGGTGTCCACTAAAACATGTAATTGACGACTTTTGAATTAATACAATTTCTTTAGCAGCAATTGCAAACAACTATTTAAATAAGAAGTAAAGCTGTGAGTACCGGGCGTGAGTCGTGCTTCGGTAGCTCAGTTGGTAGAGCACTTGCCCGCGAAAGGCAAAGGTCCCGAGTTCGAGTCTCGGTCGGGCACACAGTTTTAATCTGCCAGGAAGTTTCATATTTAAATAAAGTTACTAGATAAATAGTGAACTGTTGATCAATCAACATCACAAGTGATTCAAGATTTTAGGTATTCATGCTGCACTCATTTGTTTTGTAATTTTGGAGATGATGATGATCTAACAATTATTTGCATAGTAAAGAAAATAAATATGAGGGGATTTCAGGAATGATAGCTATTCCACAATGCTATCATCTGAGATATCGTATGTCAGAATCGCATGAAGCGTTTAAAAGTCGTTAATACAAAGGTTCATTGTGAAAATGCTAATTCAGTGTGAGACATTAACTTCTGTAATTTGAAAGATATTGAAAATACTGTCGTGTCACTAGATGCACCGGATTTTTCTGAGATCGCAAATGTATTCACCTTTGCTTTAGTACTTGATTGTAGCTTGTTATAGATTCTCAAAGAGCTGTAAGAAGCTATCTTTCAGCTTGTCAGTCACACAGCCATTTTTGGTACATCTCCTACATAATGGCCATGCGAGCAATAGCTGTCCAAATTCCTAGCTTTGGGATTAACTATTTCCGGCGACGCTGCTCGTCTTTGTACCTGAACTCGCTCATAGCAGTCACCTAACCGGACCAGCCGTGGCGCGCCCTGAGCCATAGGCCCGCTAGTGTTCAGCCGTACAACGATTTCATGTTACCTCGTACCAATACTCGGCCACCGACTAGCTCGCCTACATACGCGTAACGTTACAATGACGAATACATCAGCCAAGTTTCTATTTGAACCTAATTTTCTTCCATGCCATCCAAATTTTGTCTTACTATGATCAACAAAGATACAAACGGATATTGGTTGGGCGAAGCGTTTAGAGATTTTTACATAAATCTATATATTTGCAGTTAGAGGTATGGTGGCAACCAATTTCAAGACTGGTTTTTTAAACTGTAGGCTAGTCCCTCGGACACAATGGTCAGAAAGATATCCATTTTTCATGTTCTGCATTCTGCAATATTTCCAGGAGCGTTGGTGGGGCATCGTAACCTTTAAAGTCACCACCCCCTTTACGGGAACAATACCTACCCAAGTGAATCGCTTAACACTTGCTTCACTGAGTTTGTCAGATATCTATAGTAACATTGATACTCGAGTTATCACTGAAACCCATGATGCAACTGGCCGCAATGTTAAATCTCCACTATGCCTCACAGCAGGAAGGTGACAGTCTGGACTGCACTCAGGCATTCCCACTACCCCGTACGCGTTCTCATTGGCCAGTAGTTCATATTTTGTGCGCACTGCACTAATAATGCCTCCTCTTCCGTGCATTCACCAGGTTAAAAGAAGTTTATTAGTAACACCTCTGCCATAAATGTTTTGTGAACGCAGTTATCGCACATTTTTCCACTGGCATCGTGATCTCCATGCGCGTACTCTGAGTTTCTTAGGGACAGGTAATGATCATCTTTTAACGCTGTTCTGTCATCACATGTGGTATCAAAATACTGTTAAGACCTGCAGATAGTTTCCTCGTTAACTGTGTGTGCCGTCATAGACTAAACAGTAGCTTTAGATATTCCTAGGTTCTTTGTGACTATTGTGGGCTCTGAAATTTGCCCTCATATGAAATCGCTGGGGTCCGACCACCTACTAGGGAATTAAAACAGCACAGCGATCACACGTGCAGTAGCGAATCAAAACTTTATAGTTTTTCGAACACGTGGGTATAAGGGAAAAGACGTCGAAGCTACACAAATAATTTGGCAGACTAGCTTCAGGAATGAATTTCTTTTTACACCGGGCTCTTCATATCGTCTTGTTCACGCAATAAGTAACAAACAAAAACATCCCAGGCCCAAGGAGTGAAAAAAAAAATGCTACACATGTCATCGTATTAAGACACAAGAATGTGCAGACCGCAATTCTTTCAGTATGTGCTGATTGATGTACGCCAGTGTTGATGCCTTGTATCTGCTGGTGAACTTTTATGTTAGTACGTCACATGTCATCTTAGTAGACGGAATAAGAACACAATTTCATCTAGAAACTGAGATACACAAACATAGGTGTTAAATTTCTTCCGTTTTCGAAGAGAACCGACAAAAAAATTTAAAAAATGATGTTGTGGTCTTCAGTCGGAAGACTGGTTTGCTGCAGCTTTCCCCTCCAATCTATTCTGTGCAAGCCTCTTCATCTCGGCCTAACTACTGCGACCTACCATAATTTGAAGCTATCTTTGAACTCAAGCCTTCATCTCCCTATACAGTTCCCAATCCACCCACACTTATTTCCTTCGTTAAAATGACAATTCATTGGTGCCTCGGGATGCATTTTATTAACTGATCCTTTCTTTCAGTCAAGTAGTGCCATAAATTTCTTTTTACTCAATTCGATTCAGTACCTAATTAGTTATTCGATGTACCTAGCTGATCTTCAGTACTCTTTTGTAGCACCTCATTTCAAAAGCTGTTGTGTGAGCTGTTCATCACCCACGATTCACTTCATTCAAGGGTACAGTCGAAACAAATACCTCCACAAAATACTTCCTACCACAAAAATTCAATTGAAACAAATCTCTTTTTAAGTAATTATTGCCTTGCTGTAGCACGTCTGTATTTTATATCGTTTCTGTTTCGGCCGTCAGTTATTTTGCTACCTACATAACGAAATTCATCTACTACATCTAGTGTTTCATTTCCTTATGTAGTTCCTTCAGCATCGTCAGATTTAAATCGACTACACTCCATTACAATTGTTTTCCCTTTGTTTAATGTACATCTTATAACCTATTTCCTATATCCTTTACCGTCTATGACAGAACCACAATGACGTCGGCGAACCTCAATGTTTTTAATTCTTCCCTCTAAACTTTAAGTACCTTTCGAAATTTTTCTCAAGGATTTCGAAGAGAGTATTCCAGTCAGCATTCCATTCGCCCACTCTATGTTCTCGTACTAGTCTGCCTTCTCTTCCTTTTCCTACATCCTAATTCTAGGCCCCCCATCATAAATCTTCGTCTTCTTTAATTGTCGGAAAGAATGTCTGATAAGATGAAAGAAATAATTCAATTTCTTCACCGTCGCGGGACTAGTTGTCATATAAAGAAGCACTCTCGTCGTGGGTGTTGGCAACATTCCAATTGAATTAGTGATTGTTAGACCTACTTCTGCATTACCCCTATCTGATTCTGTATTTATAACTCTGCTGACCGGAAGTCCAGTTCTTCTTGCCACCACACTTCACTCATGCCCACTGTATCTGACGTTAACCTATCCATTTCCCTTTTTAAATTCTATAAAGGTATCTATCCAATTAAGAGCTCTAAAATCCCACGTTGTGAGCACCATAACGCAAAATTACAACAGCAGAATATTTCACGTGAATAAATAATGAACATTTTATTCATGAGAGGCTGCACGGTAGTAACAACATCACCATCTTACGGACTGTATACTACCATCTCACACTGAGGAAACGGTGTCACCTCGCACGCACTACCTTAAGAAAACCGTTAGCAATGAGCTAGTAACACTTGTTCAGTGTAGGTGAACGTAAGTTTTTCCTTTAGTGTGTAAGTAATTGTTTTACTGTGTGGAACAGTGGCGTTACTGATGTAATACTAATATCCCAAATGTACGGATAATACTAAGAATCATATACATCATTCAACGCGTAGTCAGCTTTGCAATAATATCATGTTTCACAATCTTCCCAAAGAACTAGTTTCATCATCCAGTGGTCATCATTAGATTCTGTTAGAAAATAAAACATATATAATGAGAAACTGTACACTTCTTATCACTATATATTCTATTTACTAAGAGAATCTAAAGGTGGTCAACGACAAAGTTGTTCTTTGAGAAATTATCCAACGTAATTACAATGTTGACTGCACTGTAATGAAATGCTATTAATATCTGATCGCGTACTCTTATCCGGCAAGTGTCTTCAATTGAGAAAATAATGTACCGTTTTCTTAATCAGCACACATACATCAAATAAATGATTGTCTAATTCTTCAAGTAATTCCAATGGAGAACCGCAAAAACAAATTTAAATACGCAAATTTAAAACACTGGTTCTCAGCAGCTTTGATTTGTTGGATATTAATTATTATTTACACCCTTACAGTCTCAAAAACTAAAACATTTAAGCAACGAAGTACGTTTGCTACTGGTTGTAAATTAACTCCACGACTGAGTTCGAAATATTTGTTTGTTTCACGAGACCAAATTGAAGGAACTTTTCAAATTAGTTGCAGCGTTATTAAAAAAGGAGTCCCGCCATGAACTGTTGTAGGTGAACACGAGCAAACCACATCGAGCGTACAGAAGTTGCCAGAAGCCACTCTCTGGTTTATTTCACGTTCCTGCTAATACAGTTTGACATAAAAAGCTTTTAGCAGGGTAATCAAATAATGAAAATACAGTATTACCAGATATGTGGAGTTTATTGCAATTTGAACAGCACTTTTGTCGGAGTGGATTCATGCATCATTCTGCAAATGTTGCCATTCGAGGAAGTTAGCCATGCGTTCTTTTCCTACAGATGTGAGCGAGCGCGCATACACACACACACACACACACACACACACACACACACACACACACATGCGTGTGCGCGCTTTTTTTTGGGCGCTTTTTCTGTCCAGAAACTAATTACGCTTCGTCCCTTCCTCAGCTCCTTTGACAAGCGTGTTCGGCTTATTAAACACCAAATAGAAAGATTTTTATCTGTATCGAAAACCTACAAACACCGTACCGTACAAGCTAGTGTGCACATGAAGTAGTAACAATGTTTTGAAGGGTAACTGCTTTAAAGATCAACTGAAATCTAGGACGGACATTGACGAGTAAGTTAAAAAAATGTTTGGGGAAAAAAACATTGCTCCATACGTGAGATCCTTTCAGATTTCGTGAGCCTTTTTTTTTACTACCCAATACGATGTGTTATAAACTCTTGATACAAGAAATTTCTTACCCACAAAGAACTATGATACCTCCCTTTGTAAGAGAGTGAGAAGGGCATGAACGCTGGTAAACAACGGTCGAAAAATTCTCTAAACCGCCGATGCTAGACACCAGAGTTCTTCCGTTAGTTTCAGAACCACTACTGTTTCAATTGATCGGCGACAGCAGTCAGTATGAGCGGAGAGTGTCGCACAGGATGAAACTTACTGACCTGGTCCAGACATTACTGACGTCACCTCTTAACACTGAATCCTTTACAGACCCAGAGAACATCTACGACGAAATAGCTCCCCACTAATCCTTTTCCCATTCGATACCTATTTATGCTAACTGATTGACAGCAATGCTGAATTTGACAGAAGCAGGTCAAGCGCATGCCTGCATGGCACGTACGGACAGATTCAAATATCCACAGAAACATTTTTGTAGCATGGCCACCCAGAATCCCACACTGCAACCAAACCAAGAATGTCGCAGACACACAAACTACATTTATTGGACGTTTCTTATAAGGAAAAAAAGTGTGAGCCGTGTTTGATCGTGTAATGGTGGTCAGCGTTCACTTTCGAAGGACAGCCAGTGAGTTGCGGAAACTTTCATGTGCCGACCGAAGCCACCTGATTCTATTATGGACACGCAACGGTGTTTACGGGCGGTCGCCAGCGTTCGACAAACACGCATAGTTACTTCAGTTTTATGCTGTAACCGATGTACTGAACTTCTCAGCACAGTAGTAATTTTACGCAAAAAATTTGCATTCTCTTGCTGCTCTATGTCAATACGAGTATCGTCCTTTTGTCAGAACATGAAGAACTTCTTAAGAAAAACGCTGCTTTCTTTCTGAAACGAGGTTAAAAACAGAAAACAGTTCAGAAGAAACTTTCCTTCAGCGTGCAGACGAAACACACACACACACACACACACACACACACACACACACACACACTAGAAGAAAGTTCCTGCAACATGATTTTTAATAATTTTCTTTGCCACTCTATTTGGAAACTGATCAGCGATCGATTCCACGCAGAAGGGTATGAGTTAACCTCTGCCATTCACTGCAATTCCTAAGTTTCCCTTCAGCAGCATGTAGTATGTCTCGTTGACGTCAATTTGTTCTGTACACACCACTGCTGAATCCTAATGAGAACTGCATTACACTGTTACTCTATCTAAATTCTAGAATTCCCATTGAATATTATGAGCATCGCACTCTCATCTATCATTTACAATAGCGGCTTGATAACTGCATCTCAAGAGAGAGAGAGAGAGAGAGAGAGAGAGAGAGAGAGAGAGAGAGCCACATAGAGATCCCAGTGGCCATCGTTTTGTTATTTCCCGATTGCTGCTGCCGATATCCTTCAGATGGCTACAGCGAATTTATTATAAATATTATCAACGCTTGCAATCACCAGATTTACAGCATCACCAGTTGATTTTTCGTTCACAAGCTCTCGAGGCGCCATTAGCTGTGTTCTGCAGGAAGAGAGGTCTGTTCGATTTAGAAAGTGTGGGAACTTTGTCGTCACATTTTTGTCAGTAATTATCACCTGTAACGCCTTCTAGATTGGTTGGTAGCTTGCCTTCAGTCAAACATTCATTCAACAGGTGTCAGATATTTAATTTCATGAAGCAGTTCCGATTGCAGACCGTCAGGGCCAGGAGCTTTTCTTGGATTCAGTAACTGCTCTTCGCACTTCTTCTTCTTCAAAAAATAGAACTATTCCATTGTTGATTTATGGCTAATTCATCTCTCTTAACTCTTTTCTTAAACAGTTATCTTTCTTGTCCGCAGCTCGTGGTCGTGTGGTAGCGTTCTCGCTTCCCACGCCCGGGTTCCCGGGTTCGATTCCCGGCGGGGTCAGGGATTTTCTCTGCCTCGTGATGACTGGGTGTTGTGTGCTGTCCTTAGGTTAGTTAGGTTTAAGTAGTTCTAAGTTCTAGGGGACTGATGACCATAGATGTTAAGTCCCATAGTGCTCAGAGCCATTTTTTTTTTTAGTTATCTTTCTCCTCTTATCTCCCGGCAGCGAAGACTCCAACAGGCATTTTGGTGAGTCCTCCCACCCTACGAGACTTGTGCCACCTTCCCTTCGTATCGTCGACATTACAGCAGACGACCTCACCTTTTTCAGCACCATTTTCCCCACGTGTTTCTATTTAGTTGCAGATTCATGTACCTGTCCCAGTGCTGGAATCTGGTCTGCAATATTTATTCTTTTTACGCCTTTTTCACATCTCTGAAGGTGAAGCCGTATGGTTACTTTCGATAGCTATATACAAGATGGTCAGAAACATTCTGATTCAGCGCGTATTCGTGTTTCAGGGGAGGTCGTGCTGAGAAACAACTGTTAAAAAAAATTCGATACGTAGCACCGTTTCTGATTTAATTTGCATTGAAGTTGGACAATGAGGTCGTTGTGCACATAAATTCAAGCAGCCTGCTACATACAATTAGTGTCAGTTGTTCCCATAGCGTAGATAACAAGAGCACGAGTCTAATCAGGCTTCAGTTCGGGTTCGATCCTTAATATCGTCCCACGTCCAATTTTTGTATCTCTTCCTTGTTCGACTTTCGGAAACCAAACGAAGAAATCGGAAACGGCGTTACGTATCTATTTTTTTTTCTTAACAATTAATTCTTAGCACAGCCTACCCTGCAGCACCCTTAAAAGCTTTTCACATTGTTTCTGTACAGCCTGTATATAAATATATTATTGTTATTGTTAATCGTTGATTCTGTGTATGTGCTAATTCGACATCTTTAATGCCTATTCACACACGACATGAGAGAGAGAGAGAGAGAGAGAGAGAGAGAGAGAGAGAGAGAGACTGGTCTTTCAAATTCCAACGTAAGTGCACTCGTTACGGTCTCCTTACCCTTTCAATTTCTTGGAAGATTATTGTAAGAAGTGTGGTATTTTTCCTTTTTTCATTTTCAGCAAAGATATATCGAAAGACTGGGGCTTCCATTCTCCTGCTGACGAAACTCGACAATTTACAAGCAACATGGTGCCTAGTGACTTGGAGCTTCATTCGAGTTAATTCTTTGCAGCATCTGCACTGAAACAGGCTCAGTGCGTGCGCCTGACGCGAATTCATGCAGCTTAATTAACGGCTCTTGATGAAAGGCATTGTGAAAGTCTATTAGGCATGATTGAGCGTAGCCTGGTGGCTGCGGCGACGCCGCGGACACACTGCATTGGAAATCGATTCTATTCCCGGCGTGCAGATGCGAGATGCTACGTGGAACCGGGACGCTGGAATATCTTACTTTCCGGTCTCTCGGGAAATGCCCTTCGCAAAGATACGTTCGACATCACGTGGAGATTTTCTTGTGTAGGTGGGGGCTCTTATTCCTCTCTACGCCACCCCCCTCCTCTCCCCACCCCCTCTGTGTGTCCGCCTTTCTGTCCTCCCGAAAGGGGCTCAAACGGAAGCCGTCTGTAACGTTTATCGCACAGCTTACGTCAGATACGAAATAGAAGCGAGCAAGAAAGAGCTGCTCTGAGGTATCATTCGAGCCGAGCCGCCGCCTCCCACACACAAAGCTCGGCAGCATTGCCTCTTATTCTCTTGTGATGTCTAACACCTCATCTCTGTATGATGGCGAGCACCTGCACCCAGTGGCAAACGCATTGCTGAAACGTATCCTTTGAAAAGAAAAGAAAAAAGATAAAAAGATGTGTCTTATTCGAATATGAATTTCAGCAGTCGTTTAACCAAGCGTCTACAAACCATCATACGATACCGTACGTCTACCACTCAAAAGCAGTAATGGAATCACAGAAGGAAGCGTTCATAAAAATAAGCTTCTTGATCTCCTTTAACCTGACATGTCTCTTACTACTGACTGCCGTTCGCCATGAAAATGAAGTCTGCCAGGCTTTTCTAAGGCTGTTGCCTACAACAGGCGGCACAGCATTTACTTTCTTCGAACGTTAATACTGCAAGTAAAATCTTTAGCCATTTTAAAAACTATCTTAGCGATCCTTGCAGCTTCCTCCAAACTTAAGCTTACGACAATTTTCTTGTACACACAAACGGTACGTCGCTGGGAACGTGAAAAAGAGCGCATTTCAAAGGTTCATCAGCCGTTACGTTATCAAACATAGATATTAAATATCAGGAAAACTTAAGATGACTCCGAACTTTCTTTTGGAACTGTGGTTGTAAATGACTTCTTTAATCAAAAGCATCACAAAGCGAATGTTACTCTTTTCGTATCGGGTGGTTATAATTAAAGTGCAGCTATTCATAGAGGTCCCGTGTAGGCTGTAATTATCGTGTGGCAGCCACACATGGTAGATATCCTAATACGTTAATCTTCGTACATCCATAGTTGAAATGGAGGACAGTGGGACGTCGGCTGGTATAAATTTATATTAAAAATGAAGAAATTCCTCCAGCTGTATTTAAGGTGTCGATTTTATTTTTGGCAACTAGTTTCAACGTTGTAACAACGTCATCTTCAGGCCCATACACTTGTTGAAGTCAACTGCGTGCGGCTGATCCTAGAAGTCAGTGGGTACGTCCGTATCTCACCACTGACTTGTAGTATCAGCCGCACGCAGTTGACTTCAACAAGTGTATGGGCCTGAAGATGACGTTGTTACAACGTTGAAACTAGTTGCCACAGTAAAATCGACACCTTAATTACAGCTGGAGGAATTTATTCATATTTAATATAAATTTTAATATAATACGTTAATGCCGAACAGATTTTCGATGGAAAAAATTACTTCCAATTTTGCCCACCAGGTGCAAATATGAAGCTGTCCACTGTTCGTATGACTGTATGACTTCCATACTGTCACTTGACAAGCCATAATACGAGTGAACAGTATGGTTGCTAAGAAGAGAGACCGTGTTCTTTAAGTGAAACTGTTTTATGTGAACGGCAGCAATTACAGTGCTGCATTGAGAGAGTATCGCTGACTGAAAGGTCTGAGGTGGGACCCGACGTCATTAAATGGTTTGAAGAAGAAGATGATGATGATGAAATATGAAAACACGAGTTAGCCTGGTGCGGCATCTGGAAGAGGAAGGCGTCTTACGCCGGTGGAGGTTGTTGAAGAGGCAGCTGTTGCTGAAATGCAGCACGTGCCCAGAGTACAGTTAGTGCTCATCCAGTGTCACAAATATGGTGTATCCCATGGTCAACATTACGGAAAGTTTTGCGGTCTATATTACAATGGCAGCCGTACAAGATCTGCACAGTGCAGCAACTGAAACCTCATGATCAGCAGTAAACATTCTGAATTTGCTCTTCGGTTTCTGTCACGAATTGAAGTTGATACGTAGCCAGGCAGTATTCTATGTAGTGACGAGGTACACACAACTGGCAGATTTTGGGCTACTGTTAAATTGTGTGTTGTGCACTTGTCATATATGATTGTTGTGTGGATTCAGAAGCACTTTTATTCTCGGTCCATTCTTCTTTGAAGCGAAAACACTCAAAGAGCCTGTCAGGTGTTCCGTGACGTCCGCACATTATCGAGACGACCTATAACAGCATGCTATTCTTGTTCTGGAAGAGCAAAACTGTGTGGAAACCACTGTTTTCACGATAGATGGGGCAACACCTCATGTCGCTCGTCCAGTTAAAGATCTGTTTGACGAGACCTTCCACGAACGTTATCTCCAGAGGTTTTCCCTACGCATGGCCTGCGAGATCACCTAATCTAATTCCATGTGAGTTTTGTCTCTGAGGTATCGAAAAGAACGCGTTTATCAGGGACACGTTCGGTCTCTACGTGATCTTAAGGTCGGTATATAGGACAACACTGCTTAGATTCCCCCGGTCTTGTGCGAGCAACTGTTTGTCACTTCGCTTTACGAATGAAGCACCTAGTCGGCCTCTCCGGTACTCGTAAATTGTGTAAGTGACAGTTAATAATAACATCAAAACTATGCCTTTCTAACTTGTTTTATCTTTTCTGCCCACATCCCGTTCCTAATCCATTACGTATGGAAACATTTCTATACGGATTTCTTGCATTCACAGCGCCAGGTTTGCACCTAATGGCAAAGATGGGAACTAAATTTGTTTCAATGTAAATCGGTTCCATATTAACGCATTAGAACATATGCCAAGATTCGCTGCCGTACGACAATTACAGCCCACACTGGACCTCTCTAAGTAGCTGCACTTTAATTATAACCACCTGGTAAATTAGGCATAATTATTTATGAGCATTGCCCATGCTTGAAATAACAATGCGCTATAGTCATTATAACAATCAACCGTAGTAGTTTGATTCACTAAAATGGATGCAGTCAGAAAACGGCACACGGCGACTTGCAGTTGCTTCACATTTGAATTCTGGCGGACGATGCCACCGAAGTATGGTCCAAAACACGGTCTGCTGACTAATCTCATTCTAGTAATGCATTTTCGAAGTTAAAGTACGGTAACTTATAATTACATGCACCAGTCTTTTTTAACGACGCACTTTTAAAGTGCTGTGTAGATGTTACACATTAAAGCTGGACTTTGAAAGGGGTGAACCGTAACAACTCCGCCAAAATTTCAGAGGTCGTTCAGCGATATTTTGGTATCCGAGATCTCTGGTCTATGGTGGCTCTTTACAGAATAATAATGTAATTATGATTTATTCACCTCTGTATCCAGAATTATCTCTGTTTCTGTGAAAATACTTTCACAACAGTGAAAAAGCCTGTAACACGAAATAGTCAAAACGCAGTAACACGGAAGCATCTGGTTATTTGTGGTTGCCTATGTACAAATCCGAAACTACTATGTGTGGTTGCCGTTGCTGCCAGAACAGCTGAGCATAGCGTCGTCGTGCCGCTTTTCCATTGCATTCAGTGAACCCTTAGACGAGACGCATACTGGCTAACACAGTATCACAGATACTGCTCTGTATCACTGGCAATGTACAACTAACACTAACGGAAAAACTAAACCAGGACAAGACCGGGCAGTACTGAATGTAAGCTTAAGAAGCAAGAGTTAAGTACGCCTTAAATTGAGGTGATAGAAGTCATGGGATAGGATATTCACGTTTACAGATGGCAGTACTATCGCGTACACAAAGTATAAAATGGCACTGTATTTTCGAAGCTGTGATTTGTCGTCAGCTGATTCTTGTGAAAAGGTTTCCAACGTGATTATCGCCGCACGGCGGGGACGTAAGACAAACGTATCAGGTAGGACAGTGAGGCGAAATTTGGCGTTAATGGGCTATGGTAGCAGACGACCGACGCGAGTGCCTTTGCTAACAGCCCTTTCCTTGACCATATCGGTTTGACCCTAGACGACGGGAAAACCGCGGCCTGGTCAGATAAGTCCCGATTTCAGTTGGTAAGAACTGATGGTAGGGTTTGGGTGTGGCGCAGACCCCACGAAGCCATGGACATAACGCACTGTGCAAAGTGGTGGTGGCTCCATAATGGTGTCGGCTGTGTTTACAGGGGACAGATTGGATCCTCTGGTCCAACTGAACCGATCACTGAGCTGCTCCTAGGTATGTTCGGCTACTTTGAGACCATTTAAAGCCATTCATGGACTTCATGTTACGGATGACAATGCGGCATGTCTCCGCGCCAAAGCTGTTCGTGACTGGTTTGAAAAACATTTCGGAATAATCCAGCGAACGATTTGGCTACTAAGATCGCCCTACATGAATCCCATCGAACAATTGTGGGACAATCTAGCGGTCAGTTCGTGAAAACCGGCAACACTTTCGCAACTATGGACGGTTATAGAGGCAACACGGCTCAATACTTCTGCAGTGAAGTTCCAACGTTTTGTTGAGTCCATGTCACGTGGACTTGCTACACTACGCCGAGCAAATGGAGGTCCGTCACGTTATTGGAGGTATCCCACGACTTTTATCGCCTCAGTCTACTACTGTCAACATAGAGTGCCATGAATGAAGCTTGTTTTCAAATAAGACATAGCTCATATCGACATTTACATTGTTGTGCAAATATTTTCAATGCAATAACGACACATCGGGTAAGAAATAGAGCTAATTGTAATTACTTTGTAGCGAACCACTGTAAACCGCCCTTACAGCAAAATATTTTTAAAATAACCTTCAAACTTTTGTTGGTCGAGTTCTGGTTTATGCGGTATAAAAAAAGGAGAAGCGAAAAGAAAGGAGAGGAGAGGAGAGGAGAAGAGAAGCGAAAAGAAAGGAGAGGGGAGGAGAGGAGAGGAGAAGAGAAGCGAAAAGAAAGGAGAGGAGAGGAGAGGAGAGGAGAAGAGAAGCGAAAAGAAAGAAGAGGAGAGGAGAGGAGAGGAGAAGAGAAGCGAAAAGAAAGGAGAGGAGAGGAGAGGAGAGGAGAAGAGAAGCGAAAAGAAAGGAGAGGAGAGGAGAGGAGAGGAGAAGAGAAGCGAAAAGAAAGGAGAGGAGAGGAGAGGAGAGGAGAAGAGAAGAGAAGCGAAAAGAAAGGAGAGGAGAGGAGAGGAGAGGAGAAGAGAAGAGAAGCGAAAAGAAAGGAGAGGAGAGGAGAGGAGAGGAGAGGAGAGGAGAAGAGAAGCGAAAAGAAAGGAGAGGAGAGGAGAGGAGAGGAGAAGAGAAGCGAAAAGAAAGGAGAGGAGAGGAGAGGAGAGGAGAAGAGAAGCGAAAAGAAAGGAGAGGAGAGGAGAAGAGAAGCGAAAAGAAAGGAGAGGAGAGGAGAAGAGAAGCGAAAAGAAAGGAGAGGAGAGGAGAAGAGAAGCGAAAAGAAAGGAGAGGAGAGGAGAGGAGAGGAGAGGAGAGGAGAAGAGAAGCGAAAAGAAAGGAGAGGAGAAGAGAAGCGAAAAGAAAGGAGAGGAGAAGAGAAGCGAAAAGAAAGGAGAGGAGAAGAGAAGCGAAAAGAAAGGAGAGGAGAAGAGAAGCGAAAAGAAAGGAGAGGAGAAGAGAAGCGAAAAGAAAGGAGAGGAGAGGAGAGGAGAAGAGAAGCGGAAAGAAAGGAGAGGAGAGGAGAGGAGAAGAGAAGCGGAAAGAAAGGAGAGGAGAGGAGAAGCGGAAAGAAAGGAGAGGAGAGGAGAAGCGGAAAGAAAGGAGAGGAGAGGAGAAGCGGAAAGAAAGGAGAGGAGAGGAGAAGCGGAAAGAAAGGAGAGGAGAGGAGAAGCGGAAAGAAAGGAGAGGAGAGGAGAAGCGGAAAGAAAGGAGAGGAGAGGAGAAGCGGAAAGAAAGGAGAGGAGAGGAGAAGCGGAAAGAAAGGAGAGGAGAGGAGAAGCGGAAAGAAAGGAGAGGAGAGGAGAAGCGGAAAGAAAGGAGAGGAGAGGAGAAGCGGAAAGAAAGGAGAGGAGAGGAGAAGCGGAAAGAAAGGAGAGGAGAGGAGAGGAGAAGCGGAAAGAAAGGAGAGGAGAGGAGAAGCGGAAAGAAAGGAGAGGAGAGGAGAGGAGAAGCGGAAAGAAAGGAGAGGAGAGGAGAAGCGGAAAGAAAGGAGAAGCGGAAAGAAAGGAGAGGAGAGGAGAAGCGGAAAGAAAGGAGAGGAGAGGAGAAGCGGAAAGAAAGGAGAGGAGAAGCGGAAAGAAAGGAGAGGAGAAGCGGAAAGAAAGGAGAGGAGAAGCGGAAAGAAAGGAGAGGAGAAGCGGAAAGAAAGGAGAGGAGAAGCGGAAAGAAAGGAGAGGAGAAGCGGAAAGAAAGGAGAGGCGAAAAAAAAGGAGAATCGAAAAAAAGGAGAATCGAAAAAAAGGAGAATCGAAAAAAAGGAGAATCGAAAAAAAGGAGAATCGAAAAAAAAGGAGCAGCGAAAAAAAAGGAGAAGCGAGAACAGTTAAGAAATTGTCTCATAAATAATGAGGCAAAATATAGCCAGTGCATTTGAAGCTGACTGCCAAACGATTCTACTGCCGACAACATACAGCGCTTAAGGACCACGAAGATAAGACACGAGAAATTTTCATGAGTATGAGCAGCAGAGCTGTTAACGCTGAACATAACTATTGGCCTCGCAGTTTGACTGCATCAGCGACCAGAGCACCGTGCGGAGAACCAGTAATAAGAGCGTTGTCCAGAAAGTAAGTTCCGATCGGTCGCGAAATGGAAACCACCGGGAAAATCCGGTAAAGCTTTGCACAGATGTGTTGGGCAGTGTCTCTAGTATCGTGTCGCTCTTTTCAGTTTTCAGTGAACAGTGAGCACGCAAAGATGCGTAGGGGATAGCGTCTCCCGCCAAATATGAGGGTCTAGTTACAGATTTCGCCTGTGTCATGCAGCCCACATAACAGAACTGTCGAGCAGTTCCTTCTCCATGCCACTTCTCGGCCGCACACTGCAGGGGCAATGCAGACGCTCCTGCAGCGTTTCCGATGAGAAGTGTTTGATCACCCACAATACAGTCCGTAATTGGTTCCCCATGAGCATCATCTGTGCTCACAAGAACCGCTATCTATGAAGACACAATTTTTCCACAGACAACCAGCTGCAGACCAGTGCAGATAACTGCCCGAAAGCACATGCGGCTGCTTTCTATGACGAAGATACTGGAAAGTTGATACAACACTAAGACAAAACTCGAAGTTGGAGCGGTGACTATGTAGAGAAGTAGGTGCAAGGTGTACCTAACTGTTTCAAATAAAACGTTTCTGGTTTTCACTGTGGTTTCCATCTCGCGACCAATCTGAACTTACTTTCTGGACAGTCCTCGTACAAGCTAAAGTCGTCGTATGGCAGAGACAGAGTTCCAATAACAAACGAGAAAACCAAGACAACACCGGAGCCGATGCAGCTCTTATAGATATGATGAATAACGATTAACCTAATACAGAGCCTACGCCATGCAGCCGGCTTTATGCCCTTTTCTCCGACAGAGAGAGCCGCTAGCATATCCGCTTCTTGCGCGTCCTCGCGGTACGAGCGTCAACCTTAGATTACTGCAGCTCATAGACGTTACCGGTATCGATTGGATCTCGCGGCGGAGATACAACACAATAATATGTCCAAACGGCGTAGTGTATCATCATACTGCAATCGCACATAGGGCACAAGGTGAGATGCAACGCTCCGTCCGACAATGTGATCCGTTTCCTGCGGTTGACCTGCATGATTTTATGCCAATTCTGGGGTTGTTTCTTGTTGAACAAAGCGGATGGTTACGTATTGTTTCCTGCTCAATGCTATCATATTTTACTTTTAATAACGTCGTAGTCCACAGGCCGGTAGTAAACACCACCCGAGAGTTGATGACGTACTTAAAAAAATGCGCAACAACCAACGTTTTCCTACTAGAGAAGAGACGCCCAAATCTGTATTTCTTCAACAGTCAACAGTTTTTTATGTTTAACAGTTCACAATGAAATGTTTGTGGGCTGTTTCATCCCCCGTACAAGCGCTTTCTCAGTCTAGCGTCTAAACATAACACACACTACTTATATGAAAACGAACAAAAAAATCACGGGATATGCTTTTAAATTTGCATCTGACAATGACTTCCGGATGTGACAATTGACCAGCCAGCCTCAACTGACTAAATTCGCCATCAGCAATGAAATGTCTGTAACATATTACATTTCTCGGTGTTCTTCAATTAGAATAATTAACGCACATCGTTACGTATCTCCACTATCACCAGCTACTTCAACACGCATTCAGAGCGAAAGCCGCAAACCGCTATTCTGAATGAAACGCGCAGTTCGCCACCGAGATGGAGTTGACTTGCTGCCAGAATCAATATCAGCGGACACATTGGCACCGAACCCTGGGTATACGACTTTCCTCGTTCGCTACAACGTAAGTAGTATGATACGAACGCCGCTGTGTAATAATATGGCTTATAGGGCAGCAAATTTTAGCAAATCAGGACAGTTGCATCGGTATACCAAGAGTTCGCATATATTTCTGCCAAAGAACAAGACGCGAAACTGGAATAGTTATAACGGTACAACAATAGTTTAGCAAACAAAATTTTCAGACAAGAATGACAGGAATTTTGTAGCTCAGAGAGATGGTACGAGATGTAATTCGATGCTGTGACAACTCCTTGGACTATAACGTTAGAGAGAGTCCTGAAACGAAACAGAACCTCTGAAGAACAATTATCAAAGAGGATAGAAGAAATGATGGATATATCGTAAAGTAAAATACACGGAATAAAATATGCAAACCGCCCACTCCAAGTGGCCCTATCATCAATGTTAAACATCAAGATCATAAACTAGTGTGAAATATAACATGATTAAGGACACGTTGTGAGTTCTACTCATTGGGCGTAACAACAGAACTGTATCCTAAATCAGCGCTAAGGCCCATTTCTAGTATTTTATACCAGCTAGAAGGAAGAATATCTCCAGCTCACAGCTAGTCTTTCTGAAGAGCGGAAATTTTGAAATACCGGGAAATACATGTTCTTCTATTCATTAACTGGCTGTAAAATGCAAACCTGTGGAAATGTCATTACCGTTAAGCATTACCTGTGCACATCGATATAGATATTCAGGAATAACCGTCTCTTTACTTGCCCTCAAATAGGACTAGAGAAAGTTGATCATAGCATAGTATGGGTTGAGAAAGATCCACCCTGAAATTTCGTACTTTTTGAGTGTCAGTCTCATATTTTGATTACCCCGTCACCAACCTAAAACTAACTGTACTACAGTAACTACAGCAAAGAGTAATTTACTTATTTATTTTTTATATATTTATTTAAAAGAACAAAACAAGTATCGAGTGGGAACCACTTCTATCCGGGTGGTTCACTTCTGTCTGCCGAGCTGTTCGTGCTGCTCTCAATCCTGCAACAGTGTCGTTTGCATGGAATAATTGTGGAGACAGTAGCAATACAAAATTTAGTGCCGTTAATTTGCAAGAAAAAGTTCACAGATACAACAATGAACTTGTCCACTATATAATCAGACTGACATGTAAGAGCATCTACAGGGTGTCCCACGAAGAATAGTCAATATTAGGGATATGGCAGAAACGACCACTTCGGGAAAAAAAACGTATGGACAAATTCCCTATTCCGAATGAATGCACGTTTGTTTCTGTGCTAGTGGCGAGCAAGTATGTCTTCGACGTTTTATTCTAGCCCAACACACATCATTGCTTTCAAACACACTGCTCGGGATGTCTTTCTGCCACTAAACTAGGCTGTTGAACGCACAGTTGTACGTGGTATGTGTGCGAGGGATTGAAGGTGTATCAGAGAGAAGCATCGATTAACTGTGTTTGAACACGCGCTAGCTAAAATGCCACACATCCTCACTAATGAAGAATATGCAGACAATGGTTATGTTTACGGTTTCTGCGATTGGAGTGCTCCTGCTGCTGTCTAAGAATACCGTCGGCGATTTCAGACACATCGGATTCCTGATCGTAGAGTATTTACCAGAGTCTTCAGCACACTGTGTGAAACAGGTATTCTGCCAAGTTTACATTTTTCTTCTGAAACTGTAGCTGAAGAATCTGTACAGAATCAGCAACACACTGCTGAAATTGCGCACAGCGTAGTCCTATCAGCACACGACGACATTCGGTAGAATCCCACGAACACGTGTATGGCGACCATT
This sequence comes from Schistocerca cancellata, assembly GCF_023864275.1. NCBI lineage: Eukaryota > Metazoa > Arthropoda > Insecta > Orthoptera > Acrididae > Schistocerca > Schistocerca cancellata. Next base: position 402,629,371 of record NC_064629.1, on the reverse strand, counting down.
ACATACTGAAAACCTTACCCATTTCACAGACAGCGTGTCCTCTATCTTCACTTTGGCGACAATGACATACTACTTTAATTTTATTACTGATTAAATGACGATCGTCATTTCCTTCCATTATTACTATTCACTTACGAAGCCACGATTACACGGAATGCAATCAACAACAAACATAATAAGGCTCTAAGGAAAATCTACGCGGTACAGTGGAAACCAGTTTCAGAGTTCGTTTTTCGATCAACGTTTGGTGCGGCATGATGGGTAGTCACTTTAGATGAGCGGATGATGAAAAAACTTACTTGCATTATCTGGAAAATGTGTTTGTTGAAGACCTTGAGGACGTTCCTTTGGCCACGCGAACAGCAGTGTACTTCCAACATGACGGAGCACCACCCCATTTTACCTGAAATTTGAGGGAACCTCTCAACCGCTCTTACCCTCATCGCTGGATTGGTGGTGATAGTACAGTTCAGTGACCACCAAGATCGCCAGACCTTACACCACTGGATTTTTGTTTATGTGATTGCATGAAGTCCGGGGAGGGGGGGGGGGGTAAAAAATGTAAGGTGAATCGGCGAGATGAGATGCTTGGTCGCATCATGAACGCTGCTGTCCTCATCAGAAAAGTGCAGAGGCGCTCAAACAAGGAAAACAGCATCTTCTCCAAACAGTACACAATTGCGTCGGAGGTGACGGTGGGATATTCAAACATTAATTGTGATCTGTACAACAGCTATAATGTGACGTGTTCTTGGAGATGAATGTGGTAAAAATACGTATTTTTCAACAGATACTTTGTAAAACACATGTTATGCTTACTAACTGTTGTACATATGTAAAGATGAACACTTACGCAAAAAAAAAAAAATAAATAAATAAATAATAATGTACATTAGATGTGTTCTACCGCGGAAACCATTCGTAATAGGGCATATGACAATATGAAGTTTTTTGTTTCAAATGGCTCTGAGCACTATGGGACTTAACTTCTGAGGCCATCAGTCCCCTAGAACTTAGAACTACTTAAACCTAACTAACCTAAGGACAGCACGCAACACCCAGCCATCACGAGGCAGAGAAAATCCCTGACCCCGCCGGGAATCGAACCAGGGAACCCGGGCGTGGGAAGCGAGAACGCTACCGCACGACCACGAGATGCGGGCAACGGAATTTGTTGAACAAAGTGTTCATAACATGCATTGCGATTTGTTACGCCAAATGACTTATGTAACACATCGAATCTGAAAATGACCAACATATGACACAAACGGGTTATGGGTGTTGTATTATGTGACTGTGTGTAAAAGAGAAACAGAACACTAATGTATATGTAAGGTTAAGAAATTACTCGCTCCTCGTACAGCGTCAAGATGACTGCCTTATGTCTCAATTCTCAGCTCTCTTCTATTTTGAATCTACAGACGAGATATGGACAGTATCGTTTCACCAGGAGTTAATACTCTTCATCTACATCGATACTTTGCAAATCACATTTAAATGCCTGGCAGAAGGTTCATTGAACCACCTTCACAATTCTCTATTATTCCAATCTCATATAGCGCGCGGAAAGAACGAACACCTGTATCTTTCCGTACGAGCTCTGATTTCCCTTATTTTATCATGGTGATCGTTTCTCCCTACGTAGGTCAGCATCAACAAAATACTTTCACATTCTGAGCAGAAAGTTGGTGGTCGGAATTTCGTGAGAAGATTCCGTCGCAACGAAAAACGCCTTTCTTTTAATGACGTCCAGCCCAAATCCCGTGTCATTTCTGTGACACTCTCTCCCCTATTTCGCGATAATACAAACCGTGCTGCTCTTCTCTGAACTTTTTCGATGTACTCTGTCAGTCCTATCTGGTAAGAATCCCACAGCACGCAGCAATAGGCTAAAAGAGGGACAAGCGTAATGTAGCCAGGCTCTCTAGTAGACCTGATACATTTTCCAAGTGTCATGGCAATAAAACGTAGTCTTTGGTTTGCCTTCCCACGACATTTTCTGTGTGTTCCATCCAATTTAAGTTGTTCGTAATTGTAATTAGTACGTATTTAGCTGAATTTACGGCCTTTATATTTACAGCAAATAAACAATGTTTTCAGCCTTCAGTTGCAAGGTAATTTTATTCGTTTACCTAGGTTTCGATTCCAGTAATGGAATCTTCTTCAGAACCTATAAATTAAACCACATATGGACATATATTACTCACTAAAATGCATTATCAGTCTAATGATTGAATAATGAAGAAATTGTGATACTTACAACAATGAAATTATTTTGTGAGCCAAACACTGGCCATGTCACAGATTAAAAATTAAAACATTAAAGACGCATAATCATAAGATTATGTCAGTCAAAATTAAAACCATTAGGGCGAACGTAGACGGAGCTGCGCCGGCCATAAATCAGGACCACACGTAAGCGGCTCGAAAACTAGGCGTCGTGAGCCGTTACGCGGCGAGGCTCGGCCGCGGCCAAGCGCATGCGCAAGCGCGAGAGACAAACTGTCTCAAAATTACTTAGAGCAAATATACATATAAACAAAATGTAACTGAAAGCTGTCTTACAATTGGACATACCTATCTATTGGTATAGCAACATTAAACAATTTACCTGAGAACAAACTACAAAGCCAAGGTATAATTTTTTTTTTTTTTTTTTAAATGTTATAGTAAGAGGGGGTAGCCCCGCTACAGTAACTAACAATTAGTGTCAAAACCATGCGTGCTGAGCATAAAATGTCTTTAACATAAAAAGGCCTTAGCAACTATGTGTCATTACCAAGCATATAAGGAAATACAAAGACACACATGTACAATCACATTATAATAAAGGGACAAAGCAGATAGGGAAACAGCATCGGCCATTCGAGGCAGACTGTGGGTCAACTTCACTGAAGTAAAGGTTGAAATCCTTCGAAATAACTTCTATTCTTTAATTGCAGCTGATCATTAAGTAAGTTGTCCCTATCAATACTAAGATGTTTAAAAATTTGCAATTCTTCGAGGGTGTCTAGCCTGCATCCCTTTATATTTGACTCATTTATCGTGTAACCGAAGTCTAACGGATTCCTTTTAGCACTCAAGTGGATGACCTCACATATTTCGTCTTTTAGGGTCAACTGCCAATTTTCGCACCATACAGACATCTTTTCTAAATCGTTTTGCAATTTGTTTTGATCTTCTGCTGACTAAACTAGTCGATAAACGACAGCGTCATCTGCAAGCAAACTAAGACGGCAGCTCAGATTGTCTCCCAAATCGTTTATATAAATAAGCAACAGCAAAGGACCTACAACACTACCTTGGGAAACGTCATAAATCACTTCTGTTTTACTCGATGACTTTCCGTCAGTTACTACGAACTGTGACCTCTGACAGGAAATCACGAATCCAGCCACATAACTGAAACGATATTCCATAAGAACGCAATTTCACTACACGAAGGTTGTATTGCACAATGTCAAAAGCCTTCCGGAAATCCAGAAATACGGAATCTATTTGAAATCTCTTGTCAATAATACTCAACATTTTGTGCGAGTAAAGAGCGAGTTGTGTTTCACAAGAACAATGTTTTCTAAATCCGTGTTGACTGTGTGTCAATAGCCCGTGCTCTTACAGATAATTCATAATATTTGAACACAATACACGTTCGAAAATCCTGCTGCATATCGACGTTAATGATCTGGGCCTGTAATTTAGTGGATTACTCCTACTACCTTTCTTGAACATTGGTGAGACTTGTGCAAATTTCCAGTCTTTGGGTATGTCTTTCGTCAAGTGAACGGTTGTATACGATTTTTAAGTATGGAGCTAATGCATCAGCATATTCCGAAGGGAACATAATTGGTATACAGTCTGGACCAGAAGACTTGCTTTTATTAAGTGATTTAAGTTGCATCACTACTCCAAGGATATCTACTTCTACGTTACTCATGTTGGCAGCTGTTCTTGATTCGAATTCTGGAATATTTACTTCGTCTTCTTTAGTGAAGGAATTTCGCAAGGCTGTGCTTAGTAACTCTGCTTTGACAGCACTGTCTTCGATAGTATCTCGATTGCTATCGCGCAGAGAAGGCACTGATTGTATCTTGCCGCCAGCAAACTTCACATTATTGAAGTCCGCGGTAAATTTCGAGCTTCTGCAAAAGATCGCCAGTCTTGGAAATTTTGCGTAGGTTTAAATTTGGCATGTTTATTTTCGTTGTTTCTGCAACAGTGTTTTGACCCGTTTTGTGTACCATGGGGGATCAGTTCCGTCGTTTGTTAGTTTATTTGGTATAATTCCATCAATTGCTGCCGATATTATTTCTTTGAATTTAAGCCACATCTTGTCTACACTTATACTGTTAATTTGGAAGGAATGGAGATTGTCCCTCAGGAAGGGTTAAGTGAATTTTTATCTGCGTTTTTGAATAGGTATAATTTTCGTTTATTTTTGGAGGATTTCAGGGTTTCAAAATCCAATCTCGCTTCGACAGCGCTGTGTTCACTAATACCTGTATCCGTTTTGATGCTCGTTATGAACTCAGGATTATTTGTTGCTAAGAGGTCAAGTGTGTTTTCACAACCGCGTGGGTTCATCAACTAACTGCTCGAAATAATTTTCAGAGCATGTGTGTAGCACAATTTCGAATGATGTTTTATGCGTAACTCCGGAATCAAACAGGTATTTTCGACAACATATCGAGGGTAAATTAAAGTCACCACCACTATAAATGTGAGTCGGGTACGTGTTTGAAATCAAACTCAAGCTTTCTTTGAACCTTTCAGCAACTGTAATATCTGAATTGGGATGCCGATAAAAGTATCCAGTTACTATTTTATTCCGGTTTTCAAGAATGACTTCTGCCAATACTAACTCAGAGGAACTATCTACTTGATTTTCGCGACAAGATAAACTACTTCTAACAGCAACAAACACGCCACCGCCAACCGTGTTTAACCTATCCTTTCGGAACACCGTTAGGTTCTTCGCAAAAGTTTCGGCTCAACTTATCTCCGGCTTTAGCCATCTTTCACTGCCTGTAACGAGCATCAATGCTTTCTATTAGCGCCTGGAGCTCTGGTACTTACCCAACACAGCTACGACAATTTACAACTGTTATACCGATGGTTCCTGTCTACGTTCTTCCTGTGTTCAGCCTGCAGCCTTTGTGACTGAAGCCCTTTTTGTGTTCTCCAGAGACCATCTAACCTAAAAAACAGTCCAGCCCACGCCACAGAGTCCCTGCTACCCGTTTAGCCGCCTTCTGCGTGTAGTGAACTCTTGACCTTTTCAGCGGAACCCGCAACCCAACCAGCCTATCGCGTAAGTCGAGGAATCTGCAGCCTACACGGTCGCAGAACTGTCTGAGCCTCTGATTCAGACCCTCCACGCGGCTCTGCACTATAGGTCGGCAATCGGTCCTGTCGACTATGCTGCAAATGGTGAGCTCTGCTATCATCTTTCAAGCAAGACTGGCAGACTTTACCACTTCTGTTAGCCGCTCGAAAGCAGAGAGAATCTCTTCAGATCCAAAGTGACCAAAGCGACACACATCATTGGTACCAACGTGAGCCACCACATGCAGCTGGCTGCACCTTGTGCTCTTCATGGCACGTCTAGAATGAATCCATCCTGTATAAACACGGAGTGCACAATGGCTTTCTTCCCCTCCGTGGCAGCCAAGTCCCTAAGGCGCCCCACAACGCGCCTAGCATTGAAGCTCCCAACTACCAACTACCCGGATCTTGCAGGCTGAGAGGTTTCCTCTCAAACAGGACAAGCGACTGCATCTGGCTGAGGGAAAGTGTCAACCACAAATTCAAATTTGGTCATGACTTGGGACTCCAGAACCTGCTCATAGAGCCAGTTTCAAAAAGCGTATTGTAATCTGTTGAAAACCCAAAACGTAACAGTAAGAAGACTATTTTACTGGAAATTATACGAAAATCGTTGGTAAATGAACGAAGAGATATGAGAATACCTTTTCTATGGGCCCCTGCTCATGTAGGATTTATTTACAATGACAAGCTGGACCAGTTAGCGAAGGAGGATATTGTTTCTGGCCCTATAACCAATCTGAGTACCATCCTATTTCAAATTATGGATGCGGATACTGGCCGAAGATAGGTGCCTTTCAATCTGCTATAAAGGAAAATAATAGGATGCGATACAGTCTGTAATTAGAAATTCCCCTGGTTTCAAAAATTTCAGGCGGGCCAGAAGCTGGTGCACGAATGCATACCAACCATAGTTCAACTCATTCCAGATTACAACGACGGGCATCAAGTATAAGTATTTCTACGGCTATCGAAGAAACACGAAGGAGCTGCAAACTTCTTGCTGTTTTCCTGCAGTTTCTTCAAAGCACAGCACAATGATGTACTGCAGAACCTTGTGAAATTGACAGTGCCCCTTCAAACGAGAGATCCTCTTTTATTGTGTTACGAAATCCTTTAACATATAAAGCCCTTTTTTGTTTTGTACGAGATAGTAACGTGTGTACACGAAATTTGGTGTTCTGTCTAAGGTTGCATAAACAGAGATATCCCCAGGTGTATACTTCCCAAACTCTGAGGTTTTTCTTTCTATTTTGTCTAGAACAGATACGTCAAGATATCTTATCTGTAATAATTCAACGTATGAGGAGACTGTAAAATAATTCTGAATCACTGTTCGTACTATTTATATTGTAATTTCTCTGTGTGTATGGGTTTAGACTCGTACCGTACTGTTGTCAGTATGGTTCAATAAACGCAAGCCAAATTTTAAAAAATCAGTTCCCAGGGAGATCCATTTCGTGTGCCTAATGAGAAGCAGACCTGTGGAACAGACGGTACTGGAATACACCAAGCGAGGGCGCAACAGCGGTCGAGTACAATCAGGAGGAACACGTTCAATAAGCTGTGAGCTGTGTCAAAAAAACAGCACAGGAACTCATTCCGCTGTAACAGCATGTTTTATTCAGGTAGTCCCGGAAGTAACTCTACCACTCTCTGGCTCCATACATTAATAACACGGATGAATTTATAAAAACAGCTGCCGGGAAACTGCAAGTGTTCCTGACAACCGGTTATTTTAAGGATGACGGCCCAGGCGTTGTGAACGACGTCCGCATAAACGCGTAGATGCTCATGCCACAGACAGAACTATAAATATAGCACACGTGTCACTACATTTTACGGGTACCTGCACTAACCCCACGTAACAGCAGATCAATGGAAATATCGCGGAGGTAATTTAATTGATTACTCCGCGGCACGCAAGCTGTCAGACTCCGGCGGAAACCCTACGAGCTTTAATATTACAGACGTCGTTAGTTTCGGTAAGTCACAAACTTGTAATGACAGACTAAACTGAATAAACGAGATAAAGTACGGGTTATGACCATTATCAGTGCGTTCCTGAGGTATGTTAATCGACCAGTGCCAAATTCAACTAGTAGATTACTTAATAAAACGCTCTGGAGTATCTTCAAGGATAAATTATCTGCCAACGCCGATAGACTCCTAAGCTATCGAAACCGAAGTAACAGCAACAGGATACGCTGTACTTCCGACAAAGGAGAGAGGGTATAGTTCAAAGTTTGGTCAACAGAGGCGTCTTGAGAGGGCAGGGGTGGGGGGAGAGGAGGCGGAACTATGGCCTTCTCGAAGGAACTGCGCTATGTCGCTAATACTATACTGCAAGAACTGTATTCTCCATCCAGAACTCGCCATGACACTTAACATTCTTCCATGGCATTCCAACACTGCAGCTAGAAATTAAAAAACTCTAACCCAACCCAGCGATGACTGTGGTTCTTAGTAGTGGAGATGGCACTCAGAGCATGAGATGTGGGGGTTATTTCCTTGCCTAACATCCATGACAAATTAAGGCACAGTATAATCTTTACAGTACGTATTGCTCTCATTTCCGCAAATGAAGTACACTCCAAAATTAAGTGCAAAGCAATAAGTGTCAAAGAGATTCTGGCAGTTTCAAAATGCACGCTAGTAATAAACTATTAACCAAAACTAAAGCTTATCAAGAAGTTACATTTTTCGGATAGGATCTCTGAAGAGTTGCACAACAAAGAAAAGTAATAACCGCTAAGCTGCTCCTCGTTTTTGTTACTCATCGAGATAGTTTCGTACCAAGAGGGACTTCGACAGCTGGTTACAATTGTTTATTGGCTTTTATGATGAATTTTACAAACAGGAGAGAGTATATATTGTAACAACAATGAGGCCAAGTCACTAGATTTGTCTTTACTTTTGAAAGGGATGGGGGAATGTTCAGACTGTAGAATTAGTTCACACGAAGGCGACTAACATTTGCAAAAGAGTGAGGTCTCTCTGGTATTTCCTCTTTACTGACAGCTGTTGTGGTTTGTTTGGTATGTTAAACAATCTACAGACTTCATCTGTATAACAATTCTATTTTGTGAGCTCATAAACCAATTTAATTCCAAGTGTACCGGAAAAATCCTACACAGATAAACGGCGCCTTGCTTGATAAGGCCTTTTCTGCTACTCACTAGCCAGTTCGTATATCTAAATCAATGCATGTAGGTTACAAGTGAATCGTAACTTAGCACTTCAGCAATGTGAAGATGATATACAGAGTGGGCAAAATAAAACTGAGACGGAAAATAAGACTGACGCGGGGCTAACCTTGTTAATGAACATTACAGAAGATACGTGAAATGTCCACTGTTGACATTGCTGCAGCGCTATCTTGCTACTAAGTTTGCATTGCCAACTTTGCTGGAGGTTTTGTCAAAATACTTCCAGTGTTCAACTCTTGCGCAAACACTTCCGCACACGTTTTCCATGAATTCTGATGAATTGTGCTTCGTGTAACACTTGACAATGAACATTTGTTGCTCTACCCTGAGCACCGTTTTGTGTTGCATTTTATGTGAAGGGCACATAGCCCGCCAGCAAGACAGGACGCCGCAGCGGGTAGTCGAAACACGAACTCGTGGGGGCCACTGCAGCAAGAACCGAAATTCTAACAGTTCCGGACGAAAACAGCAACTTGACACTTGCCTGCTTTCAGCTTAAAATAAACGTCGTTAGGTATAGCAGTATTGCTTACGTCGTTGGAGCATCCGCCTGCAATCTGTGATTATCATCGCGACTTCTTGTCAAACATGGGACTAGTTCCCGATTGTTTGTTCGCAAATCAAGGGGAGTCGTCAATACAGCTGCTTTTAGTATTTTAAGTACTTGCGTCCTATATCAACTAGTCGACATCCATTTATAGAAAAGTTTAGAATTTTAGGGCGACATTAGAAGTATGCTAATCGGATTTCTTGAGAGCGTATCGAAGAAGGCACTCGGCGGAGTGACAATGCGGGAGGGTCATGAACAATCGGGATATGCCCATTCTTGCAGAAGTCGTCGTGTACCCTCAATTTAATTGAGGATACGAAGCTACGGCTACAGATCCAGAGATCTATGGCTGTATACGTTCCAGTGCCACACTAAAATGAGTTTGTATGCCACAGTTCAGTAAACTTAAGTAAACGTCTGCGATTACTTTTTGCATTACAGTACCTCAGATGTACCATACGCCACAATGGGTTGTAGACATCGTATTCGATGAAGTGGATAAACGGTGGAGGTAACTGGCAGATCAGTCAACTATCTCCTGCTATGTCAGTTTCCTGTTTGGAGGCAGACAGGCATTACATATAGTAAAATCCATAATTGTCCTTTGTGAACAGCCACAAGTTCTAATGCTGCATTGAGCGCAATTTCTTCACAAAAAATGTCCACGAGCACCAATGCACAGAATCCATCTGGTGCTCATTCAGGGCGAACTCTACTTTTTGAAACAGGCATGGTGACTATTTCGTGTAGGGGTATATGTTTCATGGAATCTTTTTTCTTAATAAGTTATAAACGTTGCTGGATGAAAGGAAAGTATTGTAAGTGTCCTAGTTTCGCCCTATTCCACTGGATGATGGTTGTAGTGGCACCCCGGGGGGTGATCGGATGGAGGCAAGAACGTGAGTCACGTTTAGTTTTCTGCCTGCACCACCTGTTGAGTCGTGACGATGTCAATGTGCAGAATTTTACATCAGCAGCGGAGGCGTGACGGAGGGGGTATGAAAGCCTAGGCCGCCTCTGGTTTTTTCTTGCCCTCTTTTACGATTTTATCTTTGCTATAATTGCCGAGTTTTAACAGTGTTTGGGGCTAGCATTTGTGCATCGTGAAGGGAGGATGATCGAAGTGTCCTGCAGCCTGTACGAGTGTGACTGCGTGTGTCAATCTTTCAATGGTGATGCAGCCACTTCGCGTTTTGCTAATGAATTCTACTTCCCCGTACTTTTCTTTAATATCTTCAGCAAATAACAACTGTTTTGTACTCGAGGAGGACAAACAAGTTGCTGAGGGGAGTGCTGCTTGTCATATCTATTGAAGTTACTTTCCTCTCATGTGAAGACCAAGGAGGGGAAAGCCCGAAAAAGTGTGGGAAATTTGTAAAGAAAGTTTACTTAATCTTACAGTCCACGACAAAAGCCAAGTTGTCAACATGGAAGCCATCCCGCAGGCCAAGTAAGAGAGAAGGTGCAGTCAGAGAAACTTAATTGCGGTACGAGATACGAAGGTGTACTGCAATGGCGGAGGGTCCTATGTTCACCATGTACGTTCCCACAAACGAGTTACGAGCCCTTTGAGAAGGGATGGCCATAGGGTTGGAGATGTACGGAAAAATGAGGTAGTCGGGATCAATGTTCACCAATCAAGTATTTACCAATCAATTGTAGGCCTCCGGAGGAAACTTGAGTAAATCGATACATCCGTGCCAAAGCCTGCCACCAGAGCCATTTCCAACGTGTCGTAAGTCTAATGTGGGTCGCATACTATGCGATAAGTAAGACATCTTTCGAGAGGGATGCACGAATTATAACTGCTTCCAACTGTGTAGGGCAGCCTGACAGCCTCTCAAAGGGGAAGCTACAGCTGCTTCGTAGCCTGTCACCACCTTCTGTGGTAACTGATGAAGGTGAGCGTCTCATCTGCAATGACTGTACGCACAGACGACTCTTACACTCGTAGTACTCCATGAGGACAACAAAATGTGTAAGCAGTAGCTCGTACTTCTCAAGCGTTATTGAGAAAATCGCAAGATAATTTCGGTCGTCAAATATATATCTGTGCGTGGTCAGTTTTACCATGAAGCGGCTGCAGCGGAGTGCTGCTGGCAAGGTAGCTCAGCGTGTTCAGTCAGAGCGTTAGCTACCCTTTCTAATAAAAAACTGAGCGAACAGATCAACGAACAAACTGAACGCGTGTCATCGGGCGTCCGCCCTGAACAAATTCAACGAACAATATAGGACAATTTAAAAAAAAAAAAAGTGGTTGGCGTTCAAGCCGCTGGATCGAGTTCCGTTCGTCTGTTTTTTTTATTTTCAACACAGTTATTTTCTTTACTATTTATATTACAATTGATATAAAGGGGAAAATACGTGTAATCGGATGAACTTTTATTAAATTTACAATATTATTTGGCAGTCTACTAATTTTTATTGTCATAAATAATGTAATATTCATAACTATCGACTAGTAAACGACCAAACGCACAAAGTGAAACTGAAAATGTATGCTTGTCCGTGATTTGAGAAATACCTTATACCTGGAAAGAGCCAGAAACGACTTGTTACCTCCAAGTATTGACCGGCACAGACGGCTTTCGAAAGATGTACAATTAATCGTCGCTTTCGACATTACGGGTGCAAGTTGCAGGATGATATTTTTCGTAAAAACATGGAAAACAAAGTTAAACGACACCAGCTGCATTGAATAAATGCTATGGTTCCGCTTACGCAAGGTCTTTTGACGTTTTCCGTGGAAAAACACACCTCGTTAACATTTGCAAAAACCTCTCTTTCAGACGATAGTTTGGAAGCAAACCATTCATAACGCAGTATTTCTTTAAAAATCAGCGCTGATAATTGGTAATGCAGTATCGATTTTATTTTAATAGCGTCTTCCGAGAAGCAATTTCTCGTTCTCTTTCGATTAAATACGAACAGTTTTGAAGACACGGACAAGCATACATTTTCAGTATCACTTTATGCGTTTGGTCGTTTACTAGTCGATAGTTATGAATATTATACTATTTGTGATAATAAAAATTAGTAGACTGCCAAATAACATCGCAAATTTAATAAAAGTTCATCCGATTACACGTAATTTTCCCATGAAATCAATTTTAATATAAATAGTAAAGAAAATGACTGTGCTGAAAATAAAAAAAAAACTGATGAACGGAACTCGATCCAGCGGCTTGAACGCCAACCAGTTTTTTTTTAGAAAACATTTTGTTCTATATTGTTCGCTGAATTTGTTCAGGGCGGACGTCGATGAAACCCGTTCACTTCGTTCGTTGATGTGTTCGTTCAGTTTTTTTATTAGAAAGGATAGCTAACGCTCTGACCGAACACGCTGAGCTACTGTGCCGGCACCACTTGGCTGCAGCCGCTTCATGGTAAAAATCCGCAAGCACAGATTTATATTTGACGACCGAAATCATGTTGCGATTTCCTCAGTAACGCTTGAGAAGTACGCGCTACTGCTTACACATTTTGTTGTCCTCATGGAGTACTACGAGTGTACGAAGTTTACAGTAAATCCGCGTTCCAAACGTTGTGGCCTCCCCTTGTGAGTGAGATGGTGCAGTGGGAAGTCGACAGCGACTAAAATCCCAGTCCCGCCATTCACATTTAGGTTTTCTGTGGTTATTTCCAAATCGATCTGGAATATGCCGAGATGCTTCCTTTGAAATGGACAATGCTGATGAGCCTTTTTTGTATTTCACAGATGAGCGTCTTCAAAGAATTCATTTTACTTCATAGTGGGACACGTGCCAAGAGACCACCGAAACACGAAACCACAGATAATTACACGCAGGTGTCTTTGGAGAAAGGGTGGGCGAAGAGATCGAAATTTGCGATATAGCTAGTGGGCTGCAGAAAGAGCCCTCTTAACGTTACGGCGTATGAAACAGTATGGCGTTACGCGTGACTGGAATGTCTTGCACTGAATGTGTAAAATGTGCAGTATCAGCGCATTTGATACGCTCAGCTCATCTCGCAGGTCATTTGCGCTTCAACGGCGTTCCGTAGATACCTAGACCCGGCATTAGAGGAGAAAAACGGATGTAAAATGACGCGTACACTGATGAGTCACTGTATACGTTAGTGGACGCTGATGGCAATGTACAAATACGTCGAAAAATGCACGAGGTGATGCACCCCGCTTCGCAAAACGGCAGCGTAAAAATATTATCGTGTTGAGGCCGAATACGTCTACCGTCGTATCTTACCGCCCACCGATACATTTGCTTCTTGTATTCGCCTACATCACACTGCAAGCCCTACGTACATTCAGCACAAAAATGAACCACTTCATCGCTCACATACTATCAGTATAGTTTCAGAAAAATTAATTATGGACATACGAGCGCTTTCGTGGCACCCAGATCGCCTGACGTAAATCCTACTGGGCATATCTGGGATGTTATCGACCGAGATTTACAAGCCTTGGACTCAGTTCCGATTCAGATTCTCCTTTTGTGGACGGCGTTACTTGCTCAGGATGTGTCTTATGTTTTCGGTAACTGAGTCCATTCCTCAACGAGTTGCCGCCACCACCATTATAAAAGGTGTACGGCAACCTTATAAGTTCTTACTTAATTAAATTGCTTACAAGTGTTTAAATATTGTTACTATCGAGATTTTTGTACAATATAGACTATTACGTATTTTGGCTATTTTTCGGAAGTCGCTGTTACTGACTTTTTCATGATTAATTATCTACTTCAATGTCCTCTATAACACAGCTGTTTGAGTGGTGTAGTATACCCTCTATACTGTTTGGTGTAAACCAGTGAACAGTTTCTGTATGATGGCAACTTGCTACAATCTAATGTCACTGGTTTTTATAAATGTGGTAACAGCATCTGAAGCTATTCTGCATACAGTGAAAATCATGCGAAACGATCATTTTCCCCTGTTCCACTCACGTTCAATATGGAATCGATGGACCACTCACTGTTTTTTCCTTAATAGTAGCGCATGTTTATAGTTCTATGCTCGTGGAGTACTACTGCAGATCATTGATTATCTACATCGACACTCTGAAAATCACATTTAAGCGCCTGGCAGAGGGTTCATCGAACCACCTTCACAATTCTCTATTATTCCAATCTCGTATAGCGCGAGGAAAGAAAGTACACCTATATCGTTCCGTACGAGCTCTGATTTTCCTTACTTTATCGTAGTGATCGTTTCTCCCTATGTATGTCGGTGTCAGCAAAATATTTTCGTATTCGAAGGAAAAAGTTGGTAATTGGAATTTCGTGAGAAGTTTCCGTCGCAACTAAAAACGCCTTTCTTTTAATGATGTCCAGCCCAAATTCTGTATCATTTCTGGGACACTCTCTTCCATATTTCGCGATAATACAAAACGTGCTCCCCTTCTTTGAACTTTTTCGATGTACTCCGTCAGTCCTATCTGGTAAGGACCCCACACCGCGCAGCAGTATGCTAAAAGAGGATGGACAAGCGTAGTGTAGGCAGTCTCCTTAGTAGATCTGTTACATTTTCCAAGTGTCCTGCCAATAAAATGCAGTCTTTGGTTAGCCTTCCCACATTTTCTGTGTGTTCCTTCCAATTTTAGTTATTCGTAATTGTAATACCTAGGTATTTAGTTGAATTTACGGCTTTTAGACTGATTTATCGTGTAACCGAAGTTTAATGGATTTCTTTTAGCACTCACGTGGATGACCTCACAAATTTCATTATTTAGGGTCAACTGCCAATTTTCGCACCATTCAGATATCTTTTCTAAATCGTTTTGCAATTATTTTTGATCTTATGATGACTTTATAAATTGATAAAGGACAGCGTCATCTGCAAACAACCTAAGACGGCTGCTCAGATAGTCTCCCAAATCGTTTATATAGATAAGGAACAGCAAAGGGCCTGTAACACTACTTTGGGGAACGCCAGAAATCACTTCTGTTTTACTCAATGACTTTACGTCAATTACTACGAACTGTGACGTCTCTGACAGGAAATCACAAATCCAGTCACATAACTCAGACAATATTCCATAAGCATGCAATTTCACTACAAGCCGCTTGTGTGGTATAGTGTCAAAAGCCTTCCGGAAATTCAGAAATACGGAACTGATCTGAAATCCCTTGTCAGTAGCACTCAACACTTGATGTGAATAAAGAGCTAGTTGTGTGAATCTCGTAGAGCAGTATGTCGGCTTAGTAAAAAATACCTTTACTTCACTAGGTAATTTCCAAACGCCTCATTCAAGCTAACCTTTGTCAGTCTGTACAACGAGGCATTGTATTACAAGAGCAACTTGGTGCGCCTGTGTCTATTTCCTACACCTTGTGATATACATCTGCCCAATACAACGTTGATCTATTTTAATCTCACCGTTGAGTAATTGTGCACTTGCAGGGCCCAGTAATGCGAAACAGGACTGTATAAACTTACATATGTTAATGAAAATAGAAAAAACGTTTCAAACAACCCACAAGGATATCAATGCGACAGAAATTTTTCCTGCGTCCACCTGTTTAACATGCAAAAACTCTCCGAAAACTGGATCTATCATTAGCTTACTACTACAAAAAACCACAATAAAAATTTTGTCGAATATGTAGAATGGAGGAAGCTGACTTTTTTTAACGCTTTTTAAACACAAAAGTATTTGATATTTTTCAAAACAAAAAACACATCTCTTTACAAACTTCCTTACTGCCCTCAGCCAAACGCAACGTTTTTAAATGAGATTTGGAGCAATATATCAAGAGCTCGACTTCAAAGTTGCTGACTAGTTACTTTCCGCATTTAACGTTTCATTCGAGGAAGATCAAGAAGTGCTAAAAAACACGCAGTACGTAAGATGAACAAATAATGAAATTATTCAGTTGTTCAGTCACATTACTTTAAATCTTTCTGTAAATATACTGACTGAACAGCTTAATTTTCAGTGATAATGGGGTTAAAATAGCCTATAAAGTAACCATAGTTCTTGTGCGATATATGGAATTTATTTTACTGAAATTCTTACCTTTCAGTATACCTTTAACGTGCCGTCCTTATTTTACAATCTTATTCTTAGCGCTGGAGGTGTATCGCTTTCTGCAAATATCACATGGTAAATCTACCTTTCTGTTCAGTTTGTTAACTCCAGCCTACTTCAGAACCTGCTGTTTATCTTTTTCCGTTGACTGCTGCCCTCAAAGCACACTGCGTAGGTGCGAAATGTTTGTGTAAGGGCCATAAAGAAATACGAGGACATTTCGATTTTATACCTGGTAGTATAACGTTCTGCATATGATCTTACCATTTAATGGCCGTTACTCAACAGGTATTCAATAAAAGCATCTCGTATACGGAGTTATACGGCCGCTAACGGAGTGCGACGTTGTCAATTTCTGATGGCCCCAGTAGTGACAGAGGGCGCAAGGATGACGTTTAGGAAGATGGAATTTCGACGGTTTCGACGACAACATAGTCTCAAACGACGTTCTTGCCAATAAGTACTTAACGATTCACTGAACCGTCACGAGAATAGTAAACGTAAACACAGCTACTACGTCTGACACTTCTCCATCCACGAAATGGCATGCACAACATTATTTCCTTCGATCTAATGATCGGAGTACTGCGGCATTCTGCCATCACATGCTCATAGTTGTTGAAGGCGCCCATGCTCTACAAACAGCCGATACAAGCCAAGGTCCCGAATCAGACTGCCGGCCACCACCTCAGCAGAGGTCTGCAACGGGGTCCACTTGTCCCAGTCAGGACAAATGACTAAGAGTGACATTGATGCGCAAGCCGTAGTGGCGCCAAATAGAAAGGATTGCAACAGGCTGGTAGCCACACATTTATACTTTTTTAGTCTATCAACAGGAATAAGCAATTTCCATTGCACCACAGTATGTTATGAACAATCTTTAAGACTAAAAATGCGCAAACGTCGATGTCAATGGAAGTTTAGGGCGTCTGCATTAATAGTTGACAGAGGAAACTAAAACCACGATGCATCCTCGTCCTTTCCTCTCCCGTCTCTTCGCCCACACCTAGGTTCTCACCGCTCTCAAGTAACGAATAAATAAAGTCTTGATTAAAAATATGAACAGGGTCATCATTTTGATTCACATCATACAGTCACGCCAGTTAAATTTTATTGTATTTCGCTAGGACAGCTAACGAGTCATGTACGAGAGGGGACTCAAAAATAGCTACAAACATTTCTTGCTGACAGAGGGGCGGTAAAATGAGGGAGTCGATGGCAGCTGTAAAGACCAAGGAGAAGGAAGGTAAGGAAAGAATGAGAAGGAATAACCGAAGAGATTTAACCATCAAATTAACTGGGTAACGAACTCTTTAGCCCATTTATCATCTGTTCACCAGATTAAATGTACTGTCGATTAGAATTTAGTTTTCACTATAGTATTATGCGTTTAAATATTTATTTCGACAACAAAGGAGACTTCTAAATCTTTACTAACGTCATACTCAAGCATTTACAATAACTTCAAGTTAAGTAAATGTGTAACGAAAGACGACGATTTTCATTTCCCTTACAGAATTTCGTCTGTCGAAATCCACACGTTACTTTTTTTACCAATACAGTTTTTCCATCTTTCACTCCTTAAGTAGACTTAAAACATACGGTTAACGACGCTCAAACATGAAATGTTATCCGGAAGTACGCAGTTCCATGGTATCTGATAAATATATGAAGGAATATAACAACATTATCGTCGTCGCACAGGCCGCCCTAAAAGAAAACGGAATAATCCAAATTGAGGAAACGATAAAACCAGAGTGTTTCCAAGCTGTTGCACTGGAAAAATGTTCGCAGTGATTCCATCGCAGAGCATTCAGTCCCTAGGGCAAGGCATTTTCTTTAAATGGGAGTCGCAGTCTCCCTGAGCTAATATCCTGGTCGGTCTCTCTCTCTCTCTCTCTCTCTCTCTCTCTCTCTCTCTCTCTCTATCATATCTCCCAATGAATAAGGATTTAGATGTATTCATTGAACAACAACGAGAAGGTACTATCCATTGTGGTAACCTGCCGGAAAAATATCACTTCCTTTGAAGTTCTTGCTGGAGGCAGAGCGTCCTACGAGTTAGTCTGCCTTCTAAAAACACTTCACTCTACAATTCATTACATGCTGTCGATGGTACCTGCAGCTAGAAATATTAGCCTCAAGCGTTACATATCGCGCCCTATCATGTCTACAGCTGTAAAAGGCAAAACAAACACCCAACAGAAAGAAATCTAAAGAGATACAAAAGTCTTAAGCAAGTGATTCTTCACTTATCTACATCTACTGCTGAGTAATCTACAATTCACATTTAAGTGCCTGACAGAGGGCTCATCGAATGACCTTCAGACTATTTCTCTACCGTTCCACCCTCTTAACAGAGAGTGGGAAAAATGAACACTTAACTCGTAAATCTCTCCGTGCGAGCACCGATTTCTGTTATTTTACACTCCTGGAAATGGAAAAAAGAACACATTGACACCGGTGTGTCAGACCCACCATACTTGCTCCGGACACTGCGAGAGGGCTGTACAAGCAATGATCACACGCACGGCACAGCGGACACACCAGGAACCGCGGTGTTGGCCGTCGAATGGCGCTAGCTGCGCAGCATTTGTGCACCGCCGCCGTCAGTGTCAGCCAGTTTGCCGTGGCATACGGAGCTCCATCGCAGTCTTTAACACTGGTAGCATGCCGCGACAGCGTGGACGTGAACCGTATGTGCAGTTGACGGACTTTGAGCGAGGGCGTATAGTGGGCATGCGGGAGGCCGGGTGGACGTACCGCCGAATTGCTCAACACGTGGGGCGTGAGGTCTCCACAGTACATCGATGTTGTCGCCAGTGGTCGGCGGAAGGTGCACGTGCCCGTCGACCTGGGACCGGACCGCAGCGACGCACGGATGCACGCCAAGACCGTAGGATCCTACGCAGTGCCGTAGGGCACCGCACCGCCACTTCCCAGCAAATTAGGGACACTGTTGCTCCTGGGGTATGGGCGAGGACCATTCGCAACCGTCTCCATGAAGCTGTGCTACGGTCCCGCACACCGTTAGGCCGTCTTCCGCTCACGCCCCAACATCGTGCAGCCCGCCTCCAGTGGTGTCGCGACAGGCGTGAATGGAGGGACGAATGGAGACGTGTCGTCTTCAGCGATGAGAGTCGCTTCTGCTTTGGTGCCAATGATGGTCGTATGCGTGTTTGGCGCCGTGCAGGTGAGCGCCACAATCACGTCTGCATACGACCGAGGCACACAGGGCCAACACCCGGCATCATGGTGTGGGTAGCGATCTCCTACACTGGCCGTACACCACTAGTGATCGTCGAGGGGACACTGAATAGTGCACGGTACATCCAAACCGTCACCGAACCCATCGTTCTACCATTCCTAGACCGGCAAGGGGACTTGCTGTTCCAACAGGACAATGCACGTCCGCATGTATCCCGTGCCACCCAACGTGCTCTACAAGGTGTAAGTCAACTACCCTGGCCAGCAAGATCTCCGGATCTGTCCCCCATTGAGCATGTTTGGGACTGGATGAAGTGTCGTCTCACGCGGTCTGCACGTCCAGCACGAACGCTGGTCCAACTGAGGCGCCAGGTGGAAATGGCATGGCAAGCCGTTCCACAGGACTACATCCAGCATCTCTACGATCGTCTCCATGGGAGAATAGCAGCCTGCATTGCTGCGAAAGGTGGATATACACTGTACTATGCCGACATTGTGCATGCTCTGTTGCCTGTGTCTATGTGCCTGTGGTTCTGTCAGTGTGATCATGTGATGTATCTGACCCCAGGAATGTGTCAATAAAGTTTCCCCTTCCTGGGACAATGAATTCACGGTGTTCTTATTTCAATTTCCAGGAGTGTATTATGATATAATTTCCTGCTATGTAGCGTTGAGTCAATAAAGTATTTTCACATTCAGAGAATTAAGTTTGTGACTGAAATTTCGAGGAAATATCTAACTGCAAGGAAAAAACGCGTTTGTTTTAACGACTGCCAACCCGACTCGCGTATCACATCCGCAACAATCTCTCCCTTATTTCGCGGTAATGCAGAACTAACTGCCCTTCTTGGATTTTTTTATGTCCTTCGCCAGTCCTATTTGGTAAGGTTCCCATACTGCAGAACAGTACTCCAACAGAGGAGGAACAAACGTAGTGTAGGCAATCTCTTCAATAGACTTGTTGCATTTAAGTGTTCAGGCAATAAAACGCCATCTTTGGTTTGCCTTACCCACAACATTATCTATGTGATCGTTCCAATTTACGTTGTTTGTAATTTTAATTCCTACGTTCTTATTTAGATTGACAGGCTTTGGATTTGTTCCTATTTTCGTGTAACCGAAATTTAACGGATACCTTTTAGTACGCATGTAGATGATATTACACTTTTTATTATTAAAGATTGCCACTTTTCGCACCATAAAGATATCATGTCTTAATCATGTTTCAGTTGGTTTAGATCTTCTGATGATTTCACTAGGCAGTAAACGACAGCATCATCTGCATGCAACCTAAGAGGGCTGCTGAGACTGTCTCCTATATCGTGTATATAGATAAGGAACAGGAGAGGGACTACAACACTACCTTAGGGAACGCCAGCTATCACTTCCGTTTTACTCGAGACTTTCTCAGTTACTAATAACTGCAATCTTACGGACAGTAAATCAGGAACCCAGTCACATAGCTGAAGCGATACTCTATAGGCACGCAGTTTGATTAGAAGTCACTTGCAAAGAACTGTGTCAAATGTCTTCTGGAAATCTAAAATACGGAATTAACTTGTGATAACTGTCGATAGCAATCATTACTTCGTGCGAATAAAGAGCTAGTTTTGTTTCACAAGAATGATATTTTCTGAATCCGTATTCACTACCTGTCAATAGATAGTTATCTTCGTGGTAATTCATAGAGTTCGAACACAGTATACATCCCAAAATCTTAGTGTAAACACATGTCAGTGATACGGGTCGGTGCTTGTGAGGATTACTCTTATTTCCTTTCTTGAATACTGATGAGACCTGTGGACCTTGCCACTCTTTACGTACGGATCGTTAACCGAGCAAACTACTGCATATGATTACGGAGTATTGAGCTATTGTATCAGCATATTGTGAAAGGAATCTACATGCTTATTAAGCGATTTAAGCTGCTTCGATACACTGAGGATATCTACTACGATGTCACTAACGTTGGCAGCTATTCTTGATTCGAATTCTGGAATATTTATTTCGTATTATTTGGTGAAGCAGTTTCGGAAAACTGTATTTAGTAACTACACTTCAGTGGCTCTGATGTCTATAATATTACCTTCGGTATCGCGCAGTGGAGGTATTGATTGTGTTTTGCCGTTGGTGTACTTCACGTATGACCAGAATCCCTTTGAATTTTCGAGGCACGGTTTCGTTGTGGGAACTATTAAAAGCATCTCTCATTGAAGTCCGTACTAAATTTCGAGCTTCAGTTAAACATCGCCAATCTTGGGGATTTTGCGTTCTTTTGAATGTCGCACGATTTTTTCGTTGGTTCTGCAACAGTGTTCTGGCCTATTTTGTGTGCCATAGGGGATCAGTTCCACCTCTTATTAATTTATTTGGTATAACCCCCTCAGTTGCCGTTGATACTATTTCCTTGAATTTAAGCCGCATCTAGCCTACGCTTACGTATCTGTTTTGGTCGAAGTGAAGACAGACTGTTAGGAAAGTGTCAGGTGAATTTATATCTGTTTTTTTTTAAACATATATTTTGCGTTTACTTTTGGTGGGTTTGCATCTTACGACATTCAGTCTCACTACTACGAGCTTGTGGTCACTAGCCCAGGCAACCGTCATGATCCTCCCTATTTGCTCCGGATTATTTGTTGCTACGAGCTCAAGTATGCTTTCGCTACCATTTACATTTCGAATGGGCTCCTGAACTATATGTTCAAAATAATTTCCTGAGAAAGCATTTAGTACGACTGGGGGCAATGTTCCACGCCCACCATAGACTATAAACATAGATTTTCACCAACGTATCAAGGACACATTGAAGTCACCACCAAGTATAAATGTATGATTGAGATACCTAATTTAAATGAGGCTGAAGCTTCCTTTGAACATTCCAGCAACTGTATCATTTCTGTCAGGGGTGGGTAAAAGTAACTAGTTACTAATTACTAATTAATTCTGGTTGTCAAGTATAACCTCCACGCATGCTAATTAACAGGTAGTATCTAATTCAATTTCACGACAAGATAAACAATTACTGCAAATACTCCACCACCAGCTGTATGTAAACTATCCTTTCTGAACACCGACAGGTCCTCTGTAATTTTTTGGATTGAACTTATCTCGGGCTTTAGCCAGCTTTCATTGCCAATAACGATTTGAGCTTCAGTGCTTTCTATTATTGCATGAAATTCTGGTTCTTTTTCAACGCAGCAACGACAATTTACAACTTCAATACTGACTATTGATATATCCACTCACGTACGAGACAGGCTGCGTATATTAGAATAAAAATTTTAATCAAACGTTCGCTGACAGTTTTAAAACACATATTGTCGTCAGGTCCCTCAGTGCATCGGCGGACTAGCCAACAAAGTATACAGTTCAATAAACTGATATCTACTGAGTTTTATGCAGCAATTATTATACGCTGGTGTATTCTGTACCACATGCTGTGTGACGCTCCTTTGTACTCAGCCAGTTCGAGCAAACTTCTAGGTCTTCAGCTCAACCTACTGACTCTTCCCCTGCTGACATGATGATTACTAGATCCGACCACAAATGAACACCATCACATTGCACCTCCTTCAGACTATCCTTGTTTTAGAACAGACATACCTGATGAAAGACTAAATTGGCTCCTATAGGTAGTAGAATAGTTTTTCCGGTGTCCACAAAAGGAGCAATGTCCGTGATGGCTGCTAAGTCCACAGTCAAATTCATTAACTAATTAAATTGTATTCCAGTTCGCTGAACTCTATTGTTCTCTCTCTGTTCACTGCAATTTCTTATCCTCCCTTTTGCTACAAATACGTCCATTACTGTCTTTTAGTTGCTACTTTCTGACTAATTACGGAGGTAGCCATCTGGACTTAATGAAAGCTTTCTGGCCGATGCATCATTTGGTGCGCAGTTACGTATCCAGTGATAAGCGGTTGCTGAGTTTTTAGAGGCAACTTTTTAGAGGTAGAGGCTTAGGAGGATGTGAAAGCTGGTGATAGTAGAGGCATGAACAGTTTGAGGTAAATGTGATTACGCGTATTCTAACGCATTTATCTGTACCTCTTCACAACTAAGCTCTATTTTTTCTCCGCAAGCCACTGTACAGTTCACAGCAAAGGGTACGAACACTGATTTTCTTTCCTATTCCATTCACATATTGAGAGCAAAATGATTGTGTATATGCTTCTGTACATGCCCTCCATCTCTTACCGCATCTTATTCTCATCAACACTACGCCAGACACACGCTGACTGGAGCATAATGGACACACTACCCATCTTCGAGTACAGTTTTTCTAAATTTACCAACAGGGCTCCGTATGAACTTTCTTCCAAATATCCCCACTGACGTTCCCCGTCCATGTATGTTACTGTTTCCTATGACCTATACCCACTTGTTACGCCCCTGACAGCGCATCTATAAATACTTTCAGCTCCTCTCGTGAAGCCTACCTGAAACGGACTCCAAATACTGGAACAATACTCTCGAATTTGTCGCACTAGTGTCTTTCATAAAATTCTCTCTGCAGATGCAATGCATTTTCCTACAACCTTTCCAACAAATCTCTGTGTCACTCGACTTCCCTGAGACCAATTGCAAGTGATCGTACCGTTTCAAATGACTTCGTAGCATTAACCCTGAATACATATATCACGTGACTTGCTCAAGATAGTCACCACTAATCTTGTAATCAGATACTATACCGCTGTCTCTCTTTGTTGTAAGCACTGACGTAGATTTATCCGCACTTCAAGGGAGCTGCCATTAATTACTCCCTGTGGAAATTTTGTCCAAATGTTCCTGCAGTTCTTTACGATCTTCAAACGACGATACTTCCCTGTATAAAATAGCGTCGCCGCTGAACAGCTTTATACCACTGTTGATCATATCCGATGTCGTAAATGTACACTGCCTGACAAAGAAAGTGAAGATCCCCAGAGGAGGAGACGAAGTGAAATTCCACAGCTTGAGAGGGTATGTGTTGTATTTCAGTGATTACAAAATCGAGTCCAACTTACAAGGAAGTTACCAGTAGGACGCATCCCTCTGGCCTATATGCGTGCACTGATTTGGTTAGGAAAGCCACTGTATTCTCTCCTGAGGTAAGCTCGTCCACAACTGTTTTAACGTGTCCTTCATTTCCTGGGTACTGACTGTGGGGCTGAGTTCGCGTCCGAGCTAGTCCCGCGTATGTTTTATCGGGGACAGATCTAGGGATCTTGCTAGACACGGGAGTATCTCAATTACGTGCATACAGTTCCGAGAGTCACGTGCCACTGTACAAGCTTTTTCCTGTTGAAAAATGGCACCATGATGCTGTCGCATGAGGAGTAACAAGTGAGGACGCTGAGGCAACGTTGTGCCGTCAGACTTCCCTCAACCACAACCAACCGTGACCTGAAGTCATACCTAATCGCTCCCCACACCATAAGAATGTGATCTCTCCCCAAGACGCCTCCATATTCGCTGACGATGGTCATCCGGTGTGGTGCAGAAACTCCTAACACAATACGACGCCTTTAATCAGCACTGCGGGATGACAAAATGCTGCTGAGAGTCCATTACTTTTTCTCGGATGGCAGGCGCACATGTGAAGAAGTTACAACAACGTGCTCGCTGCACAATACGGGGATTCTCCCATGTGGTGGTCAGTCGTGTTCGACCGGAACCTCGTCGACGAGTATGCCTGACCTCACGTTCACGTGGAGTCCAAAATCGGGCCACTGTCACATCCGAATGCCCCACAACTGCGGATATTGCCCGATTCGATCAAATGGAGTCCCACAATGAGGTCCCTTTCAAACTCCGCCACGTTCTGATAACGTAGTATCACACGAGTATGCGGCGTCTACGTGTCCTTTACATTGAGCACTCAACACTCAACATCTGACGCTGTTCACGACCCTTATATATCTTCCCACGCCTGGTGACAAAACTAAACACGAACGAAACTAATGCATACTGGTGGTTATTCGACCTGTCACAGATAATTGCAGCTCGTATCATTTACATATCTGTACGAAGTTACATTATCATTCGACAAAGTCTTCTGCGTGCCTCGCTTTTCTTTTTTTTCTTTTTTTTTTTTTTGTCAAGCAGAGTATATTGAAAACATCCGAGATCTTAATATGCTTTCTTAGGGTACACGCGATATTACGTTGTTGCTCTCGATAATTCGCCGTCCAGTATGACTTACTGGTTTCTACTAGTCAAATATTACTCGAGCCCATCACATACTTGCCAAGATATTCACAGTGATCGTATCTTCGACAGTCGTCGACGATATCGTACAATCAAACGTCTTTCGAAAAAGTAGGAAGACATAATCGACTTGTTCACGTGCATCTACTGTTTGCAAGGCATCGTGTATGAATAAAGTAAGCTGTGTTTCATATGCTTTGTTCTCCTGAATTCTCGCTGATTCTTAGAGATTCTCCTCTTTTTTTTTTTTTCGAGCAGTAACATCACAAAGTTTGCGATCACAATTTGCCGTAGGCGCCTGCAACAGACAAGCGCCAGCGATATTTATCTCTAATTCTCTGCATGCGATTTGTTATCTGCTTTGTTAACAGAAGCGAACAGTCCTCTTTTCCAGCTACACGAGACAACTCGCTGAGCAAGATAAATTTGAACTAGCGACGGAGCTAATTCCCCGGCGTATTCAATGCGAAATCGAAACGGAATTCCGTTAGGGCCTGGTGTCCTTTTCGCTTTAAGTAGTTTTATTCTTCAATATTGGGACTGTTTAGTACTCACCCCTTATTTTTAAGTTTGTTCCGCGGTCAAACATTGGTGTGGTAGTATCGTCATACCTTTGCATTTGCCTAATTTTCATTGCTCATACTGAGCTATTCTTGAGAAAGTCAATCCGAAACATCCATCCAAAAACATGTATGCACCCTTTGGCTTTGTAGTGGACTCCACGGCACGGGAGTCTTAACTATTGGGGAGCCGTTCTCTACCATTGGCGCTCAAGTGTACCCACAACAGAGACAATATACATCTGCTCCATAGCGGATTAGTTGGACAAGTATGTTCAGAACGATTGCGGACAAGCAATATAAAAACAGTGGACCGAAGGGATTGGGTTGGAAGGGGTATGTCACGTAAGCACCATCAGGTCAATAGTGTATTCATCAATTCCTTTTGACATACTTCAAGAGTGATGATGTGGTGCATTACGTCACCTGTTGAGTGTTGTAAGCAAACGGATGGATGAGCTTGATCGGACAATAGGTTCCCTCATCGTTCCCGAGTATATACGTAACAGGTATCAATGATCATGCCATTTAACATCTTCCATGAAGCATTGCCTACTGTGGTTTTTGTTGTACTCGTGCCTTGCTATCGACGCGTATCGTGTTTATAAGTCCAAGCGACCTTTATACACGCCTCGAACATCTTATAGTTATGTTCCAACATCTATTACCAACTTGATAGCCTCCGCCAGAACTTCAGATTAAGCATACCGCTGCACGCTTTACGTGCGTACAACGTGATAGTCAAATTAAGAGAGAGTGTACAGGCACATCGAATGTGACTCTAAAGCTATATAAATGTAACGGGGCGAGTGCAACGAAGTATACGCCTTCGACTCTACGGAGCTTTCATGACTACACTGGCTGCAGGCTAGTAAGCGATGCTTTGAGTATGCTAGAAGACTTCATTCGGTAATCGCTGATGAATGGGAAAGACTAAAATTGAAACAGTTTAACCGAAGTCAGAGCATGGTGTTTATGATTTGTGGTCATGATCCTTATGCGAAATATTTGTTTAAAATTGAGAAGTGGCACTCAGAAACGCGTGACTGAACAGGTCCATACTCCGTAACACGAAGTATTAGCTTGTGCATTTACGGCACATTTTAGGGAGTACGCTACGCCTTAATTTTCGTAACCGAAGGGACCCAGAACTATGGTAATCGGTCGATAAATGCACAAAAGTTTCGAAAGTAGAGCTCCGTAACGTCCTTGCTCAATCTTATTCCAACAATATACACTAACGAGCCAAAAGCATTATGACCACTGCCCACCCTGAGACTGAGGGCCATCAGATGGCGTTGCGGGCACGTGACGCTGATAGGGACGTTCCTAAGTGTAGCGGAGACAAATGGGGACTCATTCTAGTAAAAATGTACGCCGGAAATTTGAAAAATCAATGACATAATGACTTTGACAAAATACAAAAGCCTGGGAAC
Organism: Schistocerca cancellata; assembly: GCF_023864275.1. NCBI lineage: Eukaryota > Metazoa > Arthropoda > Insecta > Orthoptera > Acrididae > Schistocerca > Schistocerca cancellata. The sequence goes on along the minus strand of NC_064629.1, from coordinate 402,601,892 downwards.
GATCATCCCGGAAATGGCACACTTGGTCTGCTCGCGTGCTACTGTCGTGAGCATTTAGAGAGAGTGAAACCACAGTAAGCGACGAGGTGTTTACGCCCACGCCTCATCACAAAACGTGGAGGTCGGAGGCTTCGCCGCTCTGTAAAAAAGGATAGGCAACGATTTGTAGCAGATCTGACTACAGACTACAGCGTTGGTGCAGGGAAAGTGTTTCGGAGCACAATGTTCAGCGAAAATAGTTCAACATGGGTCTACACGGGCCGGGCTGGTCGTATGAATCATGTTCCTTGTTACACCAGGTCAATAATAGGGTCCAGATACGCCATGGTCCAGGCAAAATGCTGCTCGAAACAAGCGCAGGCCAGTATTACCTTATCAAGGACGTTCACCTGGGCTTCCATTAGGACCTGTGGTAGTAATCGGAAGCATGGTGACAGTTGCGGATTACGTAAACATTATTTCTGACCACCTGTATCCCCTCATGCTTGATGTCTTTCCGAAGCGTGATGGTACGTTTCAGCAGGACAAGTGCCCTGTCACTAAGACAGAAGCGTGCTGCAGTGGGTTGAGGAGCATGATAGTGAACTCACTTGAGCACCAAATTCGCATAATCTGAACCCGATGGAACACGTCTGCGACGCTATATGGCTCGTAATTTACGATGATTGTGTGACCTGTGCGTAGACATATGTTGCCACAAACCTCCGGAAACATATCAAGGACTTTGGCAATGAATCTCACGCAGAATAGTAGTTGTATTGCATTCAAAAAGTGGACACACCCCCTATTAAGCACGTGTTTATAATGTTTTGCCTCATCAGTATACGTTAGTTCATATTAAATGTTACCAGTACGTAATTGGTTGTTCTGTACAGTGTGATGTAAACAGAGTGTACAATTTAGAGCAATAATTATGATAGCGCTGATTCGCACAGGCGTACGAAGAATCGTAGAATGCCGAGACCCCTCATAGCAAGAGGCTATTAAGTAGATTAGGTATAGTTTTGTTACTTCGGTTAGGATGCATGACAACGGACTGGCAAGACCATCTTTCCGGGACAGCCATGAAACCTTGAAAGTGTTTAGAACAGAAACAAAATTGCAGGAAACCGGTGAGATTTAGATTTTTTCGTCGTTAGTGACGAAATCAAACCAAGTTAATTTCGTGTCAAAGCTTTTTGTTGTACTCATTTGCGTCACTTCTTTAACCTCATCCAAAGATCTCCAAATTTGACCCCACACAGTCCTATGATTTTTATCTGTCCCTTATCACTTGTTTCACGCTTGGTAAATTTTGTTAACGTGAAAAATGCCGAGCTGCTGCGTGGCTAGGAGTCCACGTTAAGCTGTAAGTCGCCCTGTATCTTGCTGGGTATGCCCATTCGAAGGTCGGAGGAAGGAGAGGGCACGCCATCTCCAATAGGGGCGTTTCTAGAAAAGGACTGTGGTGTTCAGCCTACGGGATAACAGCTTTACATTTTATCTTACATAAAACTCTTTCTTTCGCTCCAAATAACTTTAAGACTGCAATCTGAACAATAATGTAATGGACTAGAGTTCCATTTCTGTGTCAAATGACCCACAACATAATTCATGAAGGCAGATTCGGCAAAACAGCAGTAAGAAAATAAAGTTATTCATACTGATCTCTGTGTCTTATGATGCGTGGTTAACAGCGGTGCAGCAGCTTCTGAACCCCTTAGCGAGGTAATGGCTTCGGCTACACGACTGCTCATCAGTTGTTGTTGTTGTTGGTGGTGGTGGTGGTGGTGGTGGTGGTGGTGTCGTCCTCTCAAGATAAAGCAAACGATTTTTCTGCACCATGATTCTTCTATCCGCTTTGACAATCTGCGATAGTCAATAGCAACGCCTGTCATTCAACAGGTGACTGCCCAAGATGGGTGACCGGTAGCGGCGGTCTTCTCCGAACAAAGGTACACGTTGATACTTAGGACGCCAACAAATGTCCTAATGTACGTCCAGATTTGCAAGATTATTCCTTAATTCACATCGAAGAATTTTCACAAAGGGTTAACAGAACAGTTGTCAGACTTTCTCTACTATCCCACTCTTGTTACAGCACGTGGGAAAAAGAACACTTATATCTTTTTGTGCTAGCTCTCATTTATTTTATCACGACGGTCGCTTCTACTGTCAATTGTAACAACGATGTCTTAAATGTTGAACCGAACAAGGTATGTCTCACAACTGTTACAAATCTGTGTTATTTCGTTGGAGAACATACAGCCGTACAGAAGGTTTTGATGTTAATTTTCTTGAGCAAGACAACTGTTACCTTGGATATGACGTTTCACCTGTTAACCTATTCTACCAAGATGTTCTTACTATATTAGATTTTTATGTAGACTCGATAATGGTTCCTCCTACCGAAACCAGTGGTCAATACAGCGCTATTCACTAACAGCAGCTTACAGTGGTAAGAAAAATTTCTTCAAATATATTACAGCTGTGGAGCACATTTTACAAAAGAACCACCGCCCACTCCGTTCCTCATAGCCTCCGCTACCGATGTAGCCGCCTTCTGCGTGTAGTAACGCCTGATCTATTAGGTGGATCCTGACACTTCATCAATCTAGGGCCCAAACCAAAGAATATGCAGCCTCCACAGTCGCAGAACCGTCTGAGACTGAGGTTGACCTTCTACTCGCCCCACAATAACGATGCCGCAGATGGTGAGCTCTGCCTTTGTAATACAGACTGCCTGTCTTTACCACTCCTGTGGTCAAAAGAGACACATACATCGTTGGTACCGACATGAGCCACCACCTGCAGCTGCCTGCACTTCATGATATTTCTGGTATTCGGAATTATCCTTTTCATATCTGCGATTATTCCACACGGAGTGCACACTGATTTTCTTCCCCTCCATGGCAGCCATATACCAAACGGGTTCGCTCACACCCCGAACACTGGAGCTCCCAAACCCTAATAATCCCACCCTCTGTAAATGAACGGACCTTACAAGCCGAAAAGCATCCTCAGGTACAGTGCAAACAACTGTAGCTGGCTCAGGATCATTATCAGCCACAGACAGCGCCTGATACTTGTTTGTCACACAAACCGTGGAGGTCTTTTAATCGGTCTGCCAGAAAGTCTTTCGCTGCTTGCCACACCTTAGAATGACCTCCCACTTGAGCACCGGTGAGGGGTCAACCTCAATGTGGGCAGTAACCGGGCCGACTGCAGTAATGGACCGATTGGGGGCGCTTGGGACGTGCTGAACGTGCTTTGGATTCCCCGTCTTCTCCCCTCCACGCACCCCCCCTCCCCCACCCTGTGATATCCACTGGTAACAGCCTCTAGCTGCGTTACAGGACGCACGAAAGCCTGAAGCTGTGTCTGGTGGAGTTACAACATAGCTCGCACCCAAAAACAGCAGTCGCAGTCATAATCCATACTAAACAATGGCACCACAGACGCCGTAAATCCGTATTACACAGTTCATATAATGGAGTGTATGCCTCGTAAATGCACAAACACACAAGAGATTGGTGATTTAAACTACAAAAGCATGCAGACAATGCTACGAAAGTGACTCGCTTTTACTTAGCTCGTAAAATAACAGACGACAAATGGTCTACACTTGTGGTGCTGATCGAAAGGACGTTTGCGCCTTGTTGATACTTCCGTGTTGCCCACCCTTTCCGTATCACACACACACACACACACACACACACACACACACACACACACACACACATTATTCCTTCGTATACCATTCCCATTAAAGATGTCTGCTTCTTTTATGGAAAGATTTGCCACACACCATGCTTCGTTTTATCGTCCAGACAATTTAGAACATGCTGCGCTAACAAACCCTCTGCTTGGAATCTCGTATTCGTCAAGTTCTAGTCCAGCCTAAACTGGTAGAGATCTGGTGTGGCTCAATTGTAATGTGCGTGTGAGATTCTAACAGCTGTTGGCATACGCACAAATCTAAGAGCAACTACTAGTACATCCTCATTAATGGAAGTCGCTAGGTAGTAGCTGTCTCTCAGAATTCTTGTCCTGTAAGACTTTGGAACGTGTCCCTTTTTCTACTCTTAGTTGCGTTCGTTGCTCCTACCTGGTGCCCTGGTGCAGCGTCTCCTTTTTTTTCAGAGCACGTAGCATGGAGGCATCTGCAGTGAGCAATTCTGCGGCTAACTACATATGCTGTAGCGCGTATCTGGTAAGTCAGCAGACGTGATTTTTATTTTAAATTCAATGTTCTTTGTTCCAGCCTTGGTGCAGAGTATCCTCTCTGACTACGCACTAAAAAACTAAATGTGGACCAAGGTCAGCGGGTTAACAGTTGTGTACTTTTTTTCTTCTCCGGGTAGTATGATTTTATAAATTAAAACCACTTGTGCTGTTTTGGATAATGTCCCACAGTAACTTGACGTCTCGTTTCATAGACGCAAGATGTCAGAATGTCTCATTTTAGCTACCCCTCGTTAACTCGGATTTATGTAAGCGTCCCCACCTACATCTAACCCAGGGTGCAAAGATGTTTGAAGAAAGGAAGGAAGATAAGACCTTAGTGTTACATCGACGACGATGTCATAAGAGATGGTACGCAAGCCCCGGTTGGGAAAGAGATCGGCCCTGCTGTCACACTAAACGACTTGGTGAAATTATGAAAAAAAAACATAATCTGAATGGTCGGAGGGTGATTTGAACCTCCCCCTTCTCTACTGTAAGTATGGTGTCTTACCACTGCTCCATCTCGCTCCATTTTTTTTCAGTGTGCTGCTAGGCAAGGGAAGCCTGGAGAAACACCACCACCATACGAAGAACGACACTAAATTCGATGACTTCACCAATACTTGAGGATGAGGATGATGATCTGATGGTGATGATTCATGGTTCATGCGCTTTCGTCTTCAGGCACTACTAGTTTGGTCAGAAGTGACACCTTCGCCACCAAGCTACAAATCTTTCTTGAGCTAGAGCAACTGTCTACTAACACCCATGTGTACGCATGATAAATTGTGTAGATCTTACTTTTAGCGACGCACAGCTCAAGATAAATCTGAGAAGTTTATGATTCGGTTACGACTTAAATGAGTGTAAATCGTAAGGTGGATCACAACAAGCCTCTCCAAGACTGGAGCATCGTAAGTTTTAAAAGGCAGCCGAACTTGAGAAAAGAATATTTTGCACTCATGAGGGACTATATTCAGGTGCGACACATAGATGTTTCAAATTCTCACTACACTACTGGTGCTAAGTATTACTCTCCACATCCTGCTGTTTCAATGATTGAACTTCCACTTCTAAGTTGGGGGTATTATTTAATGGCTCTTATTACTTTCAATGGAGTAGCACAAAGTGATAACTTGATGGCTGGGCCCATTATTCAAGCAAGTTTACTATCCATTATTACGGAATTCCGCCCCTTTAATATGGCTCTCTTAGTTGACACTGCGTGAATGTATTAAAATGTCTTTCCATTCTGATGATAGTAATTATTTGGTAAGTCTAAAGCGGTAATCACCATATGAACAGATGTTGAAATACATGTTATCTAGTCACTTACGGGACTGTTCCAACTACCTTTGATACTCGATGCTGCAACAGCTGGCTTTGGTATATTGAAACATTTTTCCAGTGGCATCAAACGCTTTGTTGTGTAGCTACTGTGTAGACGACCTCTTAGAAGGATCCCACACAGAAGGTTAAGTATATACACCTAAAAAACCACTGCAGCTCTTTGAGGTTTACAGAACTAGGGGGAAGCTAGGGTTACAACTTCGTTTTAAGATTAACAGCACTTGATGAGTATAGCACTTGATAGAAGTATAGCACTTGATGTTCGTTAGTGGCTATTAAGATTTCTGGTAAAGCTCTACCCCCCCCCCCCCCACTCCAGCACACACACACACACACACACACACACACACACACACACACACACACAAAAGAATCTAACTACCGGTGCGTAACTGATTTTGTGCTCTGTGTACACTGCAATACGAAATCTGATTGTTAGAAAACAGTTACCAGTAATCCCGCATTCTGAAAGCACGGATACAATACAGCATTAATATAGGCTATATTAGCGTTTCATGAATACTTCACTCTGAATCTGTTACCTCAAAACAGACCCTCTTCCGAATCTAAACAAGTGAGAATATTCATGCACTATTGACGATAACATACTCGCATGGGGAAGACTGAATCTGTGTTGCATGTTGAACTTAACGACATTCTACAACTAATATAGACGAAGCGATTGTAGGGGTTTTACATTGGCTAAATTAAAATTTTCTGTGACTTGCTCGTTATTTGGCGAGGTATTCTGCATTTTTCTTGCCGAGCTATTCAGTGCAGTAGCAACACATCACACAACGCAATCCTGCCACCCTGTAACAATCCTGAATATAATTCAGAATGCCGAATTCTACCCAACTTGATGTTTCCCCTATTCATGGAGAGGAATGCTGAATTCTTTAGCTCTTTTAGTTTAATGAACCTAGGCGCTGTGTTTTGCAGAATATGATGGTGATCAAACGACGATATCGTTAGGTTAAATCAACCACTATATTTTTCCTATAGGATGTAGACCAATTACGTGTCAGATTTGCCCACCAAATCTTTTTCAACTTGAGCGAAAAGTATGAGGACACTTACCCATAGTACTGTGAGCTGAACTAAAAACGGCGCTTTAGTGAAAGGATACATTCTGAGCGAGCCGGTTTTGGTTCCTATAGCCAGTAGGTGTTGTATGGGGTCGAACGCCAGCGCCGTTGGTTGGTATGGGAAGCCATGTCGGAAGGTCTGAAACAAAACAAGGAGTTGTACTTCATGATCTTCATAGACATTTATACTATGAAAATTAGTTTCAAAATAATATTTTTTTTCCTGAAAAGCAAAATTTTATGCAGTTATTGATAGCAAAACACAATGTTCCAAACGTTTTAATACAAAATAAATCCAGAAGCCGAGGATAGTTTTAACTGACTTGTCTCACAACACATATTCTTCTCTAATACGCCACTTTATAAAAATTATAATAAACAGTTCCATGGTACTGATGTCATACAGTGCTGCATATAACTAGCAAATAATGACGAATATGCTCAAGTAATAGTTAACGCAATCAATAGGTCTTAGCACCTGTTCCCGCATTTCCAAGACTAACAAGAATAAATTCAGACAGAATTTCTGTAATTCTGTTAAACCTAATACTTATCTGGAGATGTTCCAGACACATTCACATACGAAGAAGCATGAAATAACATCTCAACAAAATTTTCAATTTTTAAATATTTTTGACAGTTAAAGCAGTCATGGAACATTATATACTGAATTGGTGACAATGATTAACGACACTGGCAGTAGTAGTAGTATTGTAGTAGTAGCTGCTGAAGAAGCAGCAGCAGCAACAGCAACAACAATATTAACAACGACGACGACTATTATTCAGAATGGCTTCCCACAGTGATAGCATACTAACAATAATCATTTCCATTAGAGGAATGTAAACTTTTCACTGCTCCACAAATCAATAGAAGTTAATTCTAGGACAATACATTTAGCTTATGTCAGAAGCTGAAACCAAAGATTTTAACAGAAAGTCAGTTCTGTGTCTTATCAACCGAAAGCCAACAAAAACACATGCGAAATATCACAAGTTAAGCATAACAATCCCCCCCCGCCCAAAACACACACACACACACACACACACACACACACACACACTCACTCACTCACTCACTCTATTGCCAGCAGCAGTTGCAAATGATCATTTACCCTGAAAACTTAACACTTCCTATGGAGAAACAACAGCATATGAGCTACTTTTAATTTGTTTCGCTACTCATGGCGTTACATATGATTGCATTAATTTCAAGATGGGTATTAAATAAACGAATATCTTATTCTATATGCGAACTGTTCCGTAATTTTTTTTTCCCGAAGAAATCCCCAACTAGTTTTGTCTGCAGACTGCAATAACGTTTACAGAAACATTTTCTGTCGCGTGACTTTGCGTAAAATAAAAACACTAACACAACCGCAATGCGTAATACGCCCCTCCATTAATTGCGAGAATGAAAGCTGCCCTAATTACTTCTGTCAGAGGCGATTACTATCCTATTAATATTTACAGCCTCTGACGCGCTGCTAATAGCAAGTGAATATTTATTATTACAAATGACAAGCAATTTTAACTTCGTATGGATTGCAGGGTATTGCTGCTTATTACTAATGTTGTTATTACAGTATAACTATTTTTTATTTCCCTTCTATCATTACGTTATCACTTCCGTACACCATTTTTAATATGGTATCATGAAACAAACTGAAATTATTTAATACAATTTTCCGCGTACATAGTCACTTTTTTTACATTTGCATTTCAGGTGCATCTTAACATTGTGCAGCGACCTGAAATACATAGCTTGTGTGCTGTAACATTCATCTTTCCATTTAATTCTTCCAGGCATCGGTAATAGCAATAGTATGATCATAATCATTACATCTGTATTCATACGACTGGAAATTAGTACACTACTCCCATCTCAAAGTATAAAAAATTACCATTTACTGATTTTTTGATGCCTCGAATTTGTTCATGATAAGAGCTAATGCATCGGGAGTGAAATATTTATTCATTACAAATGGCTCTAAGCACTAAACATCTGAGGTCATCAGTCCCCTAGACTTAGAACTACTTAAACCTAACTAACCTAAGGACATCACACACATCCATGCCCGAGGCAGGATGCGAACCTGCGACGTAGCGGTCGCGCTGTCCCAGACTGAAGCGCCTAGAACCGCTCGACCACAGCGGCCAGCTATTTATTACATTTTAATCATTTAAGAACTGAGGCATTGCATGAATCATGTCCGGCTGAATAATGAGTTTGATTTCAGGACGAAATCTTCACCAACTTACCAAATATTTTCTTCTTAAAATTTTGTATTTGCGGGGATCTACAGCCTGCTGATGTTTACCTACATTATTTTCTTCTTATGCTGTGTTTATTTAGCCATTCTATCGACATTTCTGTAGTGTATTTTGTTATTGTTTCCTTGGTCACCTAGCTGATACCTAATTTCCAAATAATCATTTGAGTCTTTTTCCCATTCTCCCCTTTCGCTGGGTTTCTCCTTCCACTTGCTCCGGAAGATCTAATATCTATTTTCTTATATTGCTTTAGAACTCAAATTTTAAGACTGAAATCCACGACCGGTATATGATATGGGTTTATAGTCGGCGTATGAGGTATGGGACACAGCATCTCCTAGGTAGCGATGAAGAGGGGACTTTCCCGTACTACCATTTCACGAGTGTACCGTGAATATCAGGAACCTGGTAAAACATCAAACCTCCGACTTCGCTGCGGCCGGAAAAAATATCCTGCAAGAACGGGACCAACGACTGAAGAGAATCGTTCAACATTACAGAAGTGCAAATTGCTTCCGCAAATTGCTGCAGATTGCAATGCTGATCCATCAACAAATGACAGCATGCGAACCATTCAACGAAACATCATCGATATGGGCTTTCGCAGCCGAAGGCCCACTCGTGTACCCTTTATGACTGCACAACACAAAACTTTACGCCTAGCCTTGGCCCGTCAACACCGACATTGGACTGTTGATGACTGGAAACATGTTGCCTGGTCGGACGAGTTGTTTCAAATTGTATCGAGCGGATGGACGTGTACGGGTAGAGAGACAACCTCATGAATCTATGGATTCTGCATGTCAGCAGGGGACTGTTCAAGCTGTTGGAGGCTGTGTAATGGTATGGAGTGTGAAGTTGGAGTGATATGGGACCCCTGATACGTCTAGATGTAACTCTGACAGGTGACATGTACGAAAGCATTCTGTTTGATCGCCTGCATCCATGCATGCCCATTGTGAATTCCGACGGACTTGGGCAATTCCAGCAGGACAGTGCGACATCCTGCACGTCCAGAATTGCTACAGAGTGGCTCCAGGAACGCTCTTTGAGTTTAAAAACATCCGCTGGTCACCAACCTCCCCGGACATGAACATTATTGAGCGTATCTGGGATTCCTTGCAACATACTGTTGAGAAGAGATCTCCAACCTTCGTACTCTTATGGATTTATCGACAGCCCTGCAGGATTCATCGTGTCACTTCCCTCCAGCACTACCTCAGACATTAGTCGAGTCCATGCCACGTCGTGTTGCGGCACTTCTACGTGCTCGCTGGGGCCCTACACGATATTAGGCAGGTGTACCAGTTTCTTTGGCTCTTCAGTGTACAATTGTTAGTGGTTTACTGTTGTCTCCGGGTATGACACACACACACACACTGCAGGACAAAATAAAGTGAAGCACCCGGAAGGGGGCGAGGAAACGAAATGCAACTTCACGGGGTTGTAAGGTACATGATGTTACTTAAGTGATTACAGAATAGAGTCAGATTTACAAAGAACTTGTCCCCATTTGTCAGTATGGCGTTCCGACCCCTCCAGCTTGGATACATCCACTGATCCGGTTCATCAGGTTCTCAAACCCGTCGTATACTCTCCTGAGGCAAGCTGGAACGCAGCTGTTGTCATAGGTTCTTGATATCTTGGATACTGCCGTTGGGACGCAGTTGACGTTTGAGCTGGTCCCACAGATGCTCTATGGGGGACACATCTGGAAACCTTGCTGGCTGCCAGTATATCTCATTTCTCAGTGTCACGCAGACAGTTCGAAGAGATGCGTTTCACGTGTGAACGAGTATCGTCCTGTTGGACAACGGCGCCAGGACAGAGTCGCATGAGAGTCGACACATGCGGACACAGGACGACCTTGACACACCGTTGTGCCGTCACAGTTCTCTAAATCACTACCTAAGTCAAACCCGATGTCTCCTCGCTCAATGACGTCATTGCTGTACCTCTAAAACATTGGAAGAATAGCACCTGTCTCCAGGTACTCACCAACGATGATGATCCGGCGCCGTGCAGCATCACTTTTTTTGTCAGCCAGTTAAAGGTAAGTGTATACAGTTTTTTTTTTTTTTTTTACCAATGCTGCCAGTCAACGCTCTTAGTTTCCTTATTTGGTGCATCACAGGTTTCGAGACGCAGTCCCATTGCAACGTGCGCTTTTAAATATTTTCATAAAATTTGACGATTTAAATGCGATTCTTGGTGCATGTGAACTAGTGCAAGTTTTCGGAAACTTCACTGTAAATGCAAACTCACGAAAATTCAATATTACTAACGTTTTGAGTCCTGCAGATATTAAAGAAAATATACCTACTGAATTTTGAGTGTCCTAATCCGTAGAAACATGTTAACCAATCACACCATTCGATCAAGCAACTGAAAATTATAACAGAAATAAAAAAAAGTTACAGATCGTCAAAAGAGCATAGAAATTACGCTCTAAGAATAGGGAATATGTTCATTAATATGCATAATCAACATCACTTTCAGCACTTATCTAACAACAAGATGTTTGGCTTTCCTACACTCTCCCGTAAAAACATTTAGTTTAACTTCAAAATGCCACCCAAACGTTGACTGAATTAACGTATTCAATATTTTACAACAGTATGTAGCAATGGCAACCTTTTACTGGTTACATTAGCATGTAACGCTGAACGTGTCAATGATGGTGTTCCGTATACTGCAAAATTAACATATATGCTCTGCTTACGATCTGTAACGCAACTCTGTACTTTTTCGTGCATGTTTTTGTTTTTGAGGTGTATAAGTGAACTTTGTAAAGGGCGATCAGCATGTGCGATCTATGTACAAGACACCGAAAATCCTAAAAGTAAAACTTCTTTGGTATTTGCAAGTATCTGTAGGACATGAAAGGAAGGTAACGATACCTCTTCGTACGTTTCCATAAGAGTTAAATTTCCAGATCGTTGCACGGACTTATACAAACACGCACCACACTGAGTTATGAACTGTGTGAATAATTAATCGCACTTGAAATGGAAACTATTTCCCTAACGCGTCGTGTACAGGATAAATTAAACAAACAAAAAGCGTGGCAGCACCAAATGTTCAGATGGTTAAAAAGGAACCGTCGACAATACCACAGCCGTCACAACCATTTTATAATTAAAAAAAGAAAAAAAGGAATGTTCGTTCCAGTTATACTAAGCTATAAAACCAGCAGTTTCATCTTCCTCCATAAGTTTTTTCAAACGAACATTTCTATGGCGAGAAGTACGAGCGACACGCTTTTCACGTATGTCGATTCTGCTACCAATTTCCACGTAAACCACGCACATTTCATCGTTGACGATCAGAGGGAACGAATGTTGCGGAATTGCCTCCGCAGCGCGCTCCAGGCGAAAGTGGCGAGCTTTGCAAGCCGCGTGAAGCAAACTGATGGAAGCACTTTGCGTCCAAAAGCGCTAAACTACGCGTATACATACGACGTACGCGCGCTCGTATTTTGGAAACTCAATTTCCTCGCCCAGACAACAAGCACTTACAGAGACTAGAATCGCGCCTGTAACAGCTGATAAGCAAAATAGCTGGCCGGGAGATGAGAAGAGTTCATTTAGCTCTGGTGGTAACTAAATCTGGATCGTCTGTAGCCACCGTGCCAGTTACTACTGATTGGCGCGGACGGCGAGCTGTCATGTCACACGTCACCAACCCAATGCGAGAATATCTGGAGCGGACTTTATTAATGAAATCTACGCGCTGCTTATCGAAGTGTCAGTAATACTCAAACGTGTGAAAACTTTCTTCCTCTTAACAGAATTGCTTTCAACCTTCGGCAACATTGCATTCTATATTATCGAAACGCGTATCTTACAAAACGTTTGAGTACAGAGTAAGAAGGAAAATGTCTCCGAATTTGTTTCCAATGGCTTTTTGGGAACTTCTGGTCACATCAGAAAGGGCTGTCTCGTCGGGGACAGTATTTATTATGTTCTTTTCATGATGGTTTATTTAAAAAGAAAACCTTTCAAAATTTATTATATTTCCGCACGAGATACCGTACGGAAAATTTTTTAAACTTTTCACCGTAAAATATTATAGACAAGAGGAGGAATATAAAGCAGAAAGCAATGGGACACAGTAGCACCTCCCGGTGAGTCTGGATCTCATCGCCGGCAGGAGTGGCCGAGCGGTTCTAGGCGCTACAGTCTGGAACCGCGCGACCGCTACGGTCGCAGGCTCGAATCCTGCCTCGGGCATGGATGTGTGTGATGTCCTTAGGTTAGTTAGGTTTAAGTAGTTCTAAGTTCTAGGGGACTTATGACCTCAGATGTTAATTCCCATAGTGCTCAGAGTCATTGAACCATTTGGATCTTATCGAAAAAGAAACCTGCAAAACAAAGGCCTCAAAAATATTTACTTTACAAAATGCACATTAACTAACAAATAAGTTTCCAAACGGACTATGCAATTGCATATCATATTTTATCGAAATTAGTAGGAAGCCTTATACTCCCATCTCAACAAAAGGCCAGTTAACATAGTGTTCTGGGGAAGGCTGGACATTTTTGAGTCTTCTCCAAAATAAATCAGTCGTGACACTAATGCAGAAAATACTTTCTCGTGCAGGTATTCAATGCTAAATAGTATCTATTTATCTTACCTCCATAAAATGAGAAAGTAAAATATAGTAAGTAATCCCTATTATTCCTAATTTTTTTGTTTGTTTATCGAGGCATTTTCTCTACGAACAAAAAAAGACAAGTTCGCATTGCAGCAACGCGCACACGCACACGCGCACACACACACACACACACACACACACACACACACACACACACAGAGTGAGATTGTGTACTTCCACAGGTGGATTTTAGCTAATTAAAGAGAATACTGTCGATGTATGTGTAGATGGCCTACACTCAACAGTGTATTACGTCTGTCTCCACTAATTTTTTGAAACACCATTTTTAGACGAATTATACGTTGGACAAAACTGTGCAAACCTTTATGCTGACCGTTCCGGAACAGCTTACAACGTTACTGACTGGCTGCGGAGTAAATGTGGGCGTGATGTCGCGCTCTCTCTCTCTCTCTCTCTCTCTCTCTCTCTCTCTCGCTTTCTTTCTTTTATATTCTTTTCTTGCATTGCCTCCAATACATTGATCATTGAAGTTCTGCTGGAAAAGCAGTGACTGGTCGATAGACTGCATCCGAGGCAGCTACCTTAAATTCAAATATTCCAAGATATTATTAAACTGAAACCTTTATATTTCTTTATATGTAAGAACGTACAAGCGGGCGCTTAACTTGTTTTGTATTACGCTGTTTAGCAGAATAAGGCCAAACATTGTGTGCCAAGGAACATACAAAAACAGTGGTGCGATCTGTAAGGAGTCTGCCTTGGCCACTTCCACCGTTATATGGGCAGCCAGATGCACCTACCGTCGATTTGACGAGCTCTAAATAGTAGAGCATCAAAAACAGGCACTGGTGAGTATGGCTTGAATGAGTGCTGCCCGCCTGACTCGGGCCCATTGGAAAAATGCTGTGAAATAATTATCTGGCAATCGCTGTTCAACATGATGGAACAAAGTTGACTCGACTTCCACTGATTCAGGACGCAGCCAGTCACCAATGTGGTACAATTTACTATTGAAGTACCATACTCTGAATGAAATTAACAATAATGTAGCTGTATTTTGGAACATTCGTAACTGATATTTCTGTGTTAAGGATTTAGTGTACGATTAGTCCTACCAAACGGAAATTCACTATTCTCTTTAAGGCATTTCATGCTTTCCAATACTTATATTTTTCGCTAAAAGTAAATGCTATTCACATTAACTGGGCACATTCATTTTATTTCGATTTTTGAAAGATGGGATTTAATTTCGATTAAATGTGGGATTACATAAATTATTTCAACGTTTCTTTCGTTGTAGTTTTGTCCGCCAGCGTTGCGTCGAAACTGTGCGTGATTTAATATGAATTCCTGATCTTTGCTGAACTGCCGTAACAGAAGCTCCAGCAGCACAAACGAAACAGTTATGAAGTAGTAATTAGTACAGCAAAGTTGACGTTCCGACCACAGGAAGAAGATTCATAGTAGACACCATTGGAACATTTTTACATAAAGAGGCTGAAACATGTTAGTACCCACCTTCAAAGAGGAGCAATACAAGTTGTGGGAACCTGGCTGTAGATAGCGAGCCGGCCGGAGTGGCCGAGCGGTTCTAGGCGCTACAGTCTGGAGCCGCGCGGCTGCTAAGGTCGCAGGTTCGAATCCTGCCATATGGCATGGATGTGTGTGATGTCCTTACGTTAGTTAGGTTTAAGTAGTTCTAAGTTGTAGGGGACTGATGACCTCAGATGTTAAGTCCCATAGTGCTCAGAGCCTTTTGTAGACAGCGAAAGTGACCCCTCATTGATCATGCATCTTGACGAGGTGGAGTGGCTTGTGTGTCTCAACACTGCAGACAGCCCAGCCATATGGTATGTGTAACCACAACGGAGGCGCCAGACGAATACTTTATTCCTGATGGGGCTTAGCAGCCTTTTCAGTAGTTGCAGGAGTAACAGCCCGAATCTTGTGTTTATAACACTAGCCAACTTGGCTTTGTTATGTTGGTACTGCGAATCGCTGAAAGCAAAGGGAGAAACTATTGTCGTAGCCTATTTCCCGAGGACAAGCAGCTCTAATGTTTGGCTTAATAATGGCATCTTTCTAAGTCTGAGTGGGAGTGTGGAATGTTAGATCCTTTAATCTGGTAGGTAAGGAGAGAAAATTTAAAAAAAAGAATTGAGTAGGTTGAAGTTGTAGAGGAAGGTAGTGCAGTGTGATGGCAGGAAGAACAGGACTTCTGGTTGGGTCAATAAAGGCTTATCACCACAAAATCAAATAGCGATAATATTGTTGTAGGTCTAAAAATGAATGAGAGAAAAGGAATGCTGATGTATTAATGCGAACATCAAGGTGAATATTTTATCGTAGCCAAAATGGACTTGAAGCCAACACCGACCACAGCAGCCCAAGTCCATATGACAATTAGCTACGCACATGTTGAATGGATTCAAGAAATGTATGATGAAATAAAGGAAAATGTTCAGGACATTAAGAGAGACGAAAATGTGATTGTGATGAGCGTAGTACAAAAGGTAGAAAAGTATAAACTGGAGGTGAACATTGACTCGGGAAGAGGAACGAATGGGAAAGCTAGAATTTTGCAAAGAGCGTAATTTAAAATTAGGGCACTTGGATTATGAACTGCGAAAGATGTTTGTACACATGGAAGAGACCTGGAGACACCAATACGTTTCAGACAGCCTGTATAACGGTAAGACAGATACATCTAAACAAACGTTCAGCTTCAATGCTGGATGTGGACTCTGACCATAATATACTGGTTATGAACGGCAGATTAAAGAAATTTCAGAAATGTAGAAAATTAAAAAGCTGACACATGGATAAATTAGGAGAGCCATAAATTGTATACAGTTTCATATGTAGTACTAGACAACGATTGGCCGAAGCGGGTGAAAAGAATACGACCGAAGAAGAATCTGTACCATTGAGAGACAAAACAGTGAAAGCAGCAGAGGATCGTATAGGCAAAAACAACGTCCATTAGAAATCCTTGCATGACATGAGATACTGTATTTAGTCGACGAAGTAAGAAAATATAAAAGCTCAGCAAATGAAATAGACAAACAGGACTATACACTTCAAATGATTGATAGGGAGTATAAAATGGGTGCGCAGGTATGGTTAGAGGAGAAATGCTAGGTCATAGAACCACGCGTGACTAAGAGGGAGACGTATTTCGGCTTTTGAAAAATTGAAGAGACCACTGGAAGAAAGAGAACCAGCTCATGGAATATCAAGAACGTTGGGGGCAAAATGAAGCAAACACGAGAAAGCTGAAGGAATATATAGAAGGGCTGTGCAAGGGAAATTAAGACAATATTACAGAACAGAAAACATATAAAGCCGTGCTTGCGAGATGAAAGTAGAGCTCACCGTCGACAGGATCGATTGCGGATCTTTGGTACAGAGCCAAGTGGAAGGTCTGAATCAGAGGCTCACAAGGTTCCGCTACCTTGTAGGCTGCAGTTTCCTCGACTTGCGCCATCGGGTGGTGGTGTTTCGGGTTCCGCTTAATAGGTCAAGGGCACATTACACAGAGGAGACGGCTACACGGATAGCGGGAGCTGTGTGTTTTTTCTTAGGCTGTAGTATCTTAGGAAAGTACAAAAAGTGCTTCAATCTCAAAGGATGCGAGGCAAACACAAGGCGAGGGTAGACCTAGGAACAATCAATATTATAGTTGGAAATCATCGTAGCTCTGTTGGGAAATAACCGTATCTCCAAGCGTTAACAGAAAGGACTGAAGCTCAAATCGTTATTGGCATTGAAAACTGCATGTCCTGAGATAAGTTCAGCCGTAAATTTTACAAGGGACCTAACCGTGTACAGGAAGGACGGATTAAAAGCAGTTGGTGGTGGTGTGTGTGTTGCTGATAGTAACTGCTTATCTTGTCGCGAAGTTGAAGTACATACTTCCTGTTAGTATGCGTAGAGGTTATACTTGGCAATCGGTATGGATTAGTAACTTGTTTCTTTTATCGACCTCCGACCCATTTTAATCTCATTTCAAATAGGCACCCCACTCATCCAATTATAATTTCTGACTTCAATGTTGGCGAAAATACATGTTTCTGGTCTATGGTAAGCAGAGAACATTGTCCGCAACCTTACTAAATTCTTTCTTCAAAAATTATTTTGAAAAATTAGGTCAGGAGCCCACTCGAAGTTTAAATGATTACAAAAGCATGCTTGATCTCGCAGCAACAAATAATCTGGAGCAAATAGGGAGCACCACGTCGGTAACACGAAGTAGTAACCACAACGTCGTTGTAGAGTGACTTAATATCGTAACACCTAAATTCACCAAAAATAAGTACAAAATATATCCGAAGTTTCTTCACCAAAGACGACAATGTAAATATTCCAGAATTCGAATCAAGAGCAGCTGTCAACATGATTAATTTGGAAGTAGATACTCTCAGTGCAGCGAAGCAACTTTAATCACTTAATAATGCGAAGTCTTCCACTCCATACTTTAAACGATTTAGGCTTGTTTCCAAGTATGCTGATATGACAGCTGCATAATTACAGACTTAGCAATCACATTCAACCGTTCACTTTAAGAGAGATCCGTACATAAAGACGGAAAAGTTACTCAAGTAGTACTCAAGAAAGTAAATAGGAATTGTGATGTCGCCCGAAGCACGAGGTCCCATGTCAAAGTTGGTACCACACGGTGGAACTAGAAGTAAGAACAGTCGTCGCTGCCAGGCGCAGCAATGAAAGACGTTGGCGAGGATACGCCCTCAATAAGTACCATTCCCGCCGCTGCCGAAAGATTACTTACGTCAGAGCGCAGCGTCGCTCTCTACACTGCCTTCTCGTTGCCTAGGACGACAGCTTCCGTCTTACTTCAGATCCAGCAGTGTGACTTGTATTAGAAGTCAGAGACATGGACTCAACAAGTCATTGGAAGTCCCCCTGCAATAATACTGAGGCATGCTGCCCGTATAGCTGCCCATAACTACCAAAGTATTGCCGGTGCAGGGTTCTGTGCACGAACTGACATATCGATTGTATCCATAAATGTTCGATGGGATTCATGTCGAGTTTACAGTCAATTGTACATTGAGATATGGCTATCATTCTGTACTCTATGAAATGATGAATTAGTGTTCAGCGTCAGTAACAATTACATAGACACTCCTGTTGACGTGCATTGTTTCCAAATTAAGTATTTTATATAGTTGAAAGTTTTAATAAAGTGATCTCTCGACCTCCTCCAGAAGTAAATCTAGGCTTACTGGTGCCCACTACACTGCCGATGCGGTTTTCTCTCCCGACATCACAGGTGTAACCTGCACAATTGTAGATCTCTATCACTGACACCTATTTTCCGTATAATTTTGGAACACATACTGTGTTCGAACAGTATGAAGAAATCCATCTGTTGACACACAGTCAGCACGGACTCAGAAAACATCGTTCTTGTGAAATACAATAAGCAGTTTATTCTCACGAAGCAATGAGTGCTATCGACAGAAAATCTGAAAGTAATTTCGTGTTTCTAGATTTCCAGAAAGCTTTTGACACCATTCTTCACAAACAGATTCTAATGAAACTGCGTGGCAAATGGAGTACCGTCTCAGTTCTGCAACAGGATTCGTGATTTCCTGTCAGATAACTCACAATTCGTATTAACTGATGGAAAGCCATCGAGTCGAACAGGAGTGTTATAGGTCCTCTATTGTTGTTTATCTATACTGCAGCATACTGACCGTATATGGGCATAACGGTGAGAGCCTGAGCGGTGTATTGCATCAGCGCCGACAGCATTCAAGCGCGGGATGTGTTACTGTGGTGCACTGAGGTGTCAAAAGTCAAAGGTTACCTCCCTGTATCGTGTCCCATCTCCTTTTACCCGGCGTAGTGCAGCAACTCGACCTGGCATGGACTCAACAAGTCGTTGGAAGTCCCCCTGCACAGATAATGAGCAATGCTGCCCCTACAGTTGTCCATGACTGCCAAAGTATTGCAGGTGCAGGGTTTTGCGCACGATCTGACCTCTCGATTGTGTTCCAAAAATGGCGTCATGTCGACGATCTGGGTAGCCAAATCATTCGTTCGAATTGTCCAGTATTATCCTCAAACAATCACGAACAATTATGGCCCAGTGACATGGCACATCGCTGTTTAGGAACAAGAAATCCATGAATTGCTGCAACTGGTCTCGAAGTAGCCGAACATAACCATTTTAAGTCAATGATCGGTTCAGCTGGACCCAAGGACCCAGGCCATTCGACGTACACATAGCTCACACCATTATGGAGCCACAACCAGCAGCCAGAGTGCCCTGTGGACAACTTGGGTCCATAGATTCGTGGGGGTCTGTGCCACACACTAATCCTATAATCACCTCTTACCAACTGAAATCGGGACTCATCTGTCCAGGCCACTGTCTTCAAGTCGTCTAGGGTTCAATAAATATGGTGACGAGCCCATGAGAGGCGCTCCAGGCGATGTCGTGCTGTCAGCAAAGGCACTCGCGTTTGTCGTCTGCTACCGCAGCCCATTAACGCCAAACTTCGCCGGACTTTCCTAACGGATACGTTCGTTGTACGTCCCACTTTGATTTCTGCGGTTATTTCACGCAGTGTTGCTTGGCTGTTAGCAGTGACAACCCTACGCAAACTCCGCTGTTAAGTCGTCCAGCGAAGGCCGTCGGCCACAGCCTTGTCCGTGGTGAAGGGTAATGTCTGAAACACTGTATTCTCAGCACATTGTTGGCAATGTGGATCTCGGAATATTTATTTCCCTAACGATTTCCGAAATGAAATGTGATTTTCGTCTACCTCCAACTACCATTCCGCGTTCAAAGTCTTAATTCCTGTCGTGCAGCCATAATCAAGTCGGTAACTTTTACACATGAATCACCTGAGTATAAATGACAGCCACGCCAATGCACTGCCCTTTTATACCATGAGCACGCGATGCTACTGCCATCTGTATATGTACATATCACTATCCCATGACTTTTGTCACCTCAGTGTAATTCAACAATGCCGACGCATTGTTGCGAGGCAGGTGAACTATTTGAAACAGCGTACTGAGCGGCACTGCACAGACTAGTGCAGCAAAGTGGAAGGCAGCTTTTCCACATCGACAATAACAGTGGTATTTTAGGGTACGTGACTGGTAGCGGCGCATATGCACAACCAGTGCGCCGCTGCCGACTCGAAGTATTGGACATTTCTGTAACGAAATTAGTTTTGCAGCCATACCAGGCCGACGGGGCTGTGCTGGAAGAGGACTCGGGCACATGAACCTGCCAAGAGAAGTCACCGGTTCGAGGTCACACCCGAGCAACAGCTCTATGCAGTATGTGCCTCCCCGGTCTTAGTGCTACGGCGCTGTCGGCCATCCCAGGTCATCTCCAGCAGCACGGCCGACTCCTGCTCACGGGGCAGCAGCCATCGTCCGCCCCGCCACACGGGCGTCTCGTTTTGGGCATGTGCCGCCGTGGCGCAGCCAGGTGCCGTCCTGGGCCGTACAGCATCGTAGAGTACGCACGCGGCTGGCGCAGGGACCACGCGACCGGCTTACGTAACGATGCTGCCGGTGCTCGATGCAGTAGCCGCGTCAGCATCGCAGGGCGTGCAGGCAGCCAGCTCAGCGGAACTTAACCGACAGCCGGGCACTGATCCAATATATCAAGCAGCGCAGATGCGTCAATAGGAAATTTGTTACGTTTGCAGCTACCTCTCTCTGGAGCCTCCTGGGCTCACACCTCGCTTTCACAATCCACTCGCGCCATTCTGGCTCTTAGCTGTCCCACCCTCCACTGGGGGCACTATAATACAAACGATTTAGAAGGCTTTCTGAGCAGCCTCTTACACTGTTTGCAGGTGACGCTGTCGATCACTGTCTAATAAAGCCTTCAGAAGATCCAAACCAATTCCAAAATAATATAGACAAGTTACCTGTACGGTGTGAAAGTCGCAGTTGACTCTAAAGTAAGTGTTGGGTCAACCACGTACACGAAGGGATGTCGAACAGATGTGCAGAACTATAGACCTATATCTCTAACGTCGATCAGTTGTAGAACTTTGGAACACGTATTACGTTCGAGTATAATGACTTTTCTGGAGACTATAAATCTACTCTGTAGGAATCAGCATGGGTTTCGAAAAAGACGGTCATGTGAAACCCAGCTCGCGCTATTCGTCCACGAGACTCAGAGGGCCATAGACACGAGTTCACAGGTAGATGCCGTGTTTCTTGACTTCCGCAAGGCGTTCGATACAGTTCCCCACAGTCGCTTAATGAACAAAGTAAGAGCATATGGACTATCAGACCAATTGTGTGATTGGATTGAGGAGTTCCTAGATAACAGGACGCAGCATGTTATTCTCAATGGAGAGAAGTCTTCCGAAGTAAGGGTGATTTCAGGTGTGCCGCAGGGGAGTGTCGTCGTAGGATCGTTGCTATTCACAATATACATAAATGACCTTGTGGGGTGACATCGGAAGTTCACTGAGGCTTTTTGCGGATGATGCTGTGGTATATCGAGAGGTTGTAACAATGGAAAATTGTACTGAAATGTAGAAGGATCTGCAGCGAATTGAGGCATGGTGCAGGGAATGGCAATTGAATCTCAATGTAGACAAGTGTAATGTGCTGCAAATACATAGAAAGAAAGATCTCTTATCATTTAGCTATAATATAGCAGGTCAGCAGTTAATTCCATAAATTATCTGGGAGTACGCGTTAGGAGTGATTTAAAATGGAATGATCATATAAAGTTGATCGTCGGTAAAGCAGATGCCCGACTGAGATTCATTGGAAGAATCCTAAGGAAATGCAATCCGAAAACAAAGAAGTAGGATACAGTACGCTTGTTTGTCAACTGCTTGAATAATGCTCAGCAGTGTGGGATCCGTACCAGAAAGGGTTGATAGAAGAGATAGAGAAGATCCAACGGAGTGCAGCGCGCTTCGTTACAGGATCATTTATTAATCGCGAAAGTGTTACGAAGATGATAGATAAACTCCAGTGGAAGACTCTGCAGGAGAGACGCTCAGTAGCTCGGTACGGGCTTTTGTTGAAGTTTCGAGAACATACCTTCACCGAGAAGTCAAGCAGTATATTGCTCCCTTCTACGTATATCTCGCGAAGAGACCATGAGGATAAAATCAGAGAGATCAGAGCCCACACATAGGCATACCGACAATCCTCCTTTCCACGAACAATACGAGACTGGAATATAAGGGAGAACCGACAGAGGTACTCAAGGTACCCTCCGCCACACACTGTCAGGAGAATTGTGGAGTATGGATGTAGATGTAGATGTGATCAAAAGTATCCGGACACCCTCAAAAACATACGTTTTTCATATTAGGTGCATTGTGCTGCCACCTACTGCCAGGTACTCCATATCCTCAGTAGTCATTGGACATCGTGAGAGAGCAGAATGGGGCGCACCGCGCAACTCACGGACTTCGAACGTGGTCAGGTGATTGGGTGTCACTTGTGACATATGTCTGTACGCGAGGTTTCCACACTCCTAAACACCCCTAGGTCCACTGTTTCCGATGTGATAGAGGAGGGACACGTACAGCACAAAAGCGTACAGGCTGACCTCGTCTGTTGACTGACAGACACTGCCGACAGTTAAGAGGGTCGTAATGTGTAATAGACAGACATCTATCTAAACCATCACACAGGAATTCCAGACTGCATCAGGATCCACTGCAAGGACTATGACAGTTAGACGGGAGGTGAGAAAACTTTTATTTCATGGTCGAGCGGCTGCTCATAACCCACACATCACGCCGGTAAATGCCACACGACGCCTCGCTTCGTGTAAGGAGCGTAAACATTGGACGATTGAACAGTGGAAAAACCGTTGTGTGGAGTGACGAGTCACGGTACACAATGTGGTGATCCGATGGAAGGGTGTGGGTATGGCGAATGCTCGGTGAACGTCATCTGCTAGCGTGTGTAGTGCCAACAGTAAAATTCAGAGGCGGTGGTGTTATGGTGTGGTGGTGTTTTTCATGGAGGGGGCTTGCACCCCTTGGTGTTTTGCGTGGCACTATCACAGCACAGGCTTACATTGATGTTTTAAGCACCTTCTTGCTTCCCACTGTTGAAGAGCAATTCGGGATTGGCGATTACATCTTTCAACACGATCGAGCACCTGTTTATAATGCACGGTCTGTGGCGGAGTGGTTACATGACAATAACATCCCTGTAATGGACTGGCCTGCACAGAGTCCTGACTTGAATCCTATAGAACACTTTGGGATGTTTCGGAACGCCGACTTCGTGCCAGGCCTCACCAACCGACATCGATACCTCTCCTCAGTGCAGCATTCCGTGAAGAATGGGCTGCCGTCCCCGAAAAAAGCTTCCAGCACCTGACTGAACGTATGCCTGCGAGAGTGGAAGCTGTCATCGAGGCTAAGGGTGGGCCAACACCATATTGAAAACCAGCATTACCGGTGGAGGGCATCACGAACTTTTAAGTCATTTTCAATCCAGGTGTCCGAATACTTTTGATCACATAGTTTATGTGCTTAAAGGAATGTTAAATTTCGGTTACACGAGTAAATACGTAGGGATTACACGTAAGAACAACACAAATTGAAACAGTAACACAGCTAATGTTGTTGGGCAGGCGGATCAAAGACTGAATTTTATTGGCTGAGCGTGTAGAAGTTGCACGGAGTATTGCTGCACTGTCTGGGATCATTACTAGATATGATTGACAGAGGACATACCAAAAGTTGAATGAAGGGCAGGTCATTTTGTATTATCGCGAAATAGGGGAGCGAGTGTTACGGATGTGATACATGAATCGTTGTGGCAGTAATTAAAACGGAGGCGTTTTTCTTTGCGGCGTGATCTTTTCACGAAATTTCAATCACCTACTTTATCCTCCGAATACGAAAATATTTTTTTGATGCCCACTTACACGCGGAGAAATAATGACCGTAATAAAATAAGAGAAATCAGAGCTCGCACGGAGACATTTAATTTTTCTTTTTTCTCGTGCGCAATTCGCTAGTGGAATGGTAGAGAAATAGTCTTAAGGTTGTTCGCTGAACCCTCTACCAGACACGTAAGTTGAAATTGCATAGTTGTCTTGTAGGTGTATAAGAGGAGTTGGGCGATAAGATACTGCGAGAACCGTTTGACGGAGTTCTGAAAGACCTAAGTCGAAACAAGCACCGGAAGCAGGCGACGTTTCTTTAGAATTTACACAGTTGGGACAGCCAGCAATGAAAATGTATTCCCTTTACTGCGCGTGATTAATAGGCAGAGGAAATTCCCTGAAACTTCACGAAGAATGTAATAATAACGCCACCTCCGAAGAAAGCAGGTGCTTATAGGTTTGAATAATACCGAACTATCAATTTAGTAAGTCACGGTTGCAAAATGCTGACACTAGTTATTCATAGAAGAATAAACTGGTAGAAGCCGACCTCCGGGAAAAAAAGTTTGGGTTTCGGAAAAATGTAAGAATGCGCGAAGCAATACTGACCCTATGACTAATATAAAACTGTGAAGGCTTTCTTGGCTATTTGTCGGCTAACTGCCTGTTGGCTTCTGTTTCTGGTTCTTCGGTCTACGTTTGTGTGATAATTTTTCTGACGTTTCGCCTGCATGAGTGACTACCACTGTCAAAGCTTCACCCTCCACAGCTGGTCCACCACCAGCAATGGAGGGTGACGCTTTGATACTGCAAGCCACTCGTGCTGGCGAAACGTCGGAAAATTAATCACACAAACGTCGGCAGAAGAACCAGAGACAGAAGCCCAAGACTAATCTTAGGAGACATGTTACACAAAGGCAAAACTATATTTATACAATTTGCATAGGCATAGAAAGCATTTGACAAAGTTGACAGGAGCATAATCTTTGAAAAATCTGATGGTAATAAGAATGAAATAGAG
This sequence comes from Schistocerca cancellata, assembly GCF_023864275.1. Lineage (NCBI taxonomy): Eukaryota > Metazoa > Arthropoda > Insecta > Orthoptera > Acrididae > Schistocerca > Schistocerca cancellata. Next base: position 402,576,457 of record NC_064629.1, on the reverse strand, counting down.
AGAGCAAAAGCTTATCGACAACTTTTACGGAAATCAGTCCGCTGCTGCACAAACATAAGGACATTAAAGGGAAGCAGTAGTCGAAAATGTAGTGCGGTGGTGTTTTAGTCTATCCCCTACGTTACCCACTCCGTACACTGAATAGGCTGTTAGGAAAATCGAGGAGGAGTTTGGAATGGGAATTGCAGTTCAGCGAGAAGAAATAACACTGAGCTTTGCCGATAGCATTTTAATTCTCTGCGACGGCTAAGGATTTGGAGGAGTAGTTGAACGCAAAGGTCAGTGTCTTGTAAAGAGGTTGTAAGATGGACATCATCAAAAATAAAACACGAGTAATGAAATGTAATCGAATTAAATACGGTCCGCCTGAAGGAATTAGAATAGGAACGAAGATAGTAGGAATAATAGATGACATCTGCTATATAGATAACAAAATAACTGACGACAGCCGAAGTAGGGACGACGTAAAATGCAGACTGGCAGTAGTAAGAAAACCATTTATGAAAAATGAATGTGAACATCTAATATAAATTTACGTGTTTTGAATTTCTCTGTTTGGTTTTTAACCTCGTATAGGATTGAAACGTGGACGATGAACAGTTTAGACAACACAACACATGCTTTTGAATTATGACGCCACAGAAGATCAGTCGGGTACATGGAATAACTCTTTAGATAGATAGCATACATCAAGATAGAACGAGGTATAATCAGTCTGTTAGTGTGGGGGTACAAGTTTTAGAGGGAGACCAAAGTTCGAATACAATAAGCAACTTCAAATCTATGTTAGCACGAGGCGCCATAATTTAGGGTTTCCAACTTGGCGACCAATGTAATAGATACGCATAAATCATGGCAGGGTGACAGTCAATATGCCGGTATATAGTTCCGGACGCTAATTAAACAAGAAATGAAGTAATTCGCGAACTGCCATTATATGACTCTCACTGAATGCGTAGTTACTATTTGAATTGTTACGTCCTACATTGTTTTCGAATAGCTGCAAGCCTTCGTTTGTGACAGGTAACTATTTTCATCGAAAGCAAGACGATCAATACAATAGATCAACCTGTTACCTTTATATGCGTTCCAATGCGATGTAAAATGAACCATGTGCAAGACCATACTTTCGGTCCATTCTCTATATAACAGTCAGTCAGTCAGTCAGTCAGTCCGTCCCTCCCTCCCTCCCTCCCTCCCTCCCTCCAGTTAGCTTTAGTTGTCGGCCGCAACTAAAATTTAAAAGCGTCTTTCTTATTGAAAAGGTATGCCAGCCGCCAGGATTGGAAAAACAAAACTTATTTTCTTAGTGGCCTAGTATTTATCTTGCGTTGCCTCTCACTGTAAGCTGGACCGCTAATTTCTTTACTGGCTGGATAAAGTTTTCCTAACACGCTTTTAAAAAAACGAATTTCATTCACTTTCGGTCGTTCAAAAATATGATCTTGCAGGAAAGGTAACAAAAGCACCACGGTGTGAGTCATCCACTTTTTTTTTCCTTAAGCGGAGTATACGTAGCGATTGATTGTGTATGTAATTGTTACAATGAACTTTAAATGCTGTTTCATTCAACAAGGGATAGGATGGTTTAACGTCCTATCGATGACGTTGTTGTTGGAGACCGAACGCTACGCTCTAATCGGACAAGGACAGAGAAGGAAATTGGTAGCTTCCTTTCCAAAGAATCGGAACTGGCATTTGCTCTCATAATTTAGGGAAACCACGGAAAACATAAATCCGCATGTTCAGATGTGTTCCTCCCGAAAGCGAGATCAATGAGCTTACCACAAAGCCACCTAGCTCGATGCAGGTAGAATATTCATCACTGTTCCAATATCATCAACCAGATGGCAACGCATTACGTGCGGAACTAAATTAGACAAAGGACCCTACTATTCCGAGTATGCAGAAACCAACGAGTTCGTTAAAGAATTTTGTTCTGTCGGATTGTTTGTATATCGAATAAGAAGTCACTGCTATGATTTCTGCCACAATTCTACATTTGACTGTGTAAAAATAAGAGGCAACTAGTCAACTTTATTTATTTATTTGGCAGCCATCCATCAACTTGTCAACGGTAACTCATTAGAAATGTTGCACTAAAAACATTTTTAGGGTTCAGATTCAGTCCTTTAGGAGTACTATACAATAACTAGAAATTTAGGAAGAATCTGATTTATGTGCACGGTTTGCTGCTGGCGGTATATCCCACCTAGCTTTGAACCACCGACAGTTATAGCTCAGCTGTTCATCTCCTCCTTGACTTGCTTCTGCTACAACTGTTTTGGCTCTGTCGCATAACCTGCCCTGTACGACTATATTTCAGAGTGTCACATCATTGTACTTTTCTCTTTCGCAATATTTTATTTTTGACGTTGGTTCCTTGGAAAAAATCTGGCATTGTTCATTGCGGTATCTGTTTTTTTATTCCAGATTTCTTCTCGATAATGTAGGCTTCCAAAAACGAAAACATTGCAATGCCTGTATTATTCCAGTTCTGACAATGAGCACAAACGGCAGTTTATTTCTCACGCGAGTTTCCATCGAACAATAGACGTTAGAATCATTTCCGATCCTGATCTGAGTTTCCAGATGACATTTGTCTGCAAGTGGCTTAAGATATTGTGCTATGTAAACTTAAAGGATCAATTCTTATGTGGGATGATTGTGACAGTCTTAAGATTTGTTTTGGAAAGATTTAAACATATACCAATATTTTCACTTTCTTATCGTCTACCCTTAATTTAGTTTTTGTTTTCTAAAAAGAATGAATTTTCACCAGAAATCAAGGATGAATTCATTTATCCTTCTACCTAAGCAAATACTTCACTTTCCAAACTCATATTCTTGAAAACTCGATTTCTAGATACTACAAAATAATTTTGGGACGATCGCGTTAGTTCATCACATTTATTTTAAATTATTTTCTCTTATATACATTTTAATTGTACCGCAATACTATTATTTTCACAGAAACAGACAGTATTGTGTACCAATTAAATGATTCTTCAGCCTTGTTATTCTTGCGATAGCTATGTCACTACGCTTCATATTCATTATTTAAACTTCGTGGACACTTCAGCTTAACGCTTCATAGCACTGATATTAGTAAGGTAATTCGCTGTCAGCGCGCTTATTTCTCCATAATTGTGTAATTAGTTTTCTTAATAAGGACTTTTACATCAGACTAAGCGACGTTACATCGAAACACACTACACATTTTCTTTGAATATCGACTGTTATAGAGAAGCTATTTTTTCGTGCCACTGCGACGTTATTCAACAGCAACTCAATGAAAAACCCCAATCCTTTGGCAGCAAACGCGCGGAACAACTTGTGATGTTTCCAATTAAACTGCTAATGGAACCTTTGTGGCCGCCGGCGAACAGTACGGGAGCCCTATTTGCTGTGAGCAACAGCATTAGCAACAGCGGAACTTCATTCTGGTAACTGTGTAGACGTGACGCTGTTGCATTACCGCCTGTCTACGTTCACGACGGCAACTATACACTAATTAAATTTCCGGAAGTTTAGGAACCCAGTTAAATGGCAGAAATGTAAGTTAGTGAAATTACGTCACTAGCGTTCGCTGGTGAAAAATGTTTCAAATTTCCGATGTTGAACGATGTAGTGGTCACATCATGTGTCACCGCTAACAGCGTACTACGTAACATGACGGTTAAGATCTTACGCTAACTGCTATACAGCTCTAATACGATTGCTGTCAGTCGGAAGAGAAAGAAAATGTTATTTACTGAATGGTGAACTTTTCAAGAACACAAATAGTATGAATTGTGTCTGTCCCCAAGCCCTGTCTCACAATATGTTCTCTAATCTGCAACAATTTACAAAAAGGCGTTTTCTATATTGTCATCTTAAGACAAAAAGCGATGTCTAATTTTTAACGCTCATATTTTTCTTTTTTTATAACTGCCACTCTCACTTTTCCCCACCTTCCCCTCCCTCCCCCACCACAACATACTAACTGACATAGGATCTAATGCGGGCCTGCGAAGTAAACACAGAAACAGTACTAAACGCAACGAAAAATACCCAATTACAGTTATTTTGAGGGAGAGGGAGACGGTCCCTATGAAAACAAATAGTTTGTATTTCATACAGCTAACATGTAACAAGGCCAGCAAGCTCCACGACTAGTGCAGAGAAAAATGGATAATATACTGAAGGTCATTTAGGCTAATGCTGAACCAACAGCGCTCATAAATATTGCCCTATTCTTGTCTTTTTATGTGTATTTCGATAGTATCAGTTTAAATCCTAGAGTATGTTTTTGCACAGTCATTGCTCCAACATTATCTTGCAGGATTAACGTTCAGCAATAACTCCTGAAATCAGTTTACTGCAGGAAGTTGGTACCTCGGTTTTAAAACGATTAGCTGAGTGGCATAACGTTAGTGGAGTTTTCGTAACAAGCAAATTCTGTTACTCTAAACTTTGCATTACCAACAGATGCTCTCTCTGGTTCAAATGGCTCTGAGCACTATGGGACTTAACAGCTGAGGTCATCAGTCCCCTAGAACTTAGAACTACTTAAACCTAACTAACCTAAGGACATCACACACATCCATGCCCGAGGCAGGATTCGAACCTACGACCGTAGCAGCAGCGCGGTTCCGGACTGAAGCGCCTAGAACCACTCGACCACAACGGCCGGCGATGCTCTCTATGATCAGTATTGTGAATATATTTTCTTTATTAATTGCCAAAATGGCTATAGCGCAGCCATAAAATCCTTAGATGGAATCCGGTCATTAATCGTTTAACATGTTGAATTCTAAATACGTTAAGGACTTCGTTTTACTCACTCAGTAGTAGTACCATTTTAGACCCTGGACAGATAATACTAGAAACAGTATTTTTACAACCAAATTTACAATTAAGTTTTTTACACCTTGTAGAATCTCGCTACTCGTCTACAAAGAACACTGCAGAATTTCTCCATAATTCAACTCATAGTTATTCAACATTTTACATACTGACAACTGGAGATTGGTTCAGAAAAGTTATTGTATTGATTTAACAAGGGGACCACATGTCACTAGGATTTTTGTATATATATACAGGGTGTTACAAAAAGGTACGGCCAAACTTTCAGGAAACATTCCTGACACACAAAGAAAGAAAATGTTATGTGGACATGTGTCCGGAAACGCTTACTTTCCATGTTAGAGATCATTCTATTACTTCTCTTCAAATCACATTAATCATGGAATGGAAACACACAGCAACAGAACGTACCAGCGTGACTTCAAACACTTCGTTACAGGAAATGTTCAAAATGTCCTCCGTTAGCGAGGATACATGCATCCACCCTCCGTCGCATGGAATCCCTGATGCGCTGATGCAGCCCTGGAGAATGGCGTATTGTATCACAGCCGTCCACAATACGAGCACGAAGAGTCTCTACATTTGGTACCGGGGTTGAGTAGACAAGAGCTTTCAAATGCCCCCATAAATGAAAGTCAAGAGGGTTGAGGTCAGGAGAGCGTGGAGGCCATTGAATTTGTCCGCCTCTACCAATCCATCGGTCACCGAATCTGTTGTTGAGAAGCGTACGAACACTTCGACTGAAATGTGCAGGAGCTCCATCGTGCATGTACCACATGTTGTGTCGTACTTGTAAAGGCACATGTTCTAGCAGCATAGGTAGAGTATCTCGTATGAAATCATGATAACGTGCTCCATTGAGCGTAGGTGGAAGAACATGGGGCCCAATCAAGACATCACCAACAATGCCTGCCCAAACGTTCACAGAAAATCTGTGTTGATGACCTGATTGCACAACTGCGTGCGGATTCTCGTCAGCTCACACATGTTGATTGTGAATCGAGGAAGTACAGTACATACTGACGAAACTAAAATGAGCTCTAACATGGAAATTAAGCGTTTCCGGACACATGTCCACATAACATCTTTTCTTTATTTGTGTGTGAGGAACGTTTCCTGAAAGTTTGGCCGTACCTTTTTGCAACACCCTATATATATATATATATATATATATATATATATAGGGTGTTTCAAAAATGACCGGTATATTTGAAACGGCAATAAAAACTAAACGAGCAGCGATAGAAATACACCGTTTGTTGCAATATGCTTGGGACAACAGTACATTTTCAGGCAGACAAACTTTCGAAATTACAGTAGTTACAATTTTCGACAACAGATGGCGCTGAGGTCTGGGAAACTATAGTACGATATTTTCCACATATCCACCATGCGTAGCAATAATATGGCGTAGTCTCTGAATGAAATTACCCGAAACCTTTGACAATGTGTCTGGCGGAATGGCTTCACATGCAGATGAGATGTACTGCTTCAGCTGTTCAATTGTTTCTGGATTGTGGCGGTACACCTGGTCTTTCAAGTGTCCCCACAGAAGGAAGTCACATGGGTTCATGTCTGGCGAATAGGGAGGCCAATCCACGCCGCCTCCTGTATGTTTCGGATAGCCCAAAGCGATCACACGATCATCGAAATATTCATTCAGGAAATTAAAGACGTCGGCCGTGCGATGTGGCCGGGCACCATCTTGCATAAACCACGAGGTGTTCGTAGTGTCGTCTAAGGCAGTTTGTACCGCCACAAATTCACGAAGAATGTCCAGATAGCGTGATGCAGTAATCGTTTCGGATCTGAAAAATGGGCCAATGATTCCTTTGGAACAAATGGCGGCCCAGACCAGTACTTTTTGAGGATGCAGGGACGATGGGACTGCAACATGGGGCTTTTCGGTTCCCCATATGCGCCAGTTCTGTTTATTGACGAAGCCGTCCAGGTAAAAATAAGCTTCGTCAGTAAACCAAATGCTGCCCACATGCATATCGCCGTCGTCAATCCTGTGCACTATATCGTTAGCGAATGTCTCTCGTGCAGCAATGGTAGCGGCGCTGAGGGGTTGCCGCGTTTGAATTTTGTATGGATAGAGGTGTAAACTCTGGCGCATGAGACGATACGTGGACGTTGGCGTCATTTGGACCGCAGCTGCAACACGGCGAACGGAAACCCGAGGCCGCTGTTGGATCACCTGCTGCACTAGCTGCGCGTTGCCCTCTGTGGTTGCCGTACGCGGTCGCCCTACCTTTCCAGCACGTTCATCCGTCACGTTTCCAGTGCGTTGAAATTTTTCAAACAGATTCTTTATTGTATCAATTTTCGGTCCTTTGGTTACATTAAACCTCCGTTGAAAACTTCGTCTTGTTGCAACAACACTGTGTTCTAGGCGGTGGAATTCCAACACCAGAAAAATCCTCTGTTCTAAGGAATAAACCATGTTGTCTACAGCACACTTGCACGTTGTGAACAGCACACGCTTACAGCAGAAAGACGACGTACAGAATGGCGCACCCACAGACTGCGTTGTCTTCTATATCTTTCACATCACTTGCAGCGCCATCTGTTGTTGAAAATGGTAACTACTGTAATTTCGAAAGTTTGTCCGCCTGAAAATGTACTGTTGTCCCAAGCATATTGCAACAAACGGTGTATTCCTATCGCTGCTCGTTTAGTTTATATTGCCGTTTCAAATATACCGGTCATTTTTGAAACACCCTGTGTATATATATATATATATATATATATATATATATATATATATATATATATCGGGAAGTTTAGTACAAACATCAATCCAAAGCAGTTCGATGCAACCCTCAAAAATTATCGAGAAAATCGACTTTCAAGTTTTCCCACTGTCTTTAATGTGCTAAAGCGAGGCCCATGTTTCTCGACAGTGCGCTATGGCTGTGTGGTAAAATGCGTGCCTACTATGTGTGTGGCGTAGGTTCAGTTCCCAGCCCAAGTAAAATTTAAAATGAAGGTGCATGTTCTATGAACACTTCCCTGAACCGTGAAATATATAAAGATGAAAGAGAATTTAGTCGGTAAGTTTTTCATAATCTTATATGAAATATCATAAATTAAAATTTTTTATTTGTAGCGAAAACTGGATGTGTGTGTGTGTGTGTGTGTGTGTGTGTGTGTGTGTGTGTGTGTGTGTGTCATGAATTACACATAAGAAAACAAGTATTTTTCATAAAAATAGTAATTACATATATTAGAATACATCTGATAGATTTTATATTTAAATGACGTACGTATTTGAATTGAACGAAAAAAAAAAAAAAAAACGAATCAATGAGCGAAAGGAAACTCGAAGCAACAATAACCGATCTCTAGCGCTTCTGGTTTTTTTTTCCCAGTCTTCACGTATTTTAAACTTCACGGAATTTCTAGTGGAACATGCACCTCTGTTTAAAAACTTGGATCAGCCGGGAATCGAACGCGAGCGTTCTACCACATAGTCACGCGACCTATAAAAAAAAATTGCCCTTTTTTAGCATAGTAACGACGACCGGAAAACTTTAAAGTTGAACGTTTTTGGAAAATTATTATCCGAGTTCTGAACTTACCGTACCATAAATATCAGATGCTACATTAATCAGACTGCCGTGTTGCCCCTCTGTAGCAGTACAAGAGCGTCTATAGCAATGGTAAACCTTCAAACAGAAAGTTTCCAAAACTAAAAATTTGAGTCTGAATATGATACATTTTTCCTGCATTTTGCTAGGTATTTTAATTAACTGATGTAGTTATGAGTAATAAATGACAATGTTTCGATGAACACAATTTTTTGCCATCTGAATTAATACTAATTCAGATTGGTATTTTGAGAAGCTATGAATTATGAGCAAATACAGATTTTTTTCATGCAATTGTGTGCAACAAATATCAGTACCTTTGTTTATAATAAATCAAATCGGATTAAAATTTTTACTGTTAGGATGTTTAATAATTACAGGTGGAGACTGAAACGTCGCTACACAAGGTTTATCTACATCCACATGAGGTATGTACGTGCCAAGCCACAGTGAAGTGCTTGCTGGAGCTTGTTCACGCGGCGTATAGTACTGCACGGTGTTCACTCACTTTTTTTATCTCCCGATTTGACCAAGAATCACATAGAAAACAGTACTATAATTGAATAAAACATCTACAAATGTTTACTAGTAGTTGTCCAGTGAACGTTTTTGCGTTTTGCTTTCTGAAACATGAAATATCTAGTTTGAATTACTCATTGTTTAACTCTCTATATAACGGAGTAATAAATGATTCCAGACGCCTATGACCCCTTCTCTCTACAGTTTCCTAAATAAATTTAACAGCAGAATTGCATTACTGTCATTTTAGGGAACTACGTTAGTCTCAGCACGGATGACGCAAGATGTGTGTGTTGGATGAACTGATTAGCTTACGTCGATAATACATTTCGCAAGCTGATGTCGTACAGGCTCTAAATTAATGCATGCCCATGCTGCGTACGGAACCCATTTACTTGTACTGACACTTGCATATCCCGGAAGTATAAAGAAAAGAATACCTACTGGCTTCCCCTCTATACCACCTATACTACAAGTGTTTCGGTTTAAAATGTGAGATCATTAAAACGTAGAGGGCCGAAGAATACGTGACACTAGGGCATCTAATATTCTGGTAACTCTTTAAAGAACACCGTGTATATGGTTAGAGAGTGTAAGTGGATATTTGTGCATGTTTCTCCAGATTACGCTACTTCCGCGACAGTCTTGAAAACAGCATCAATGAAATTCTGAAGTAATGTATTTAATGAGACTTTCGTTGCTACTAAAGAAAAATTTCAAGAAATAGAACATCTCGTCGCAACAGCGCAAGGAAAAGCCTGAAAAATCTTAAACACATGGTTAATACGCGCAACGAAAAGTAAAAATAAGCAGTAACTGAATATGTCGGAGTACATAATATCTTTGTAATGGTCGCCAGCTGAACGTAACCAGAATTATACAGGAATTTCAATTTAATTCTACAACCTATATTCAATTCCCGAGCTTCATCAATCTGATATTAATTGGCAATTTAGTGCTCTGTAATAGCACCCTCCCCCCCCCTCCCCGCCTCCCCCCCTTTCTCTCTCTCTCTCTCTCTCTCTCTCTCTCTCTCTCTCTGTCTCTCTAAAATGCACTGCAAAGGCACAGCTAAGGCTTTAACGATAAAAAAGTGAAGTATCAACTAAATATTCTGTTTGAAGCGCAACATATTCCCCGGGCACCCGAGCCATGTCGGACTAACGATCCGAAGCTAACAAGGAGCTCATCAGACATGTCAGTCACGAATTTTACGAGTCCTAGCTATGTTGACGGACCTTTCGGGAGTACCTAGCTAGCGGCTTTTCGTGCGACGGCCCTAGTTACCGAGAAAATCGATTATAAAGTTTAATTCATACCTTCTATTACCTATAAACTTCGGTATGATTTGAACAAGCGACCTTAGTGCAGCGGCTAAGGTTCACGGCTACCAGTTTGACAGTGTGGGTTCCAATACTGTTCGATTATTACTCTTTCAGTTTTATCGTACAGAATATCATTAAATAGTATCTCATGCAAAATTGTTCAAAATTAGTCATTTTCGCCGTAGTAATATCATTAACATGTCAGCTGGCAGTTTACAGGTATGCGAATGACGTAACAGCCCGTAAGGGAGAGGAGACAAGACGAGAGGAAACGTAAGGAGAAAATGCTGTCGAAATATTTGGAATTTTAAGTACGAACCACACACGGAACAGACATTTGAAGAAAGTCTGTCGTCATGATTGCTTTATTAATGAAACTACTAATGCGAAAATTACTATTTCGAATAATTTTGGATGACGTGGTATTTAATGACATTCTGTACGGCGAAATTGAAAAAGAAAAAAAGTAGACAGGGAGGACTAGCTCGTAGCACCAATGTTCTAGTTGCGAATATTGGCCGCTACGCTCGCTTAGTTGAAGCAACTAGCATTACGGGTATAAAGTGTACGAACAAAATCTCAACATCGATTTTCTCGGAAACAAGTGGTCGTCGCATAAGAAGCTGCTAACCAGGCAGTCCGGACAGGTCCCTCTAGGCTCTTCAAAATCCGTGATCAACAAGGTCTGATGGTCCCTTTGTAAATGCACCAACAAAGCATGAACTGTCAAAAAGTGTAACAGAGAACTGAACATTTCTTCCATAGCGCACGGCGGAACCTGTAAATGCAGAATCCTAATTAATAAAACAAACAAGTCGTTACTATTTTCTTACTTACATATCCAGTAACAAGAATCCGGTTTTGAGCTCTCAGGCCCACACGGGCAACATTAATTTGATGCATTTATGCTGCTGTTTAACATTTACGTATGTGCGCCCAAGCGTAGAGTGAAATTACGTTAGTTCTTTAGCATAGTCAACGGCGAAAATGCCATTACAAATGTAGAGTAGCTGTGATAATGTTAGTGCTTTCTTGCAATGTGGAGTTCAGTCACGCAACGTGACGAAACGTTTTTTTTATCGTTACTGAAATGGTGTACTGGGGTTTTGAATCGTGCTCAATTTTTCCATCATGTTTTCTTGGGAGTATCACACTTCAACTGTTAATGTAATGGACCACCCAAAAATTTTCATATCAACAATTATTAAAATAAAAGTTTGATTATTGAGATTTGTTTTTTCTAGCAGCATAATGTGTAAGCTGGTGATTGCTTTCACTTCTCTCTAAAGCACGTTTATTACTGGTTAGGTTGGTGGAAAATGCTGAGTTGCTTAGAATGTTGGGCCTAGGTGCATCATTGTGCTCTTCACACCTAGTTTTGAAACTTACATCAGTTCCTGAAGAGAAATATGGTGTGCAGAACTACACAGCAACTTACAACATCACAAACTAATTAAGGAGCATCTGCTTCTTGTTATACTACTAATAAGATTACTTTCAAGCCTGTTATCTGGTGAGGAGCTGATCGTCGTTATCAGTGCGGCGAAACAAGTTGATATTTTTTGTAAAAGATGCTGCATAGGGTTTATACTAGGTTGAGAAACGTGACTGAAATTTTATTTGGAATCGACTTCTTTATCAGGACGCTTGAACACGACGACAAAGTGCTTGGAGTTTTAAACCTTTGCTTCAACATACTGCCTATTATAACAGGATGACAGCCATTTTTAGCAGCACTGGTTTTTATAGCAGTTCTTTGGCAGATGATTCAAATGGAATGTTAGGAATGCTGTGTAGCATGTTTGAAAAACAGAGAATTGACCAAGTTGGAGAGCCACACTTCGCTTGTTCCTTCTCAACTATTGCAGAGCTTCCGTTACAAATCGTGTACAGAGGTTAGTGGCAAATGATCTATCGAGATATGAAACGACTCATAATATTACCGGGTTGTCGCCGGGAAACAATGAAATTGTATTAGTAATACAAATTCGGGAGAGATGGAAGCGTAATGGTCTGCCATAACTTTTCCTATTGGTTTAGTCAGCGGGAAAATTTGTTTATGGAAACGCCTTAAATACAGCCATTTTTTACGCCTGTGGAAGCTGCTTGAAATAGGACCTTTCCTGTGTCAGAGTGGTATGTCTTCTATGGTCCAGTCCACGAAACATCAAAAAGTTAGTTACTAATAAGGGGAGGCTACGACATAGGGCTCACGGATTTACTTCAAACTTTGTACACCTTCAGTAGGCCATTAAAACAACATAATGTGGAAGTAGTAAAGTACACTACTCTGGCAATTCCGAGGAAATCGCAAGAGAAGTTTTACGCGTCTGTTACGTAACTGGTGTATCGGTGGAAAGGTACTGGGTGCAAGAAGTCAGTGTGGGCATGTGGTTAGCGTTCGCGCTTCGAAAGAGGATCGTGGATGAGGATTCCGCAAACGTATATTTTTTTAATATATATTTTTTTCATCACTGGTCACATTATTTAATTTATATCGCACTTAAGAGGTAATATATTAAAAAAACCACGCGCGTTTTCATGAAGTTTTAGTGAATTTCGTATGTTATTTGGCTATTTAATTTCTGTACATTCTCAAGGACGAGGGACAGGCTTGAAAAGTCCAAGTCAAACCTCGATAAATAATGATCCGAATGACGTTATTCACCATCATTAATATAGTAAGTTGCCGTGTGCTAGACCACGAGAGTAATGTACAATTACTCGTCGGAGGTGCTCTCGACATCACAAGTTGCAATGTGTTATTTGTCATACAGACAAGGAAACATAAATTGAAACTTTCATGCAAATACACGTTTTTTTTCATCATATTATCTCTCAAATATCATAAATAAAATAAAATGACCAGTGATTAAAAATAAGTGTTGGCGGGATTCGGATCGTCGCCTCATCCATGACCCTCTTTCGACGCGCGAAATCTAACCAAACGACCACAGTGACTCGTTGCACCAAACTTCCTCCCACAGATACATCGTGTACATAATAGACGCGTAAAACTTCTCTTGCAATTTTTCTCGGAACTGCCAGAGTAGTGCACCTTACCACTTCACATTATGCTGTTCTAACGACCTACTAAGGTGCACAGAGTTTACTTACATGTTCCATATATCATTTTAACGATTTTTTATCGAAGTGATGCGGAACGAATCAGTTCATAGGATATGAACACATGATTAGTGTTAAAACTGGCTACCGGTTTTTAAGCAGAAGTTCGTAAATGGAATAGTAGTTGTCCAGGAAGAGTGATTTTAAGTTAGATATAAAACCTTCTTTGCTAGTTATCAGACGTTTTATGTTATTGGACAAATGATAAAAAAACTTTTGTTGCTGCCTACTGAACTCCTTTCTTAGCCACTGATAGATTTAATAATAGGTAAAAAATGTACTGAGATTCGATAACGATCTGGTACGTCTGCTTAAACAGACTGTTCACAGTCCCGGCCTGAACTCCTTTGGAGCTTATCGGAACTGAAGCCGCAGTTACGTGCCACGCACCTAAAAAGTGGCAACTGATAACTAACCAAATTCATTCAGGAAGAGTAGTTATAAATTAGGCCATCGGTGTAACGTAACTTGGTGGAATACCTTCGTCAGGGAAAAAGATTAATTTATGTATCTGCGAGGGTGATGGATGCATTAACGACAGTTCGGCTTTATCAAATTCCAGAAACATATTCTAGTACAAGAAAAAAATCACATAATACAAAGAAAGTGTCAACTCCCGTTGAAACTTAATGCACTGAGCACGGCCTCTCAGCCAGCGAGTTTATCGTATCACGACATCGAAGATTACTTTAATTCTCTAAAGAATCGCTTCCTTTATGTATGCCCAGGAGCTGCATAATTCCCGTGTTGTACTATGTTGCCGTCAGTTCGATATTCCACTGCGCTCTTCATACCTGCGTCACTTGCATAACGTTCCCCAGCCAAGAGCTCTTTGAGCTTCGTGGAAAGACGTACTGCACGATTTCGTTTTATATTTACTCTTCATATAAACTTTTACGAATGACGGACGTTCGGATGAAGTTTCTTCGTGCAAATCTGATCGTTCGTTGTTCAACACTCTCACATTTCTTTCCTTCATGGGTGTATCACCGTTCACTCCCATTAGTTGACGCCAACTTTCTGTAGGTTTCAACTTGAGAGCATTCAAAAATCAAGTAATACACCTGACCTCACACTCGGGGAGACTTCAAACAGTTCGTTTTACAAAGTCATAGAATGAACAAAAACAAGTTGTGTCACCTAGCAGTCACGTAACACAGACAATATATTGAGGAAACCCCTCGAACTTTAATAGAAACTTTATACCAACCTGCTCAGCGGGAATACTCCCATATACACGACGCGTCGTGGCATGGAAGCAGTGACTTGATAGGTCGCTCTGGGCGCGCGCCCACACACACACACACACACACACACACACACACACAAATGAGTCACCTAATTCTCGTAGATTCCGAGGAGGGGGCGATGAGCTCAGACGTCACGTTCAATCACATCCCAGTTGTGTTCAATCGGGTTCAGCCAGCTCATCAGCTGGAATTCCCCATTGTGTTCCTTGAACCGCTCCATCACATTTCTGGCCTTGTGATATGGCGCATTATCTTGCTGACAAATGCCAATGCCGTCGGGAAACATGATGGTCATGAAGGGGTGTACGTGGTCTGCAACCAGTGTACGATACTCCTTGGCCGTCATGGTGTCTTGCACGAGCTCCACTGATCCCACGGATACCCAGGTCAACGTTCCCCAGAGAAAAGTGGAACCGCCCCCAGCTTGTCTCCGTCCCGCAGTACAGGTGTCAAGGAGCTGTTCCACTGGTCGTGGTTTTAACATTGGTACATGCATGAGTGTTCGGTACACTGTTTGTTCATCACACACACTTGTACTCTGCCCACCATTAAAGTCTGATGTTAGTTCCGCTAAAGTCTGCCGCCTGTCGTGTTTTACCAGTTTTCCCAGCTTACGACGTCCGACATCTGTAACGAGGGATGGCCACCCAATCAAACGCCGTCTGGGTGTGGTTTCATCTTGGTTTCGCCACGCATTGAAGACACTCACCACAGTACTCTTTCGACACCCAAGTCGTGCAGTTTCCGAAATGCTCGTGACGAGCCTCCAGGCCATCACAATCTGCCCTCGGTCAAACTCAGACAGATCGCGCGCCTTGCCTAATCTGTACACACGTACAGCACGCTCCGTGATACTACATGCACCGTGCGTGTGTCTGACTACAGGTGACGCTGCTATCGCCTTGACGGTTTTGTATCTATAGTAGGTCGGTGGTCACAATGTTCTGGTTGATTGTTGTATTCCTTACAATTACAATCTATTATCCAGACAGTTAAAAGCAGCCCTACAATCTACACAAAATATGTAAAATTGTGTGTACAGCAATTATTACTATTCATTACAAATTAATTTAACAAAAAATAGCTGACTATTTGCTTACTACTACTACTACTACTACTACTACTACTACTACTACTAGATAATTGCTACTGGCCCCTTAACCAATTGTCTACTTATTAGTACTACCGTTTATATTGTAGCTACTACAACTACAAGCACTACGCGTCTTATTTCTTTCATTTTGGTCACCGTTTCCTTGTGGAATTAATACATCTGAACCATTTACACTACGTGACATTGGTAAATGTATCTACTACTGATCTGTTGTTCATTACTATTTTTACTACAAACATCCGATTTTATTACTACGAACTAAGTTCAATTCAAAGTAATCTCTCCTACATTACACAGCATAAAAATCACTACGAGGCCAGATTTTTAGCATCTTTACAGCTAGTTGTCTTCCAGGCTGTACATCAAACCAGATTGCGAATTCATTCCAGTTACATACAGCTTTAATGATTATATACGGCAAAATGCTGCTTCTAATGAAGACTGAGCACTAAAGATAATATTTTTTCACGAATTATGTCGCAAATGTTATCCATTGAGGTAACATAAATTATTTACGCTGACAGTGCTTGTGCAAGGTGATCAACGAAAATACGCACTAGTAAGACAGCAGTGCCTTTACGAATAAAATTAGACAGCCAACAATATGTGAACATCTTACTATCAAGTAATCATTAAAAAAAATGAAGGTAAACTGGACAGCTCGATAAGCTACATCTCTTGAGCTGTACATATTCTTTAAAGATTTCTACAACTTCGAAGTTCCTTTCATCCGTACATCGAAGTTTCCGATGCGCCGCGCTAAGTCCCACTTGCGATCACGGCCAGAACGCACGCGCTGGTAAGCCTTTCTTACACGAGAAGCGTTCCACCGTGGTTGGTGTACGAGCTTTACATCAGAACGCGCTTCTCACCGTGATACCCGACCGCAGCGCTCTCCGGTGGCAGTTGTAGATTGTATTTGGCTCGCAAACAACACAGTTCACGGAACTGGACAGGAGTACTATTGTTACGCTGCCGTATTTAAAAAAATAATGCCTTTCTTTTTCCTACGGTAAGTATGTTGTTCTGCCTGTAGCGTATATAAATAAAAACGCAAATATCAAAGAACATGATACAAGGCAAAAAGGAAAGTTCCATGTGAAGTCGACAGCTTTCAGAATTACATACAGTGCGATAAAAATTTGCAATAGTCTTCCACATATGATAAAAATTATTCCATCATTCTTATTTTTTAGTAAAATCCTAGCATCATTGTAAGAGTTTTCCTTACTGGATAGAAGCAGTGATCTAATAAGAATTTGGGCTCCACAAAACTTAAACAAGAAAGCGCAAAATCTCCTACTACATGTGGTGAAAGCTCTCTACTAGATAAATCCAAGAAACATTTATTTACTGCGATACTATTATTAAATTTTTCAATGTTTCCATGCATTTTCACAAAATCGCATAAAGTGACTCCTCTGAGAAGTGCTCTTATGTATACAGAAGACAGAATATTACAGGACACACTTTCATTAAACTAATGATAACGACCCAGAACGGTTTATAAAATGTGAACGAGAATTAAAAAAAAAAAGTGTGTGGATAGCCGAACGGAACCACGTACGTCTGAATTTGTAACACCGTACCTCTATCCACTACACTGTGGCGAACTAATGTTAAATAAGACTATGTTATTAATGT
Source organism: Schistocerca cancellata (assembly GCF_023864275.1). NCBI lineage: Eukaryota > Metazoa > Arthropoda > Insecta > Orthoptera > Acrididae > Schistocerca > Schistocerca cancellata. The sequence goes on along the minus strand of NC_064629.1, from coordinate 402,559,038 downwards.
TATGATGTCCTGAAAGTTTCAATCGCTGATATGTCGATCACAGACAATTATAACAAATTTTACCAAGAACGATGCGTTTTTCTTAAATCTTCAGTGCACTTTGCCTTGAAACGACACACAATGACAACAAATTATAATACGAAAGCAATCAAACTCTAAGATTCTTTATCCGCCTGCATGATGTTTCTCATCATTTCATTACAACAAATCCTATGAACAACGAAGTGTTTTCAAGACACCCTCAATGTGATATTGGTTTCAAGCAGCATATATATTCGCCGGCTGGTGTGGCCGCGCGGTTCTAGGCGCTTCAGTCTGGAACCGCGTGACCGCTACGGTCGCAGGTCCGAATCCTGCCTCGGGCATGGATGTGTGTGTTGTCCTTAGGTTAGTTAGGTTTAATTAGTTCTAAGTTCGAGGCGACTGATGACCTCAGAAGTTAAGTCGCATAGTGCTCAGAGCCATTTTTGAGCATATATATTCATACGACGTAAGCCATAAAACACAGCAAATATGGGCTTCAACTGCAAACGATGTAGTATGGCGTCTCCTAAATGCTGCTCGTGACTCAGAATGCGATCTTGCATCTCACTGGTCACGTTCCTCTCTACAAAGCACTTGACTAATTCAGTTTTTCAAGCTTTGCAATGCTCTGGAACGTTGTTCGTAAGTCATGCACGGTTTCAAAATGCAAACACAAATAAAAGTTGACCACGGTGAAGATCATTTTGTGTTCCAGAGAAACTTAGGAATTTGCACGGCAGTATTGACCGTTACGACCGATATTAGAAGACATCCAAACCTACATTTACAGCATTTGTATATTAGAGAACGCATTTACAAATGTTGCTCTAATATTCTCTTTTGCAGTTCTGAAGTTAACAGGGAGAAAATACAGAGAGCGAAAGTTATCTACAACCTATACGGAATCTACATTGCCGTTAAAATAGTTTAAGGGCATGGAAGGGCAGCGGTAATTACGCAGCAGTAAAAGGAATCGTGGAGAAATTTAGAAAGGAAATTAAAGTTCAGGTAGAAGAAATAATAACTTTGAGATTGCCGTTGACAATGTAATTCTGTCACACCGCAAAGGAGGAGGAAGAGGAGTGGAACGGAGTGGATAGTGTCTTCAAAAGAGGTTAGAAGACTAACAACTACAAAAGTGAAACAAGGATAACTGAATGAAGTCTGATTAAAGGAGGCGGTGCTGAAGGAATCAGATTAGGGAATGAGACACCGAAAGTAGCCGATGAGTTTTGCTGTCTGGGCAGTAAAATTACGGACGGTGGCCGACGTAGAGAGAATACAAAATCCAGACTAGCAATAGCAATGAAAGTCTTTTTGAAAAAGAGGAACATGTTAATATCAAATTTATGTATTCAAAGAAAGGAAGAAGATCAGTGTTTAACGTCTCGTCCACAACGAAGTCGTTAGAGACGGAGCACAACTTTATAGTAGGGAAGGACGAGGAAGGAAATCGGCTGTGTCCTGTCACAGGAACCATCCCGGAATTTACCTGTAATAGTCTTGTACAGACGTGAAACGTAGACAATAAGCAGTTTAGAGAAGAGGCTAGAAGCTAATGAAATGTGGTGCTGCAGAAGAAGAATCAAGATTAGATGGGTAGGGGTAGATGGAATAGCTAATGGGGAGAGACGAGAGAGATTGTCACAATTTGGTAGAGAAGGGCGTTACGTCATAACTTGACTCAAGGGAGGAGTCTGGTTGATAAGAAACGTTCCGAGGCAGCAAGGAACAGATAATTTGGTAATGGACGGAAGTGTGTGTGTTGGGGGGGGGGGGGGTCGGAGGGAGGGAGGGAGGGAGGGAGGGAGAGAGAGAGAGAGAGAGAGAGAGAGAGGAGAGAGAGGAGAGAGGAGAGAGAGAGATCAAGGTTTGTCTGCAGTACGCAGGTTCAAATTTCGCAGATTCTACTAGAAACGCAGGGATGCACAGACTTGGATATTACAGACTAACGTGGAGAATTGCAATATACGGACTGAAACAACAACAGCAGCAGTTTATTTGTACTATTTGTTTTTCAAAGGCTAGGTTTTTTTGTAGTCCTGTTCCCGCAATAAAACTTTCTCTGTCAAGACCTCCCACTAATTGTTGCAATTTCTACTAGAGGCAATCACTTTAATCTCGCATGCAAAGTGAAGGTTGGTCAGGTATGTTTCATTAATACATATTCTTCCTTAGTTTTCCTATTTTTAACCTCTAAAACCTTTACCTACTCGTAGCACACCTCAAAACAGTTTCGGTGAAGCGGAACCTCTCAGTGAAAAACTCTAAATGAAGAGTAGATTCACAATCACGATGAAGTCTAAGGTCAGAAAGAGCACTGATTTTAATATGCACTGGTGTGCGAAACTTAGGGACGAAGGTTACACAGCTCGATGAAACTTTGACCATACATAGAAAGAACTGCTATCGTATAGTTGAATAGGTAACAAGGAAACACGCGACGAGGCGAACAGAAATGATACTTTTATACTGAAGTCTCTGCGATTCATAATGGTACCCTGGACATTGCAGAAGGTGGGACATGGTTCTTAATAAGATGTATGTCACCACACTGACTGCAATGTACGTTCAGCAACGTGCTCCCACGCTGACCAAGATGTTGATTCGGGTTCTTGTGGTACAGCGTTCCATTTCTCCACCAGCGCGATTGACAACTGGTGGATAGTCACTGGCTACAATACGTCTCCCCAAGGTATCCCATACGTGCTCGATGGGATTTCAGCAGGGGGAACAGGCAGGCCAGTCTGTTCGCCGAATATCCTCTCGTTCCAAGAGCTGCTCCATCTGCGCAGTTCGAGGCCGTCGTCCATTATCGCCTATGAAACTGAAGTCAAAGCCGAATGCACCCCTGAAAAAGCGCACATAGTGGAGGACTACAATGTCACAATATCGTTGACCGGCGTGTTCGAAGATCTTGAGATCAGCAGGCTAATGTAACGCTATGTCCACGCACACCATAAGACGTGGACAACCAAAACGACTAAGATCGACTGTGTTCCCGGGTGCATTACATGTCCCCACTTCTTGTCATATAAGGGTACGTACAGAATCACTACTCAGACTGAATTTGCTCTCACCCGAGAACAGCACGCGACCACACTCCTCGTTAGTCCAGCCCATATCCCTTGACACCATCACAAACAGTGCGGCCGATGTGCGATTGTCAACGGAGCACGCCGTACTGGTCGTAGGTCAAAGAGATCATCCTCAAGCAGTCGCCGTGTCATAGTGGAGCGCGAGATTGCGTGCCTTACAACATGTTAAATGTGACAAATTGCTTTGACGTGAATTATTTCTTGTCTGTTAACACAATGTAGCTGTCATATGCTGCTGCTGTTGACCGTTGTCGTTACACTTGTCACACTTCATCCTCCTTCCAGTTTCTTGACAATTCTTCCCCGTGCGAAGCCACCCACATGTTTTCTCTGGCCCATGATGTAATAGAGACCACCACCACAGCACACCGTAACTACTCGCTGATTGGCACGCACAGCCTTGTCCCCCTTCCTTCAACAGCGTCCTGTTGCGTGGCGACCACCTTATGGTGCTATAGTCACGCTGATCTCACGCCACGTGACGTTCTGCTTTCTGTGCACGACTGGGAGACCTCTGGCAACATGCTCCCGTACTTTGATTCGATTCCACAGAGCTATGAATATGTTACGCTGCTGTATCTATTTGCAGAAGAGCAGAGTACTTCAGTTTAACTACATATGTTGCATCACTGCCCTATTTCTCAAAGGCTGTTAATATAGATTCGTTTCAATCTATTCAAATACTGTCTCAAAACATATGCATACATTACGTCCTGCATTATAGATCTCTACAGAGAGATGCATGTCAAACTGCGTAAGGAGTATCCTCGATGTGAAGCTCCTCCTCACACACACTCGACACAGTATGGAATCATGATGTGACTCTCTTCTTCTAACACAAGTGAAACTTCCTTGCAGCAGTGATTTACCAGTAAAGAAGAGCGAGGCAATATTGTTGTTACAAATTAGGACTCCGTTCATGGAACAATAAATGCCTCCTCCGCGCTAGCGTCGAACGAGGCGACACAATGGACAATACACTTCCGTCGTCTTCAAGACTATTATTGTTCGGCCATTGAGTTTTAGATTTTTTTGTGTTTCCTTGAGTAAGACCGCAGCCAATTTTCGCATGCTTCGTTGACAGATTCTTTCCGTCTTTAACGACCTAAGCGTCGAAAATAGAAACTATAACTTAGTTTCCAATCTCAATCCGTAAGAAAAAATCTTCCTTCTCTACATCTCTTGATGTTACTTCGTCATTAGTTACAGCAGCTCGAGTTCCTTCTTGAAAACCATGTGCGGGTAGGACAAAACATGCCTTGTCACCTGTCCACCCACATCCGCCCGTTACAAAACATAAGAAAGAATACTGCTGTATTCGTTGTTTGTTCCAGTGCAAAACACGGTACTGGAAATCTAAGATTACACATCCGGAAGGAAGGAAGGAAGATTAGGGTTTAACGTCCCGACGAAAGAGGTCGCTGGAGACCGAGCACAAGCTCGGAATGTTTGGAGGATGGGAAAGGAAATCGACCGTGCCCTTTCAATGGAACCATCCCGGCATTTACCTGGGGCGATTTAGAGCAATTACAGAAAACCTAAATCGAGATGGCCGGACGTGGATTTGACCTTCGTCCTCCCGAATGCGAATCCAGAGTGCTAACGACTGCGTCACATCATTACATATCCACTGACGTTGCCAGCACGTTCACTGAGTTCCTGTCCTTTGCAGTTTACTTTAATGTTACAGCCTGTAGGCTTAACTGCACCCTGATATATTCACATCTAGGTTTATATTTCATAATGCATTTTATTAATATTACTTGCAGTGCATCAGCGGAGTGATTCCTTCAGCAACATCCTTCGAAAGTAATATCACAAATGAAAATACAAAATTAACGAAAACTCGTTTTGAGATGAAGAATTGTTATTCGTATCCTGTTCTCTTGCTAAGTCACTAACAGATATAACATTTTTACCCAGCTTACGTACACCTGAGTCAGCATGCCTAATTATGTTACTTAAGCAAATTTATCTACAAAACTCTTGGTAAATCTTAACATTTGCGGATATACAGAGGTCAGAATAAACTGGCTCAAACTGTTTTGGCACTTCGACTTGTGACAACGAAACAGAAACAGTCAGGAATCAATAGAAATCAGCTTAAGTGGTAATTTCCTTCATCTTCAGTGAAAAGCCGTTCTGCTTTTCATAATCATGTTAATTCGTTTCGTTGATAAAAATCTTCTCGAATGATCGGCCGAGTGGTCACACTGTCTTGTCGAAGTGTGTCAATGAGTTTCGTGTAAGTTTCGCCTGAAGATGATGGATACGAAACTTATTGAAACGTTGCAACAAGACGACGCCACCACTCGGCTGATCACCCGAGAAAATTTTATCATTGGAATACGCCGAGAAAGCCTGCAGCCTCATGTAACTTATTTAGTGTTACCCATCGCGGGCCACTTTTATTTTGGCCACCCTATATATCGATGCTGTGTAGTGCACTGCGAATAAGGTCATTCACGATTCGATTAAAAACGAACGATTGTTTTCGGAAGCTGAGAAGTACAATATAATATTTCAAGTCTTATATAGTAGTGATCGGATTTAAAGTTCGGCCCTCACAACCCAAATTAGTAATTTTACGTTACTCCCTCGATTCACACAAAGAGAATCTCTAGTTCTTTCTCTGAAGTGTTTGGTCACCGCTTTTCACAAGAAATCGATAATAAGCCACATTTGGTATTTAAAGCAGTAATGTATCTTATTTATAGCCTGTACAAAAGTATTTTATTTTTACATACCAATTTTTAGGTGAGTGTTGTTATGTTTGGTTGTAATGCTTCAATTTAGTATCAATACGGCTAAAAAGTTCCAGATATTATCGACAGACAGGCACACAGAACAACCAGTCACTACAGGAGGATGCTCAAAACTGTTCAGTTTATTCGTGTCTATCCACCCAGACCCGGAGTAAAATAACCGTCAAGTACTTTTCAAGAATTATTACCACGTTGTCCCAGCGAGATCCTCCTACTTCAACACACAGTAGAGGCTGTTCATCTATCGCTATCCACAGGCAGTCTGGCAGACATGACACACCAACATAGCTTCGTCAAAAGACTACCTCGAAGGCTGCAGACGCGTGCACTCAGATCTAAGGACGTTCCACTTTCTTAAACAACGAATGGTTTCTTTTGTTTACTCGTTCAACACTTCGCTTCCAAATTGCAGTGACAATATCACTAGAACAACATCAAGTTTCGCAATGGAAGGACGTAGAAAGCAGGAACAATAAAAGCGACATACAAAACTCTAATACAGTGAGAGATTCATGTTATTCACCGCGTCTCTAAGAAAAACTGCAATATTATTTCGCCCAAGTCAGCATACTGCTCTCTTTTCTCCCGAATTTCTTTGCTGCGCTCACTGCTAAGTCGGCCAACATTTACCAGCTGCTTAATGAGGATGAATACAAGTTTCATCAATATTCATGACTCTCATTACGGCGTTTCATTGTGCGCAGGTAATTGGCCCTCAGGCGACACTGTCGTCCGCGTTCCCAACACCAAACGATTCGTCTATTTTGAACCTTTTCTTTACAGTCTGGAACAACCGTGAGCCAAACAACACATTTCTAACAGTACTCATTCCACGAGTTTACCATAAACCATTTCAGTAAATGACGTATTTGAGATTCCTGGTGCTCTGATGAGTAATTCACTCCCAGTTATCGATCACACTCATTGTACCGTCTGTAATTCCCTCATGCTGACGTGTCTAGTCATCTAAAAAATAACTAACACTTCTACAGCTTCATTATTACACGCAGTCCACTCTTTCACCTTCACTGCACCACTGAGGATTACTTTACTTGTGCTTTACATTAAATCCTGACGGCATTATTATTTACCACTTTCTGAACATTAGATAAATGAAAAACGTAAAGAATCAGATAGTGAAAAAGATGTCATATATCCAAGCAGAAAGAAAGAGAAAGACTGAATTTAAATTCTTTTACTCCTGACATGCAGCTTTTAGATCTAAATTATCTAAAGTGCCAGTAGCTCCATAACATCTGTCACACAACTAAATTCATCCAACAACATTTCTTACAGAGGTGGGGTCTCATCGACAGAAGCCGTCCATTTGTTCACAAGTCTGATTAACTTTGTACAAAATTCGTTGGAAAACGTCAGGTAAATTATATTTTAGTGATTCAGTGCGGCCTGCATTGTAATGGATTCGGCTAATCTGTTTACATCTACATCTACATCTATACTCCGCGAGCCACCTTACGGTGTGTGGCGGAGGGTACTTATTGTACCACTATCTGATCCCCCCTTCCCTGTTCCATTCACGAATTGTGCGTGGGAAGAACGACTGCTTGTAAGTCTCCGTATTTGCTCTAATTTCTCGGATCTTTTCGTTGTGATCATTACGCGAGATATATGTGGGCGGTAATAATATGTTGCCCATTTCTTCCCGGAATGTGCTCTCTCGTAATTTCGATAATAAACCTCTCCGTATTGCGTAACGCCTTTCTTGAAGTGTCCGCCACTGGAGCTTGTTCAGCATCTCCGTAACGCTCTCGCGCTGACTAAATGTCCCCATGACGAATCGCGCTGCTTTTCGCTGGATCATGTCTATCTCTTCTATTAATCCAACCTGGTAAGGGTCCCATACTGATGAGCAATACTCAAGAATCGGACGAACAAGCGTTTTGTAAGCTACTTCTTTCGTCGATGAGTCACATTTTCTTAGTGACACTAACTAGTCTATACGGATTTGATTTTCAAACTCTCCAGCCATAACAAATTTTCCAAAACGACGACACTTCGTGTCTTTCTTGCACAGCAAGATGCACAGAGCATAATGGTAACTGTATGTTCGGCACAGATGTCGGTCCATCGCCAAGCGATCGTATCTCTTCAGACCTACAATAGATTGGATCACTGTGCAATCAATAAATTAAATGTAGCTATTCGCCAAACAAATGGAACTGTCAAATACGCAAAACACGAAATTATCTAGCAAGATAACAAAAGAGTATAAAGTTTGGTACGTTACCCTAATACAATAATGAACGTGCTGTCATTATGTTGAACACGTATTCCATCGCATCTATCTGCCTGCTAAAGGAGGGTCCATGTACCTATTCAAGGAAGATTGGACTGTAAAGCCACGTCGATAACGTGGACATTTTAAACAAAGCGCAAACTCACCGTGGGGGGAGGAAGTCAACCGCGTCCTAGCTCGGTAGTTGTCGGTTAGCGTGACAGTTTGCTAACCGAAAGGGTACGGGTTCGGCTCCCGTACGGGTCGGAGATTTTCTCCGCTCGGAAAAGAGCACAAGTAGTCCCAGTCTTCAAGAAGGGTCGTCGAGCAGATGCGCAAAACTATAGACCTATATCTCTGACGTCGATCTGTTGTAGAATTTTAGAACATGTTTTTTGCTCGAGTATCATGTCGTTTTTGGAAACCCAGAATCTACTCTGTAGGAATCAACATGGATTCCGGAAAAAGCGATCGTGTGAGACCCAACTCGCTTTATTTGTTCATGAGACCCAGAAAATATTAGATACAGGCTCCCAGGTAGATGCTATTTTTCTTTACTTCCGGAAGGCGTTCGATACAGTTCCGCACTGTCGCCTGATAAAGTAAGAGCCTACGGAATATCAGACCAGCTGTGTGGCTGGATTGAAGAGTTTTTAGCAAACAGAACACAGCATGTTGTTATCAATGGAGAGACGTCTATAGACGTTAAAGTAACCTCTGGCGTGCCACAGGGGAGTGTTATGGGACCACTGCTTTTCACAATATATATAAATGACCTAGTAGATAGTGTCGGAAGTTCCATGCGGCTTTTCGCGGATGATGCTGTAGTATACAGAGAAGTTGCAGCATTAGAAAATTGTAGCGAAATGCAGGAAGATCTGCAGCGGATAGGCACTTGGTGCAGGGAGTGGCAACTGACCCTTAACATAGACAAATGTAATGTATTGCGAATACATAGAAAGAAGGATCCTTTATTGTATGATTATATGATAGCCGAACAAACACTGGTAGCAGTTACTTCTGTAAAATATGTGGGAGTATGCGTACGGAACGATTTGAAGTGGAATGATCATATAAAATTAATTGTTGGTAAGCCGGGTACCAGGTTGAGATTCATTGGGAGAGTCCTTAGAAAATGTAGTCCATCAACAAAGGAGGTGGCTTACAAAACACTTGTTTGACCTATACTTGAGTATTGCTCATCAATGTGGGATCCGTACCAGGTCGGGTTGACAGAGGAGATAGAGAAGAGCCAAAGAAGAGCGGCGCGTTTCGTCACAGGGTTATTTGGTGACCGTGATAGCGTTACGGAGATGTTTAGCAAACTCAAGTGGCAGATTCTGCAAGAGAGACGCTCTGCATCGCGGTGTAGCTTGCTCGCCAGGTTTCGAGAGGGTGCGTTTCTGGATGAGGTATCGAATATATTGCTTCCCCCTACTTATAACTCCCGAGGAGATCACGAATGTAATATTAGAGAGATTAGAGCGCGCACGGAGGCTTTCAGACAGTCGTTCTTCCCGCGAACCATACGCGACTGGAACAGGAAAGGGAGGTAATGACAGTGGCACGTAAAGTGCCCTCCGCCACACACCGTTGGGTGGCTTGCGGAGTATAAATGTAGATGTAGATGTAGACTGGGTGTTGTGCTGCCCTTACGTTCGAATCGTCATAATTGACATTCCACTGTTGAGATGGCTGTATGGGGACTTCCCGAAAGACAATAAGAAATCGCGTCCTTGTCAATGAAACTACCTATGTCTTTAATGATTTAGAGAAGTATCAGGGAAACTGTATCGCGATCGGGAGTCCTAGCGTCTTCACCACTGCGCCATCTCTCTATGTCTGTGCTCTTAAGGAATGTTAACAGCACAGTGTTTAACAGAATGTTAGTCTCAGGAACCAACAATAAAATAAAGATGATTAGCTCATATTTCAGCAACGTGTTCTTTAGCAGTCAGCCCAGCGAGGCAAAATCAAATAAACCAGAGGCAGATGGAGTTAAAAGGAGCAGCGCGAGACCAACTACGGAGTGAAGCGGCTTTGTGAGCGGCTGCGTTCCTACGCTTCACTTCCATCGCTCTAACTAACTTCTCGTGAGGTATGGCTCAGCGGTTTTGCCTGTCAAAGGATAAACCTAATATCTCGTTCCGATCAACGTCTGCTATTTCCCGCTTCCATTAGCAGCCTAATTATGAAGCAACTGTCTGTAGCTAGTACGCTGAGGACCATGCATTCAGACTCGCTAACGCCACATTGAATGTTTCCAAATTTGCTAAGGTAAGTTATGTCCTCAGAATAGAATCCGAAGCTCTATGAATGGCGTTTAAAACTGTGCAAATATTTGTCTTCGGCACAATGGTTAATTCTTTTTAAATACCAACTATTCAGAGTGATGTTAAACTATATTTATATATAAATGATAGTATTAGAAGTTTGTTAGATCTTAGTAATCAATCTACTGCAGCTAATGAAGTTCCTAAAATTATTCCATTTGAAATTGTTAATGTGAACTTTAATTTAGCTGATGCTCTGTTTGTAAATCAAACTAATCACTTTCATACTCACACAAATAACAATTTCAGTGAGAATTTTTTACATCTATATAAATACTGATGCACCAGCTGCATGCTTTGACAGCAATAGTTTGGTATCCAATCCATATTAGCTAGTGTAAACTCATCACGCATAACTCTTACTGTACAAGCTTCCAGCTGAGCTTCCATCTTTTCATCAAGCTCTTTTTGTTTTTTAATTGCATGGGAAGATTTCATATCTAAATCTGATGCCAGAAGTTAGCGTTAAGCTTAATGTCACATTTTTATTTGGTGCTCAGTACATAACAGTTGAGCAATCTTAGTCTCAAAATACTTATATGGTAAGGCTTTAGCTTTGTAACATTTGTTAATACATTGAACAGCTATTCAGTAAGATATTTTTCATCAGACAGACATATATACATGTATTCCTTAAGTAGTTGCTTTTGTACAAGTTTATTAATCGGTTATCAAAATGTTTAAATGGAATGAACACCATGGGACTTAACATCTGAGGTCATCAGTCCCCTAGAACTTAGAACTACTTAAACCTAACCAACCTAAGGACATCACACACATCCCACACATCCATGCCTGAGGCAGGATTCGAACCTGCGACCGTAGTGGTCGCGTGGTGCCAGACTGTAGCGCCTAGAACCGCTCGGCCACACCTGCCGGCTGAATGGTTATCAAAATATTTTTACATATAGGTTTGGTTGTTATGTGGGCTTGTCTTAGAACGATAGCAGTAATAACGTTGATTTACATTACTGCAAAGAACTAACAAACTTCAGATTCATTATATTTTGGTACATCAATCCTTTCTTAAACTCCAGCACTTGGTTGATAACATTTTATTTACATACTTTCGACATAATAGCGAACACAGCGACGTTTTTCCAATGTGAGCATTCACGCCATTGAGTGACCATAGACAGCGCTGGGATTATATGAGAGATAAATGATAATTCAATCGCAACTGCCCCGTTCATACAAGGATATCACAGTGTGTATGAAGGTGTAATGAGCACGGCGCTTCTGCAATACTTTCAGCGGCGTTCTGTTACCTACAGCGGGTGATTGCAGAAGCAGCGTTAGAAATCGAACTAGTACAGTGCCACGTAGCTGGAAAGCTATGAAATATGAATTTACTATTTTAACAATGAGTAACGGTGAACGTTACCAACCGAGTCACTTAAAAGAATGTTATAGCTTTACTCTTAAGAGATTTAAACACTGTTGTTACTGTGGTCTTCAGTCCTGAGACTGGTTTATGCAGCTCTCCATGCTATTCTATCCTGTACAAGCTTCTTCATCTCCCAGTAGCTACTGCAACCTACATCCTTCTGAATCTGATTAGTGTATTCATCTCTTGGTCTCCCTCTACGATTTTTACACTCCGCGCTGCCCTCCATCCATGATCCCTTGATGCCTCGGAACATGTCCTACCAACCGATCCCTTCTTCTAGTAAAGTTGTGCCACAAATTTCTCTTCTCCCCAATCCTATTCAATACCTCCTCATTAGTTATGTGATCTACCCATCTAAACTTCAGCATTCTTCTGTAGCACCACATTTAAACACTAGGAGTAACACATTTCAGGCAGAGATATATGACTTCTTCAAACATGCTCATTTTCGACTTACGAACTACATAAGCATACTTCAAATGGTTGTATCTGCTCCTTGTGGTGCTTCAGTGCCAGTGAACTGGGCTAGCCACCCAAATAAGTGAGGTTCATCACTCAGCATATCGTCACTGTCGCACCTTGCGCCCTCAAAGATGATAAATGTCAGCTGATTCAACGAGAGAAATCATCACGTCATTAGATCGTCGCAACAATGCAGTGTACTTGGTCTTCGACTTGGAGAATACAGTTTACTGCTGGTGTTGTAGGTATATTAGATTCATCATCACCATCTTAATACCTCAAAGGGCTGTTCAAAGAATAATGGATTCATATTAAACGTCCTTTGAACTTCGTAATTGCCTTTGAATAAATAAAATGGTTTACATCACTGATCAGATGTCACACGAAAATACCACGCATTATCTAATGCTTAACGTTGACTTTAAACCTCAACAAGCCGTTGCTCTCCATACATTCGTACTGAAAAGCAAACAGCACGATATATTCGATGACAAAGTTCTAAAATGGCCTAAAATATTTTGCAAAAAGTTAATTTGGGGTGTAACATACCTTACACACGCAATATTGTCCTACTTGTACAGAAAATAACCGCTATGTTTTACGACTTTGATTAATCCAGTAAGATACTGGAACAGTACCAAGAACCATAATAAATTCCAAAACGTTGGTCTCAAAATCTTCGTCGTTCGTGGAGGTTTAGATCTGAGGACCAGGGGCGGTGGCAAGGGGGGTAGGGTGGTAGGGTGGGGGGTTATGGGGGCTATATAGCCCCACCCTCCCAATGGAGTATCATATTACAATGGATAAAATTACTTCAGAAATCAGCGAATATATTACTCCAACAGATTCAATCATTTTTTTATAATATGTAGCAATATAGGTTGCAATGTATTTCAAACACATTTTAACAAAAGAACAACAGCTGCAAATAGCTTACTGTCTAAACCAATAAATATCATTTAACTTCAAATGGGTGTCTTAGTATTTAGCAATACACATTTTTTACCCTAAACTCCAAAACAGCTACCAAAAACTACTTTAAGAAAAACCAAATTTTACCTGTCTGTCGGTGGAGGACCCCAAGTCTCCTTTTCTTATGCGATATTCTATTCCCCCAAACGCCCCCCTCCCCCCATTAGCCCCCTCCTTGGCCGCCTTCTAGAATCGCCCCTGCTGAGGACCAAATACATTCTCGATTTGAACTCATGGAAAAGTCTCTATAAAGATTTTGAAATAAGTTCGCTGCATAGCTTTGTACAGTAACTTTGCTTTAAGCTAATCCTCTTCAATGCAAGGGTCTACACATTCCTTTATAAATAGGAAAACCATGAGCAGTTTTAAGATTACCTAAAAACATGTTATCGAGTGGGACAGAAAACATAAAAAAGGATAACCTTGCAATTAATATATCATAAATTTCCACATGCATTTTTACGATATTACACACACGCACACCGGTGTTTAAAACTTTAGGACAGAAGTAACTTTTGCGTGATTTGTCACTTCCATGTAACAGATCGAGGAAACACTGACCATACATACAACTGCTACCGTGCAGTACAGAAGGTAACTGAACGAAACACGCAGTGAGACGAACACAAATGACTTATAATCAAAGACAATAATTACACTTAAGTCTCCGCGATTTATGACGGTCCATTGGAAATTACAAAAGGAGAGGTGTGGTTCAAAATAGGGTGTGTGATCGTCGCGAACGGCAATGCATGATGCGCATCGTGCTCCCATCCTGGCCACAAGGTTCGTATGGAGTTCCTGTAGTTGGACGTTCCATTCCTCAACCAGCGCGGTTCACAACAACTGGGTGGTCGTTGGTTCACGTCGACGTGCTGCAATACATCCACCCAACGCATCCCACATCTGCTCGATGGTATTTAAGTCGGGGGGGATGGCTGTCATGCCAGTCTGTTCGCCGAGTATCCTTCCGTTGTAAGAGCTGCTCCACCTATACAGTTCGATGCAGCCGCGCATTGTCATCCATAAAAGTTAGGACCGAATGCACCCCTAAAAAGACGCACATGGAAAAGGAGTAAAATGTCACAACATCGTTAACCAGTGACTGTACCGTTTTCAAGATTTGGAGGTCAGTACGCCCATGCAACATTCATGCCCCCCTTCCCCCCCCCTCTCTCACTCTCTCTCACTCTCTCACTCTCTCACTCTCTCACGACACTTCAGCCTCCAAAATGGTCATGTTCGACAATCTTCCTGGGTTCGTAACTCGTTCCCACCTCCCGCCATTTGAGAATACGTCCAGCATTGCTGCACAATTTCGTCTCCTGTGTACTAGTAATCCAGCAAAAAGTCCTGAGCCTTATACTATCACGCAAAGGACGCCGCTTCTAAGCTGCAAATGTTTGGAAGTGGTTACAATTTTCTGTAGATCATCTCAGTTAAGTATAGCTCCGTCTCCAGCCATCTTCCGTAGAACATGCAGAAAAAAAGGTAATAATAAAAGCAGCCCTCTGTGACATTACGGGTTTCTCTCTTCTGTTATGTCGAAGCAATGTGTCATTTCTATCTGGAACATTTCCTGCTCTTGCAATCCGCCAAGCTCGTTTATTCTGCCACGCAGTTCTTTGCCACTAAACATTATCTGCGACTTAACTATTGATGTAGGTGTTTCAAGATGCATTAGGAGATGGGTGACATCAGCGAGTAACATTCTGGTAAAAAGGGTGTATAGAATACTCTGCCATCTGCAACTGACGCGAGTAGAGTAGGAGAAACGTTATATGAATAAACACACTGATCTTACGAACAACAATTAGAAACTGTTTATACCTCATTTTTAAATTGGTAATTGACTTACATGACGACTGTACCGCTGCTGTTGCGATTCATACATCAAGAATAAATATCCAAATACGAAACGGAAGTCTGAAATGAACACTACGCAGAGTTCAATGTCTATGTGGTGACACATATACTTCAGTCGTACGAATCCAGAACTACAGCAGTTACACCTATACGCTTTATGGATGGTATTCTCCAAATTTAATTGTTGTTGTTGTGGTCTTCAGTCCTGAGACTGGATTGATGCAGCTCTCCATGTTACTCTATCCTGTGCAAGCTTCTTCATCTCCCAGTACCTACTGCAACCTACATCCTTCTGAATCTGCTTAGTGTATTCATCTCTTGGTCTCCCCCTACGATTTGTACCCTCCACGCTGCCCTCGAATACTAAATTGGTGATCCCTTGATGCCTCAGAACATGTCCTACCAACCGATCCCTTCTTCTGGTCAAGTTGTGCCACAAACTTCTCTTCTCCCCAATCCTTATCAATACTTCCTCATTAGTTATGTGATCTACCCATCTAATCTTCAGCATTCTTCTGTAGCACCACATTTCGAAAGCTTCTATTCTCTTCTTGTCCAAACTATTTATCGTCCATGTTTCACTTCCATACATGGCTACACTCCATACAAATACTTTCAGAAATGACTTCCTGACACTTAAATCTATACTATACTATATACTATACTATACTATAAATTTAATTACTATGAAACAAATACAGTCTGCGAAACACCGCCTGTACCACATCCTTCTCCCCGCCTACCTCGCTCCCACGCTCCCTCCCCGCCGGTTTACAGATCAGTTTTTGTATTGTGTATCTCCTACGGTAAATCTACGATGTAAGACACTGCTGCATTTCATTTCAGTGCAATGGCCTTAGCTCAGTGGAATACGTTCTAAGACACACTCCATGCAGAACCAGAGTAACTACTTTTACACTGCTTTACAGGAATTATATGGAGGAAGGAGGAGATTAGTGTTTAACGTCCCGTCGACAGCGAGGTCATTGGAGACGGAGCACACGCTCGAATTAGGGAAGGATTGGGAAGGAAATCGGTCGGGCCCTTTTAAAGGAACCATCCCGGCATTTGCCTGAAACGATTTAGGGAAATCACAATTACCTGGATACCAAGAACAGTGGTTTCTGGGATTAGGGAAGAAGTCACGAATGTACATTTTATTTAATTCTAATACAATTAAATACCTTTATGATGGATTGAAGAACTAATATTAATTATATTATAATACATTGACTTTAGAAGTTCCTTCCAAGATTTCTTTCAGTTAAGTACAAAGTGGAGCTGGACCCAGTATTTCTTACCCTCCAAGCCAATTCTTAAAAACTTATTGTACGAGGCTTTACCAAAACGCACCGCAATCGCCACTACACGGAATTTTGGAATTTTTGTTAGAGGAAAGTCTAACTACAACGTGTGTTTCATTATTTACTCAGAATCTGAGCACTGCATTTACGTAGCAGTTATTCTATGCTGCTGCCGCCAGGGCAATCGGTTTATTACTGTTATCTCTAACGTCTGACTATGAGTTAAGGTGGTGTTCAACTGCATGCATTCTCAGTGCTATATTGCAAACCAGCCGCTTCGGAAACGCTGTCGTCAATAGCACAAAGCCTACGTGGGCTACGTGGTCCCGGTGTGGAGCAATTTAATGGCCACACGGGGATTCACTCTGCGGGCTTCATAATGCCTCACAATAAACATTTTCACGAATGTCGTAGATCGCTGGAAGAACGTAAAGTACCTAGCGACTGGAAGAAAGCGCAGGTCGTTCCCATTTTCAAGAAGGGTCATAAATCAGATGCGAATAATTATAGGCCTATTTCGCTTACGTCAATCTGTTGTAGAATAATGGAACATGTTTTGTGTTCTCGTATTATGACGTTCTTAGATAATACAAATCTCCTTCATCATAACCAACATGGATTCCGCAAACAGAGATCATGTGAAACTCAGCTCGCCCTATTTGCCCAAGAAATTCACAGTGCCGTAGACACTGGCGAGCAGATTGATGCCGTATTCCTGGACTTCAGGAAGGCATTTGATACGGTTCCGCACTTACGTTTAGTGAAAAAAATACGAGCTTACGGAATATCGGACCAGGTTTGTGATTGGATTCAGGATTTCCTAGAAGAAAGAACACAACATGTCATTCTTAACGGTTCAAAATCTGCAGATGTAGAGGTAATTTCGGGAGTACCGCAAGGAAGCGTGATAGGACCTTTATTGTTTACAATATACATAAATGACTTAGTTGACAACATCGGTAGCTCCGTGAGGCTATTTGCAGATGACACGGTTGTCTACAAGAAAGTAGCAACATCAGAAGACTCGTACGTACTCCAGGAAGACCTGCAGAGGATTAATGCATGGTGCGACAGCTGGCAGCTTTCCCTAAACGTAGATAAATGTAATATAATGCGCATACATAGGGGCAGAAATCCATTCCAGTACGATTATGCCATAGGTGGTAAATCATTGGAAGCGGTAACGACCGTAAAATACTTGGGAGTTACTATCCGGAGCGATCTGAAGTGGAATGATCACATAAAACAAATAGTGGGAAAAGCAGGCGCCAGGTTGAGATTCATAGGAAGAATTCTAAGAAAATGTGACTCATCGACGAAAGAAGTAGCTTACAAAACGCTTGTTCGTCCGATTCTTGAGTATTGCTCATCAGTATGGGACCTTTACCAGGTTGGATTAATAGAAGAGATAGACATGATCCAGCGAAAAGCAGCGCGATTCGTCATGGGGACATTTAGTCAGCGCGAGAGCGTTACGGAGATGCTGAACAAGCACCAGTGGCGGACACTTCAAGAAAGGCGTTACGCAATACGGAGAGGTTTATTATCGAAATTACGAGAGAGCACATTCCGGGAAGAGATGGGCAACATATTACTACCGCCCACATATATCTCGCGTAATGATCACAACGAAAAGATCCGAGAAATTAGAGCAAATACGGAGACTTAGAAGCAGTCGTTCTTCCCACGCACAATTCGTGAATGGAACAGGGAAGGGGGGATCAGATAGTGGTACAATAAGTACCCTCCGCCACACACCGTAAGGTGGCTCGCGGAGTATAGATGTAGATGTAGAATGTAAATACATGTACTACATCATTCAGGTGTTCAGCAATATTATATCAATTACTTTTGAATGCATTACGGGAACAGCAGTGATCAATGTCTTATAAATAATTACTATTAAAAACAGTCTTGATCACGATTTATTTAACAAGGTGACCGGTTTCGACCACTACTGTGGTCATCTTCAGACCATTGAGTAGGAACCTCTTTCTGTTGGAGAATCACTGCTGATGAGGTTCCTACTCAATGGTCTGAAGATGACCACAGTAGTGGTCGAAACCGGTCACCTTGTTAAATAAATCGTGATCAAGACTGTTTTTAATAGTAAATATTATATCACCTCTGTACGCTACACCTAACGTGCTACAGTAATAAATGGAGATACTCGTTTCAATAACTGTAAAATTTTACCATGAGTGAGAAGTGTGGGCTTTGCCGTAGGTTCGTGAGTAGTGGATTGCGGTGTGAGACTTGTTCGAAGTATTTTCACTGGGGGGGAATGCAGTGGGGAAGCCAGTGGGCATTCTGGTGAGATCCTCTCCTGGACTTCAGGTTATGTAGCAAGAGTAAGTTGATAGAGGAGCAGGAGCGTAAGATCTGTGCCCTTCAGGTGCAGTTGAAAAACGCACAGGAGGAGCTAGATAGGATGAGGAGGGAGAAGGGGGTTGGGGAATGGGAGCTGGCTGTTGGCAAGAGATCTGCTAGGAGAAGGAGATTTTCAGGTAGTTTTACTATTGGTGTTTGTAACAGATTTGACCAACTGTCAGAGTCTAGTGGAGAGGAATCTCTAGTAGCTGTAGATGTAGGAAGTATGCAGCAGACCTCAGCAGTTACGGTGGCTAGGACAGTTGCAAAGTCTAAGAGAAAGAAGAAGGTTCTGCTGTTAGGTAGTTCTCATGGTAGAGGTGTAGACCAGCAGTTGCAGAAAGTTTTGGGGAATGAGTACCAGGTCACCAGCATTGTGAAGCCTAATGCAGGATTGGCTCAGGTGACTTAACATGGGGGGTTATGTAGGGATTTTACAAAAGAGGATCAGGTAGTGATTGTGGGTGGGGCTGGTAATAGTATTGATAGGGATGGGGAGTATGACATAGATGGTGACCTGGAAAAGATAGCCACTCAGACTGGCAACACGAATGTGCATTTCGTGGAACTGTTTCAGCGTCACGATCGGCCTCATCTTAATACAGCCGTCAGGCGTAATAACATGAGACTTGGGGGTGCGCTAATGACAGAAGGCATGAGTCACATTTCAGTGGTGTCGGTGGAGTCTATCAGCAGGACGGGTTTCACTAGACATGGCCTGCACCTCAACAGGTATGGAAAGGGGAGGTTGGCAAAGTTTATAGGTGACAGCATAGGTGGGGGTGGTGGGATCACTCATGGGAAAATTCCGGTAGTTGTGGGTGTTAGAGCTGTACCTTTTTTAGATTGAAGTCAGCTGACAGGTATTCCTGCTTAAGGGAAGTCTCTCTAACAAAGAAACCACTTTCGACAAAGCTTAGGTATCCGATTAATGAGGGAATTAGTATATTTCATCAAAACATACAAGGCATTAGAGATAAAGTTAGTGAACTACTTATAGATGTTGACTCTGAAATTATTGGTATATCTGAACACTTCTTAAATAAGGAGATAATTCAGAGGCTTCCTTTACCAGGATACAGGTTGGCTGGCAGCTTTTCTAGGAGCTCTTTGCGGTGTGGGGGAGTAGCCATGTATGTGAAAAACGGTATCCCATTTGAGTCAATTGATGTTTCAAAGTACTGCACTGAAAAGGTGTTTGAATGTGAGATGATGATGTTTGGTTTGTGGGGCGCTCAACTGCGCGGTTATCAGCGCCCATACAATTACCCAACCTTTGCTCAGTCAACGTGTTTGAATGTTGTGCAGGTGTGGTTAAATTTAGTGGAGCTAAACTTCTTACTGTTTTTATTTATAGATCCCCAGACTCCGATTTCACAACGTTTTTGCTAAAGCTAGAGGAGGTTCTTGGTTCACTTTATAGGAAATACAAAAAGTTAGTTATATGTGGTGACTTCAATATAAATTGTATAAGTGATTGTGCAAGGAAAAGGATGCTGGTAGACCTCCTTAATTCATATAATCTTATGCAAACCGTATTCTTTCCAACGAGAGTGCAAGGGAACAGTAGAACAACCATAGACAATATTTTTGTTCAATCGTCATTACTAGAAGAGCATTCTGTTAGCAGAATGGTGAATGGCCTTTCAGATCATGATGCACAAATTTTAAGTCTAAAAGATTTTTGTGCTGCAACGCAGGTTAAATATAGTTACCAACGTTTTAGGAAAGCTGATCCAGTTGCTGTAGAGACTTTTGTAAACCTTATCAAGGAACAAGAGTGGCAACATGTTTATAGTGCTGATACGGTAGACGATAAAAATAATGCTTTCCTCAAGACTTTTCTCGTGCTCTTTGAAAGTTGCTTTCCGTTAGAACGTTCAAAACAGGGTACTAGCACAAACAGGCAGCCTGGGTGGCTGACTAAAGGTATAAGAATATCTTGTAGAACGAAGTGGCAATTATATCAAAACGTTAGAAACAGTCACAATCTAAATGCAGTAGCCCATTACAAACAGTATTGTAAGGTGCTTAAAAAAGTTATTAGGAAGGCAAAAATTATGTGGTATGCAGATAGAATAGCTAAGTCTCAGGATAAAATTAAAACCATATGGTCAGTCGTAAAGGAAGTGGCTGGTCTGCAGAGACAGGTCGAGGACATAGAATCAGTGCGTAGTGGGAATGTCCGTGTTACTGATAAGTCGCATATATGTACAGTATTTAATAATCACTTTCTGAATATAGCAGGTGAACTAAATAGAAACCTAGTCCCAACAGGGAATCATATAGCGCTCGTAGAAATAAGTGTTCCGAGACTGTTACCTGAAATGCTCCTCCATGATACTGACAAGAGGGAGATTGAGTTAATAATTAAACCACTAAAGACCAAGAACTCTCATGGATATGACGGGGTATCTAGCAGAATACTGAAGTATTGTTCCATGTATGTTAGCCCAGTACTTAGCCATATCTGTAACTTTTCCTTTAGGAGTGGTCGGTTTCCTGACCGATTAAAGTACTCGGTAGTGAAGCCACTTTATAAAAAGGGAGACAGGGATAATGTTGATAATTATAGACCTATTTCTATGCCATCGGTGTTTGCTAAAGTTATCGAGACGGTTGTATATACAAGGTTACTGCAGCATTTAAATTCACATAATTTGCTGTCAAATGTACAGTTTGGTTTTAGAAATAGCTTAACAACTGAAAATGCTATAGTCTCTTTTCTCTGTGAGGTTTTGGACGGATTAAATAAAAGGTTGCGAACTTTAGGTGTTTTCTTTGATTTAACGAAGGCTTTTGACTGTGTTGACCACAAAATATTACTGCAGAAGTTGGAACATTATGGAGTAAGGGGAGTAGCTTACAATTGGTTCGCCTCTTACTTTAAGAACAGAAAGCAGAAGGTAATTCTCCGCAATATTGAGAGTGGTAATGATGTTCAGTCCCAATGGGGCACTGTTAAATGGGGCGTTCCCAAAGGATCGGTGCTGGGGCCACTGCTGTTTCTTATTAATATAAATGATATGCCATCTAGTATTACAGGTGATTCAAAAATATTTCTGTTTGCTGATGACACCAGCTTGGTAGTGAAGGATCTTGTGTGTAATATTGAAACATCATCAAATACTGTAGTTCATGAAATAAGTTCGTGGCTTGTGGAAAATAATTTGATGCTAAATCACAGTAAGACTCAGTTTTTACAGTTTCTAACTCACAATTCAACGAGAACTGATATTTTAATCAGACAGAATGGGCATGTTGTAAGCGAGACGGAACAGTTCAAGTTCCTAGGCGTACGGATAGATAGTAAGCTGTTGTGGGAAGCCCATATTCAGGATCTTGTTCAGAAACTAAATGCCGCTTTATTTACCATTAGAACAGTATCTGAAATAAGTGACATTTCAACACGAAAAGTAGTCTACTTCGCATATTTTCATACGCTTATGTCATATGGTATTATTTTTTGGGGTAATTCTTCTGATTCAAAAAGGGTATTTTTGGCTCAAAAACGGGCTGTTCGAGATATGTGTGGTGTAAGTTCTAGAACCTCTTGTCGACCCCTATTCAATAGTCTGGGAATTCTGACATTGCTCTCACAGTATATATTTTCTTTAATGTCGTTTGCTGTTAGCAATATTAACTTATTCCCAAGAGTTAGCAGCTTTCACTCAGTTAATACTAGGCAGAAATCAAATCTGCATGTGGAATGCACTTCCTTGACTCTTGTGCAGAAAGGAGTGCAGTATTCTGCTGCATCCATTTTCAATGCTACCACAACAACTCAAAAATCTTAGCAGTAGCCCAAACGCTTTTAAGTCTAAACTGAAGAGTTTCCTCATGGCTCACTCCTTCTATTCTGTCGAGGAGCTCCTGGAAGAGCTAAAAAATTAAGCAAATTCCAGTGTTACATTCTTGATTTTCTTTATTTAAACTAATGACGTGTCGCCTGAATATGTTTCTTATATTTCATTTTATCTGTTTCTACAATCGTGTTATAATTTCATGTATTGACTTGTTCCATGACCATGGAGACTTCTCCTTAATGTGGTCCCACGGAACAATAAATAAATAAATAAATAACGGAGGAGATGCGGGGGTCAAGAAAGCCGCTAAGGCTTGCTTTGGAGGTATCTCCTTTAAAAGCCGTCGTGAACTAAAACGCACTAAATACTTTCAGTGTAAAACTGCTGTCATGTACTTTTACACCACTAAAGAACAAAGTCCGTACATCATCCGAAATGAAGTTATCCCGAAGACTTGATCAAAAATAAAAGGTGAATCTGAAGTCACTATATCCATTTTCAGGAAAACGCTAATTTGTTTTTCTTTTCTCTGCAGGTACTGGTACCTTCGTGCAAGATGTTTTGCACAGAAGAACGGGTTGCAATTGTTTGTACACCGATTGTCATATGAAGACGCTAGGGCGGAATTTACCCGTAAATTTGTTCAGTAGCAATGTGTGTGTGTGTGTGTGTGTGTGTGTGTGTGTGTGTGTGTGTGTGTGTGTGTGTGTGGCACGTCATGGTCGACCAATCATATAGGCAGAAACAGTGTAGTAGTCTCAAATTGCCCGTGATAGGAGTCCGAAGACATCAACTCGACGCCTCAGCAGGGAATTTAATGTCCCTCGCAACTCAGTGTGGAAAATTCTACGTTTCACTCTACGAAAACGTCTTTATCACATTCAGGTTCTGTCATCGGCCAATGTGTTATGACCTCCTGGAATCTAAAGAGAACGAGAATTTAATGGACAACATTTTATTATCCGATGAAACTACATTCCACGTTTGTGGGAAAGTTCACAGGCAGGGCATATGAAGAAACACATGAGGTATCGGAGTGGAAACGTGATACACCGAAGGTCAATGTTTGGTTGAATACGACAAAAACAAAACTGTATGGCCCATTTTCTTTGCCGAAAGGTCAATAATAGGGAACAGCTACCGCGACATATTAGAACTGTTCCTTGAACCGCAGCGTCAGGATGGTGGCATACAGGATACAGATGTGTTTCAGCAAAATGGTGCGCCTCCACATTTTGCACATATCGTCTGTAATTACCTGAAGAGAACCTTTCCACGGGGGTTGGCAGGCAGAGGGGTCACTTCGGCTGTGGGCTTCCCGTTCACCGAACCTTTCTCCTTTAGACTTGTTTGCATGGGGCGGTACGTCGAGTCCAAAGTGTACACTAGCAAAGTGAACAGTGTGTCTGAAACCTTCCGCCGCGCAAGTATTCCTGCCTGCGCCAGTTCCGTCTTCGTCTTCGCAAGCCAGCGGTTGATGTACCATCACCGCCTCGCATCGGACGTCGCCTTCGCCAATCAGACGGCTGCGCTCCCGTGATCTGTGCTCCGAGTCTGTGTCCTACGCCGTGGACAAGTCGTGTTGCTCACGAGATAGACTTTTCATTGGCCAAGAGAACGTGATCTACGCTCTCAAGAATCTATTTTCGTTTCGTTTCGTTAAAGAGCACTCGTTTGTGACGAACTTCTCCTTCGAATTACTAGCAAAAATTTCGGGAGAACGTTTATTTTCTTTTGTTGTAATGCATCAGAAACAGCAGACTGTTGTAAGGATAACACGGGGAGCAGGTTCCAAGGTGGTTATCCATAGGTCGCGGCAGAGGGCCTCACAAGAGGCACTTTCCAACTGCTAATCTCGCCCCAGGGTGGATGCCCCAGTATCGATGTCCTTCGTATTGAGATGGAAGCTTGGATGATTAGGAAGTTTTTCGATAGTGACCGCGTAGGTGACCAAAATTTGCTACTGTCGGAACTGAAGAAGTAAGATCTCCCGCTTCGGCGAGAAGACTTGCTACGGGACCAGTCCAGCAGACACCAATGACCAATCTTACTCCACAATGATGGACTAGTCTCAAAAATTTAAAAGCTCAAGATGCAACTGGGCCTCCGTCCAGGAGGAAACCAGCGCCCAATAAATATGGAATAAGGTAGTGCGATCCGCACCTCACGAGCTGTGACGAAGGAAGCTGAGCGTGTTGACCTTTCATATGCAGCTAGTCTTCACTTGGCAAATATGGGGTAGCAATGCCAGAATTTTATTAACGAATCATACCAAAAACTGCGACTATGCAACATCGTCAAAAGGTTGAGTACCCATGCATAGTGCTAGTTTTGGACGGACCATGTTATGCAACAGAAATGCCTATCTCGTTTCGCTTCGCGGGAGAGAATTGGAAGCCAAGGCGAAGAGTCCAAACGGAGAGCCTTCATATGACGCCTTGGAAATGGCGTTCAGCCGAGCGTACAGATTGGTAGCTGTACCAAATGTGAAATTCGACATGCAGCGCGTGGCTGACCAGTGGTCCAACGGCGGTAACTAGGCCATTGACGGCGATAAGGAAAGTGAAACAATCAGCACTGGCCGTGTGGGACGCCCTCTCTTGGACCACTGGGGAGCTGAATGGTATCAACTGAACCCAGAAAAAATGGTGGGCTAAAAACTGATGAATAAAATATGGTAGTGAGCATGGAAAGTCCGAGTCAATGATTTTAGTGAAATATGACACAAAGCGGTGTCATATGCCTTATGTACTCAAAAAAGACTGCAATGAGATGTCGAAGTTTAGAAAAAGTCAGTCGGATTGTTGTTTCCAACCTAACCACATAGTGGACTGCACCCCCGGGAAAGATGGAGGATACGGAGATGTCTTGTAGTCGTCCTACGCGTTCGACAGACAGCGGAATCCCGATGCGACTCACGATCCATTTGTATGCAGCCCTTTGACCTGTCTAACCCGAAGGTGTCGTACATTCTCTAGTGATTTCAGGTTTACCCTCGATAGGTCCTGCGTCCATTACAAAACAAAATCAGCCACTCTTTTAGCATGCAAAGGGTCAAGTTCGCAAAGATATTTTTCTTCTTTTTTTACGTTAGGGAAAATTCATTCAGAAGGCCTCGATCAAGGTTCGCAAGTCCACACAGTGTGTAACTAATTTCGATTGTAGAATGAATCTACACTCCTGGAAATGGAAAAAAGAACACATTGACACCGGTGTGTCAGACCCACCATACTTGCTCCGGACACTGCGAGAGGGCTGTACAAGCAATGATCACACGCACGGCACAGCGGGCACACCAGGAACCGCGGTGTTGGCCATCGAATGGCGCTAGCTGCGCAGCATTTGTGCACCGCCGCCGTCAGTGTGAGCCAGTTTGCCGTGGCATACGGAGCTCCATCGCAGTCTTTAACACTGGTAGCATGCCGCGACAGCGTGAACGTGAACCGTATGTGCAGTTGACGGACTTTGAGCGAGGGCGTATAGTGGGCATGCGGGAGGCCGGGTGGACGTACCGCCGAATTGCTCAACACGTGGGGCGTGAGGTCTCCACAGTACATCGATGTTGTCGCCAGTGGTCGGCGGAAGGTGCACGTGCCCGTCGACCTGGGACCGGACCGCAGCGACGCACGGATGCACGCCAAGACCGTAGGATCCTATGCAGTGCCGTAGGGGACCGCACCGCCACTTCCCAGCAAATTAGTGACACTGTTGCTCCTGGGGTATCGGCGAGGACCATTCGCAACCGTCTCCATGAAGCTGGGCTACGGTCCCGCACACCGTTAGGCCGTCTTCCGCTCACGCCCCAACATCGTGCAGCCCGCCTCCAGTGGTGTCGCGACAGGCGTGAATGGAGGGACGAATGGAGACGTGTCGTCTTCAGCGATGAGAGTCGCTTCTGCCTTGGTGCCAATGATGGTCGTATGCGTGTTTGGCGCCGTGCAGGTGAGCGCCACAATCAGGACTGCATACGACCGAGGCACACAGAGTCAACACCCGGCATCATGGTGTGGGGAGCGATCTCCTACACTGGCCGTACACCACTGGTGATCGTCGAGGGGACACTGAATAGTGCACGGTACATCCAAACCGTCATCGAACCCATCGTTCTACCATTCCTAGACCGGCAAGGGAACTTGCTGTTCCAACAGGACAATGCACGTCCGCATGTATCCCGTGCCACCCAACGTGCTCTAGAAGGTGTAAGTCAACTACCCTGGCCAGCAAGATCTCCGGATCTGTCCCCCATTGAGCATGTTTGGGACTGGATGAAGCGTCGTCTCACGCGGTCTGCACGTCCAGCACGAACGCTGGTCCAACTGAGGCGCCAGGTGGAAATGGCATGGCAAGCCGTTCCACAGGACTACATCCAGCATCTCTACGATCGTCTCCATGGGAGAATAGCAGCCTGCATTGCTGCGAAAGGTGGATATACACTGTACTAGTGCCGACATTGTGCATGCTCTGTTGCCTGTGTCTATGTGCCTGTGGTTCTGTCAGTGTGATCATGTGATGTATCTGACCCCAGGAATGTGTCAATAATGTTTCCCCTTCCTGGGACAATGAATTTACGGTGTTCTTATTTCAATTTCCAGGAGTGTAGTTAACGAGAACATTACGAGACTGGCAAAACGTACGTGTATTCCCAATTAAGACCACGAATTCACCCCTTTGTAACAAACCATCAGTGCCCACCAACAACCATAAGAATGCATTGAAATCTTCATAGTTATGTGGAAATCAAATGGTTCAAATGGGTCTGAGCACTATGGGACTCAACATCTTAGGTCATAAGTCCCCTAGAACTTAGAACTATTTAAACCTAACTAACCGAAGGACATCACACACACCCATGCCCGAGGCAGGACTCGAACCTGCGACCTTAGCAGTCCTGCGGTTCCGGACTGCAGCGCCAGAACCGCACGGCCACCACGGCCGGCCTATGTGGAAATCGTATAGGAAAGACAGTTTACGCTCCATTGAAACAGACTGTAAATTTATTTAAACACGGAGAACCGACAACAACAGACTCGAACAAAATGTATGTTTTTAAATTTCCTTCGGTACTAGCTGTAACAAATAAATACATCACTACAGGACTAATAGCACGCATGTATCGGCTCGCAAGAAGACGCTGTAGCTGGCCACTGACTAAGCGAGCAGGCCTACGCTTTATATGCCAGCGAAAGAGAATAATACCAGACCCGCATTCGGTAACTACCTCCAACAACTCATTCGATAACCCACATGCGCACGAAGTATGTTAGAGCAAACAGCGACAAACAATCCTATCTCCATATTGTAAGCAAGGACACAGGTATAGCTGCTGCTGTTGTTGTGGCTACGATGGTTATTAAAAGAAAAAAACGCCTTTACGTTACGAGAGATTTGTATATGAACCAGAACAGTGCACAATATTTGCCGATTTTACTGTTGCGCCTACAGTGTTAAGTGAAATCGCTATCTGATGCGCTTAATGTGTACGCTACCCGCCGAAATACTATCGCAGTTCCTTACGTTCGATATCAAATTTAATCACACGTCAGTTCAAAACGTTCCCGTAGTACTCAGTAAAGTGTAAAAGGTTTCCCGGTTGAAAACTGTGAAATTCGCACAACACAGTCTGGCTCCATGGCCGAGGAAAACTGACGGAAGTATTAGTTGGAAGGAGTTAATGCAGAGCACTGTGATTGTTTTCTGCGCCATATGGGAAATGTTGAAAATGTCATGTTTTACTTAATAATGAAGTGGTATGTGAGGCACAGTCAGCATAAAATCTTCTTCACATCATTCCGTCGTATATCGAAATCCGCCATCGTTTCCTCACAGCGTAAAATCTAAAGTATCTTTGCTACAGGTTTCTAATGTCTTCACCATCTTCCTCAGAGAGCTAATATTGACGCCATGTGATTCTGAATTATTTTACGAAGTGAACATTCGACGTGTACGGCTATTTTCTGCGAATGACGTCACGTGCAGGCGAGGAACTAATTTGTTTGTCTAATTTGCGGAATAACACAACTTAGAAAAACAAAAGGGATGGAGAGGTGCACTGAACAGTGAAACAATTTTGAGGAAGTAAAATAAAATGCAAACTTTGATAGCAACATTTACATTCAGCGAGAGAGTTGCCCTCTAGAGTAGATGCTGGAGCAGTACGTGTGGTGCAAGCTTCTTGCCTTCTCGTGGCGCACTCAGTGTTCTGCTCGTTACCAGGCTTCCAAGGCCTTGTGGTCCAGTGCAATTCAACAGAAGCATTTTAAGTAGCTCTAGTTGTAGCACGACAGCGATGCAAGGTAATGTGAAAGTTCACGCATTATTTTCCAGGAAATGACATTTGCGGGTTAAAGGAAACTAATTTTATTCGTAACAATGTAGCTAGTACACAGGGACTGACTTACTGGTGACTAAGAGAAACAATGAGTATTCTCTGCGTAGTAACCATGAAAGGGTCGTAATTAACTTCAGTTTCAACTCTTTTCGTTAGTAGAGTACTTTCATGTGTGTTTCAACTAACCTTCATGAACAAAACGTTCTTTGTCAGTACCACCTCAATTACCACTTTCTTCCTCTATAAATTCGTAAGCCGTAAACTTAACCAGCCATACTGCTTCATAAATATTATTATACGTTAACAATTGCTTCTTTTTCTGTGTAGAAAAACTCCTGTTCTGAAAGACATCCGCCTACTGAAATTCAGTTGCCGTTTCTTTTGAAGAAAAGCTGTACTGAATAAGAACACAAGGTATGATGCTCAAAAGAAATTCTATGATGTCAAAGGTGTCCATTCTTTCATTTCAATAAAAGATCCATCCTTTTTAAAAAAAAAAAATCTTCGTTTTAAATGCACCTGATTCGACTATTCAGTGAGCAGAAACTGCAGGAGGTCTCTCAGGTATACGATGTATATAGCACACCTTACTCTCAAAATTTCGACAGCGGCTACCGAAACATGCGAGATAGTTGCGAAAGAACTGCACCATGATGTAAATCAATAGGTTCAATAGTCTGTGTAATGAGCGAGGCAGACTGACATGTAAGTACTAGTTAAACATGTTTAGAGCCCAGTTTCGAGTTTCTTTTGATGTAAAGATGGTCTAAGAACAAGGATACTTCACGTTTCTCTTCCCGGACAAATGAGTATACTGTTTACTGACTCCTCTCACAATGTGATCTAGAACAGAGAGCAGAGCAGTCCAAGGAAAGACGCGTATGGAATTAGCGGATTAACAGTATGACCATTATTCATTACAAGCCGCGCGGGGTAGCCGCGCGATCTTAGGCGTCTTGCCACGGTTCAAGCGACTCCCCCCCGGTCGGAGGTTCGAGTCCTCCCTCGGGCGTGTGTGTGTGTGTGTGTGTGTGTGTGTGTGACCGATGACCTCAGCAGTTTGGTCCCATAGGAACTTACCACAAATTTAAAAAAAAAAAAAGTTCATTATCTGTATGACCTACATCTTTGTTAAGAGGTACACAGATGAGAAAGATTTCAAATGACGCTTTTAATGAGATGCGGCGTACTTACTATTCGTATTTAGAGGGGCCACCATATGTGCACCAGTGTGACTTCGAATGCACGTCTTTTCTGGATATGAATAGACGTTAACAGCCGTATACTTTTCAGGAGACACATTATCCTACTTGTCATTAATATGAAGAGTTTCATTTCGGCGTGTTTCTCTTGAGGACTTTAAGACAAGCTTCAAAATATCATGCATGAAGTATTTGGCTCGTACTGAATTGCGTCTATGACAGACTGCAGCTTCATCTCACAGCCGGATTTCATTGTGTATGTATACTTCGAAGGCAGAGTTGTACCGGAAGTGCTGCTGAAGTATTCCGCACAGACAATCTGAGTCTCACCACTACGGCTTACAAGTAATAGCTGGAGGAGGAACTTGTCTCGTTGAGCGATGACGAAACCCCACGATAATATGGCAGAGCTGAATCTCTAAGCAGATGATTCGAATTTTGATGGTAGTAGAAAAACGAACACAGTTACAGACAACAGTTCCTGGTCCGCAGACTGCATCAGTATATTGGGCTAAATTCCCAACCTCTCCACGGCGTCTAGCGGATTAAAGGCATAATGCATAGCTTGATGGAGATTCGTCCACAGCATGGCAACGCACCTATTGGGGAAGGAAAGCCTTGTGCGGATTGTTTCATCCTCTTCCTTCCCTTACAGCCACCAACCACACGAACATAGCAGTCATCTGCAGTGAGCACACTCCGAAAAGAGGAGAGCTCAGTACATGCGAATAAATATATATTAGACAAAGTGGTGGCTGCACTGCTGCGAAAGCATCACAATTACGGAATTATAAGAATATGGGAGACGACAGCGAATATATGCTATCAACTTTCGAGTGCCATTATGATACAAATTTACTACCAAATTTCCTGTCCCCATGATCTACGTTCACCGACATCATAAACGGCCAAAATAATTCTAAGAACGTGCGAAGCAACGCTATTTTAATTACAGCTGTGTCATAAAGCAATGGTTGCCAAAACAAGTTAATAATTGGGACGTCAATAATCCATCGTTACCCTGAGCTACTACAGTAAATAAGCTAATTTTCTGTTCCCTTCTAATCGAGCAATAGTTAGCTTGAGCATGCAACAAAGAATTCTGGTTTTTCTGTTTTACTTGTGGCTTCATTTTGATCGTTAACATATCTAAGTGTATCTGTTATAAGAGCTAGCAACAATTCATGGGCGACGCTGTATCAGATTAATGCTGTAATTACTGAAAAATATTTTTACCTACTGGAACTATCGAAGTCACTTAGAACGATTAGTACTGAATAAAAGCGGAGGACCGTATCCCTCCTGTAGCCAGACTGCAAGCGGTCAGGTGAATTAAATTTGCATGCTGACGGCATCTGCCGTTCACGGTTAACACCGCACGCAATAACAGAGCTCACAAACCGAAGTTCTGACGTCACGCAGAAGGCCAAACTGCTGTTGTCGGCCTCTGCCCATTTCCCCGAACAGTAAACGAATTCACAGCCATGAAGAGCTAACGAGAGCTTCCGAGATGAAATCCAATTAAAGTGAGAGGCAGTATCAGCCCATCTACGCCAAGACATTAAGACAGCCCGAAAAATGTGTGAAGGCAAGGGCGCTTGTGCTTCTCTCTCTCTCTCTCTCTCTCTCTCTCTCTCTCTCTCTCACACACACACACACACACACACACACACACACACACACACACACATTCATTCATTCATTCATTCCCTCCTCCTTCCCCTTTCTATGTCCATTTCCTTCCCACTCCACTCCGTGCATCTTCTCTTCCCCTTCTCCCTGACCTTGAGTCATGTTTATTGTTATTGCAAACGAAATCTTGATTGAAGTTTAATTCACATAAAATGAACGGGAAACGGTTGGTATCACTGGTATGCGGAATATGAAAAGAAACCTCTCCCGTTGTATCCGTAAGGGTAGTAACTTCAGTGACAGTATTTGAAACGTTCCCTTTGAAAAATTATATACGACTGTGCTTAAACTGACACACAATATTTTTAGCGCAACGCAATCTGACTTTCAAAAATCCCTACAAAAGAATGGCCCTGACTAACATTAACCTATACCTTTCACAAATCACTTACCTCACAAAAATCTTCATTACTCTAACTACTGCAATACAGCGAGCGCCACTACTGCCAGCTAAATAAAAGATTCAAACTACGGAAGGCACTAACTACTGATAGGCATAGTTAGCAATTGAAAGATTTTAATAGAGAACAAACAATGTATTTACCTTAATAGTGTTCAAAAGTCATAATGTATATAGCAGTTCATGATATCCAGTATTACAAATTTCAAAACTCCGCCATCTCTCTCCTCACATCCACTACTGCTGGCGGCTCACCTCCAACTGCCCAGCGCTACGCGCTGTTAACATCCAGCTGCCCAACACTACAATGGCAGACAACAATGCCAACTAGCCACAAACTGCACACAGCACAGCCAGTGATTTTCATACAGAGAGCGCTACGTGGCGGCGGCGTTACCAATAAGAAAACCTAAACAGCCTACTTACATAGCCCCCATGCTCCCCACAAAAAATTTTACAAATTGTTTTGGGCACTGGCCAATACAGATTTGAAAAAATTTTTCATAATTACAGTAAGAAAAATATCAAATGCACACACTTATTAATACAATGTTGGTCAAAAGCTAAAATTTTCTCACAGTCCATAAAGACAGTCCTGATCATTCATCACAGTAAAACTGCCGTTTCTTTTCTCAAAGTCTGAGCAGTAAAAGACAATGCACACGGAAGTAGTGGATTTCCATGCAGTCTTGAAGAAGTAGTGTTGTCCTTCCAACGGAAAGACAGTGCTGACTCTTGACATGCTGACAGGTAATGGGCCACAACAGAGCAAACCCACAGCAGAGTCATTCGAGGTTTTGAAGAATATTGGTAGGTAGGTCATCACAGAGCAGACACACTATAGTCCTGGTAGAGATTACGGTATGGGTGGGCCAACAGAGGTGCAGACCCACTGCAGTCCTTGTAGAGATAATGGTATTGGTGAGTCATCAAAGGAGCAGACCCACTGTAGTCCTTGCAGAGATGGCCAGCAGCCATCTGTTGCGACTGTGCAGGTACCACAATCACCATCGAAGAGTCTTGTGGACAATATAGCACGTCCATAACCACCACTTGTGCACTCACAAAGTTTTTGGAATTGTCCTTAGAACCAGCAATGCTGTTATCCAGTCCCTTGCTGAATTATTAACAAACGTGCAAACACTAACAGTCCCTACTTCTCACATATTTTCCATATACTATAACCAACAGAAACGTGTGCAGTGAAATGGAACTTACAAGTTACTTAATTTGATTAACTGCTGTCAATTACAATTTTATAACATAAGAATACAACAACAAAGGTACAAAATACATCATTAAAAACATAATAATACAGATAACATTTGTGGTAATATGGGCTTTACAAAAGAATTGAACATATACATCAGTGTTACAGGAATTATGACATAAGTAAATACATAAAAGATCAGAATAACTTTTGAAACTTCAACTTTACACATAAGCATGAAAACAAAACAGAATTAATAATGTGTAAACATCTTTACAAAGAAACTGACATATTATTAATGCAAATTATATTTGAGGATAACAGTATTCCTCATCATAGTGAATGTAACTAAGTATTAGAAAAATTCTACAACATAAATCTTATTAGCTAAACATATAAAGACAGGAAGAACATAAATACACAAAGGTACACAAACATATAGTGGAATAACACAAAAGGAAAGGACAGGGTTCGTTTTCAGGGTAACATTTGGTACTGCAGTCCAACCCAAAACTTCATTCCATAGATCTTTCGTCTTATTTCAACATTTGTTTCCACCAAAAAAAAATCCTATCCAAGCATGTTTTCTGTATTTATATGTTCACATATTTCTTACCTCATTATTTATTTTCCATTATCTTACCTCATCATTTATTTCCAAGAAAATCCTACCTACACCTGTTGTCACTAAACCCTACTTTTTTGTTCATATCCCCTTTCAAAAATAGTTTTTCTCCTTTGTACACTACTTTTTTGGCCAAACCATTTTCTTATAGCTTCTCAATGCATTTCTTCCAATTCATCATAACTCATTCTCTTTTATAGTCTACCCCCTCTTAAGCTAACTTAAATCTACTGAGCTCAGATGCTAAACTAAGGGATGAGGCAATGCAGCAGCACAAAGCAATTAACACGAACAGCAATGACAAAAAAAATTCAAATTGGCAAAGTAAGCACCAATATTACAACTAATATAAGGCAATGAGCAGCAAACAAGAAAAATAAATCAGTAGTAAACTGGCTTAGCCAAGTAACACAAAGTCAAATTCAGTAACACTATGCCTGGCAAACAGCAGCAGCAAATGAAATAACTTATATCTAAACATGACATAGCTCAAGCAGAAAGAAACATTACACTAAAGACAATAATGCAGACAAGGGAAATGTATATTCACATCTTAATGTCTATGTAATTAAAGTGGTGCACCACAAAAACGAATTCTACAAAAAATTACCAAGTACTCGAAAAGAAAATTATATATGCAGTTACTGTTATTAGTCCCTTCTTATTTTTCTTTCCATTCCAAGAGCTCCTTTTTCGAAGAATGTGGATCATAAAATAATTATTTAATAGATCTGTTGACAGAAAGTGTTCACATTAGCAAATGCATTTAATTTTATTTTATGAAATCAATGCTGCAAGACATCTGGAAACCAGATATCAAATGAAATAAGCAACTATGTACAAAGTAAAGCATAAGAACATCATTCAGTAGTCATGAGGCATTTCATAAGTTAGTAGAAAAATCTCTCAACTAGAAAGACAGTAGTCATAATCAGGTGTATAGACATAAAAATATTTCTCGTCATTTCATTACGCATTTCAGTAAATATCATAAATTAAGAGCTCCACAGTGTTATCATATCTTTTCAAGTTTGAGTGTGTCGTATTTGCGATGCTTTCTACAAAGAAATGTCAATAGCGAGGATAATGGCCTCCCTTTTTTTTCTACCTGTGCCTCTGAAAAGGGACACACTAATGGCTCTTTCTCCAGGTGTCTGACACAGCTGGGTGCCCACGACGCATTACGTGCAGGTGGTAACTTAACTTTCTTACGGAAATATTTACAACAGCAGTTTCCGCTACAGTGACAGTCTCATATAAAAATATTTCACAGGTCAAGAATTTGCGTTACAAATCTGTAGAGACAAAATCCTATTGACATAACAGAGTCCAAAAAATTTTTGTCGGCATTGTAATTTCATAACTCTTAAAGTACAATTCTTGGTTTCCAACAACCTTTTCCACAAACCAGAGTCCCTAACCACTACTCATTATTCCTTACCTTATTCGTCGACACTTCAATATTTCATCATAACAGATACGTAGCATAGTCAAATAACTTATATAGCATCAGCTTATTGATCATAAACATACCGCAACAGCATAATACACATCGTCATCGTAAAAATAACATCAAAACACCTGAGTCCAATCTCAAAATCGTCGTAGCTTTCTGCAATAATTTCAAAACCTAAAGAAAATTCTCTGCTCATTTCAATAGTGTCATCTACCTCAAACGTACTTTAAAAATCATGATCTCATACCAAATACATCATTCAAAGCTCTCATAGTATCACAATGGTTCTGAAAACATATATGAACAGTTCACAAAGTACAGATAAAATACAATTGCGTAAGTGTGAAGTTAGTGTAATTGCGTAAACACGTGTCATCGATGTAGTAAAAAAAAATTTGTTTCTCTGTTAAATAATCAGATAGCTGTGTAATTATGTGTTAGAGAAATATGGTACCGATGTGTAAAGTTGTGTAAGCAAATACCATATTAGCTAGGGCTCCTTGTGCTTGCCAAACACATGATACACAAAGTAGGTGTGTACCCCCTGAGGATTAATGTAATTATACTCTCAGGTGTTACAGATTACCACAATGGAATGAAATGTATTACGGAAAACCTTTGTATCATTGTACTTCAAATATCTTTAAAAATAAATGATTTAAGTACAAAATTAATCACTCAAATACGTGTCCTGTAGTGCTAAATGTGCGTCTTGCTGTCA
The DNA here is from genome assembly GCF_023864275.1 of Schistocerca cancellata. Lineage (NCBI taxonomy): Eukaryota > Metazoa > Arthropoda > Insecta > Orthoptera > Acrididae > Schistocerca > Schistocerca cancellata. The sequence goes on along the minus strand of NC_064629.1, from coordinate 402,522,778 downwards.
GATAATTCTGTTGAAGTTTCGTAGTTATCGGCCTCTGTAAGCAAAGTTCTGCTGAAGTCAATGTACTCACTTCATCATAAACAAAAGTGAGATGCTTTGCGTATAGATATCGTAGTTATTATGCTTATTGCCGTGATGAAGAAAGTACTGTGCTGTAACGTATTGTTGTCCTACGGAAAAGGCTGTCTCCTTGTAGCTACAGCACAAAAGTTACTACTAAAACATGTTTTACTTTACAGAAGAATTCAGAAAAACTGTGCAGATATAAAACAGATACACCGCAAAAGCAACATTGTAAATTGTCACTCATTAGTAGCGTTGTGACAAAATCGTGTAGCTGTCACATAAACTAACCACAGTGTCATCTGGTATTTCACAGAAAGTACTTTAAATCCAGAATGTATTTTGAAGTAAACCAAAATGTTGCATTAAAATCTCATTAGCAGTACTGGTAAATGTTCTAAGTATGTGAGCCTTATAGTCGTTACGTAATTGTGCAACTAACAAGCAAGAATGTACACACACAATAACACTGTGTCAAATGTTGTGTAAACCTTTACTCTTCCTAGTACGCTGAGTTTCAACTTCGAAGCAATTATCATGTTGTATACGACGGTAAGGAATGCTAAAATTTGCTTAAGGTTAGCGTCTATGTTATTTTTCTCTGAGCCAGCCAGCGCACGTGGCTGCCTGCGGTGCGAGTCATTGTCTGTTTCTTTGTTGGCGCGCGTCGTTCCTGGGATTAGGAGACCTAACTTCTACAAATTCGCATTGCCGAGAGGGCTCTGCTCTGTTTGAATCCCGCCAGTTCTGATGCAAGTCAGGTCTGTCGTTACAATCATATCGTCTGTCGTCATGTCGGTAGATTCCATAGTTTCTTTCTTGTCGGTCACGTGGTGGAGAATTTCTCCGTGAATCGTAACTGCGTGCTGGACCGTTGCATCTGAAGTTATTCTGTCTCCCTTGATAATAATTATTTTGGTTCCCATATTGTCTGTTTCTCTGATTGTCTCTGTGATAGTCATTACCGCGGAGAGGTGATCTTTCCTGTAATTATTACTACTCTGCCAATGGTTGTCATACGGGTGGTGTCTGTTTCGGTCACGATTTACGTTGAAAGAATAGCCTTGTCGTATATTATTTCTGTCATCGCGGAATTGTGACAGATGTGATCTGTAATTGTTGTGCTCCTGTTTTCGCGTTCCGCGATTGTCAGTGTCAATTTCCAGTTCTTGTAACAGTCCCTGAAAAGCTTCAATGTCGTCTTTGCAACGTCCTGCCAAAATAATATGTCGTAAATGTTCAGGTAATTTGATTAAGCAAATGCAGATGAGTTCTGAGGGGCTGTATGGGTTTGACAGGTACTGATTCTTGTGCAACATGTCTTCAAAATATTTCACAAGACTGGAAAATTTAGATTGTTCAAAGTGTTTCATCATCATGATGCTATGTTTTACTCGGTCTTGTGTAGCTTGAGACCAATATGCTGAGAGGAACGCATGGTAAAATTCTCCTTCACTGTGACAATCGTTAATGACCGATCGCATTCTTTCAGCTGGTTCATTCTCTAAGTAGCCACACATAAACTCTAATCTGTGCTCTAACGACCAGTTGGGAGGAAAACAATGAGAGAATTGATGGAGCCATGCTTGTGGATGAATGTCGTTGCCAGAATTCTTAAATGTTTTGAATTTACGTGTAGTAATAAACAGCTTATAGTCAAAATCGTCATGTCGGCGAGTCACATGTCGGTCATTGTTACGTCGTTTCGGCGGTTCCATCTCAAAATTCTGTGTGTCTTGCCAATTTCTTTCATAATTTCCGAAGTGTCCTGTGTTATTATTTTGTGGTTGTTCCGTATTTCTAAGTCCCTCTTCCCGTGTTGGAGCGCGAGTGTCCTCTGAAATATGTAATTTTTGTATTACTTGTGCCAACTGATCTTGTACTTCCCGGATTTCTCTTTTGTGTTGCGTATTAATTTGATTCTGATTTTGTTTGAATTTCTTAATTTGTTCATACTCTTCTGTGACAGTGATGGCTACAGGTCTTGTGTCATTCAGATTATCTACCTTTGTAGGTAAGTTAGTGAACTGATCTGAAAGTTCGGCTACTTTATCCGTTAGTGAAATTATTTCCTCTGTGTGTTTTTCTGAACCAAGTTTCAGAGTGTCCATTTGTGTTGAAATCGTATCTACTGTGTCCCTTAAGTTTTCCTGAGTTTTTGCAAGGCATAACCGAATCGGTAGATGCAACTGAGTCAATTTTAGCTTGCAAGGTCTCATGATTTTCATGAACAGTAGTTTGCAGTTCTTTTATGGCTGCTTCGTGATTCTGTAATGCATTTTCATGACGCGAAAAAATAGGTTGGAAATGCTCACAAATTTGTGTTTTTACGTCATTACAGACTTTTTGACATTTCGATTCGATTTTATGTAACTCAGTAGTTAAATCTTCACGTGTTTGTTCAAGTGTGGTGTCTAACTTTTGAAGATTTTGTTCCATTGCGTCTAACTTTTGAAGCTTTTGCTGTGTTTGTCTCTGATTTTGTTCCATTTGTTGCATTAGCTGTAATAACAATGCATTAGTGTCTGGAATCTGTTCCTCTACGCTTTTCGGCACTGCATTTGCACCGGCAACATTCACATTTTGACAAGCTGAAAATGTGTCTTGACTTATTTGAGAAAACGGTGAGGACCCAAAACCTGAATCTACAGTATTTGCAAAATTGTGTCCTGTCATTTCGGATTTCTGAGGCGAGCTGTTGCCGAGCGATCGATCGATAATGCTTCCCTGTTCACTAATTGTTTCACTGCCTACGCCATTGCTTGCCGCCCGCTCCATTTCCCTATGCACAATTACCAAATTACTATGTTGAACATTAGATAATTCATTACACGGTGGCGCTAACACACTGCTTTCGTCTTCACTGTCATTTCTCAGTTTACTTTGGAGCCTAGTATTACGTTTTTCACACGCCATTAGTGTCACAATATTTCACACGACAACACAGAAAAGCACAATTCGAAGAGCAAAATAAGAAAACACATTAACATAGCACTGAAAATAATATCTCGTTAATTGCAAGCGCAACTGCGAAATACTTGGTGCAGATCTACATGCATGCCACAACTGTTTTACTATACAACAATGAAAAACTACAACTACAAAGGAAATTCTCTCTATAATTACGCGCTTGCAATAAACAATAGCTACACTAATTACACAAACTACAAGAAATAATCAGAAGATTCCAGTGAGGTATCCTGGGCTAAGGGTCGACATATGAAACGTCTCCTTTGAAAAATTGTACACGACTGTGCTTAAACTGACACACAATATTTTTAGCGCAACGCAATCTGACTTTCAAAAATCCCTACAAAAGAATGGCCCTGACTAACATTAACCTATACCTTTCACAAATCACTTACCTCACAAAAATCTTCATTACTCGAACTACTGCAATACAGCGAGCGCCACTACTGCCAGCTAAATAAAAGATTCAAACTACGGAAGGCACTAACTACTGATAGGCACAGTTAGCAATTGAAAGATTTTAATAGAGAACAAACAATGTATTTACCTTAATAGTGTTCAAAAGTCATAATGTATATAGCAGTTCATGATATTCAGTATTACAAATTTCAAAACTCCGCCATCTCTCTCCTCACATCCACCACTGCTGGCGGCTCACCTCCAACTGCCCAGCGCTACGCGCTGTTAACATCCAGCTGCCCAACACTACAATGGCAGACAACAATGCCAACTAGCCACAGACTGCACACAGCACAGCCAGTGATTTTCATACAGAGAGCGCTACGTGGCGGCGGCGTTACCAGTAAGAAAAGCTAAACAGCCTACTTACATATTTTGCACAGTTTTAATTTGCGAACGGATAGGATTACAATATTTCAGATGGTTCAGATTCCGTAGTAGTATTCAGATCGTAAGCTAATAAACCATAGAAACTACTTGCTTATTTTCTGTCAAAATCAACTGCGAGAAAGGAAACAAAACTGCACGTTGTTGCGTATGAAATTTTTATTTACAATTATATAAGGAAAAACAACATATTTGAGAGGAACCATTTGTCTGATGGTGTAAACACTCTGCTATTATAGTTACACACACACACACACACACACACACACACACACACACACACATTCATTCATTCATTCCCTCCACGACTCGTCTTTTATAGTACTTCAGTACTAGTAGAGCAACCAGCGTTGTCCGGGTAAATACATACTCACATCTTCTATTGGTCCCACCTCCTCCTCCCACTTCCTCCCTCCCTGCCCATCTCCTCCTCCCCCCCCCTCTCTTGTCACAAACTCGTCCTCGTCGCCGTCCTCCTCCCTCTCAGCCCATCTCATCCTCCTCACCCCTTTTTCTAATAGAAGGCAAGTGGTTCTTACCGAAACAAGATTTCTTTCCGGATGGTAACTAATGTGTGTACCGAATTGGGTTGAAATTGTTCCATGGGGTTTCCAATGAGCTTTTTACCGGTGGCTTAACACGTTTCACACGTATTTGCACACACATTTCACCTGTATCTCTAGCGAATTTCGCCTTGTAGTTTAATTTTCAAGTAGCTTAATCTTTATGACGTCGTATCTCCTGAACTATACGCTGTACAGTTGTGTAAATTTGCAGGTGCACGCAGTAGTAAATGTGTCTACTGTCGGTGCAATGTTTTGTGAACAGATTCAGTAGTAAGGAAGTCATAAATTAAAACGTCTTATATGACGCGACAGCTCTTCACGCATCTCAGTGTGCATGACATATCTCCTACCCCATGTGTCGTACAATGATATAATTTTGCTGCTAAATTCAGCGGTATATGTTAATACAATCTGCGAAATGTGTCGCGAATACTATCAGCAGTAAAGAAGTAATAAATTAAAACATCATTTGTCATGCGGCAGTTTTACTGCAATAACAGTGTAAATGTAGTAAGCGAAAAACTTTTTTTTTCCTTTCATTATGTCGTGGGGGGGGGGGGGGGGGTCGTCAACGAGAAAAAGTTTCGTTAAGATTTGAAACTGTGTGTAAAGTTTGTTGCAAGTCTAAGTGCTCTCATTCTCAACTACTGGTTGACTAAAGTATGGGTATGCGCGTGTCATTGCCTTACACTGCTTTCTTTCCGGACAGTAAGTAATTTTTGTACCAAGTTTGGTTGAAATCGGGGCGCGGGCGCGTTAGTGTCTAAAAATCAATGGTATCTCTCATTCGTAGATGCATCTGAAGTGATAATATGACTTATTTCACGTGGAAACTAGTTTGAATTATAGTTTGAAATAAATCTGCAACCGTAGATAATTTCAGAGACATACGGGGATTGTATGGGTACAGATATCGACACTGCTATGATGTATCACATCTTACCCTTATCCATCTCTGCTGGACCCAAGATCGCAGATGGTGCGGATGTGCACTGTCTGCTAGGCAGTGGGGGTTAAGCTTCTGACGTCTGCAGAGAAGGTGTGTAGATAGAGATAACAGGCTCTGAAGTGAGTAAGTACAAACTGGGGCACGGGTCCAGTTGACGCGCATATAGACGAGAAGTAATTAGTTTATGGTTGACATAGTGCAGTGTCATTATTACTTTTTTTCTATTAGTGTACTGAATTTTAAGGGACAATTGCTAATTCAAGTGACAATGTGAATAATGTGGTTCTGCGTGTATTCTGAATAGACTTTAGACTGATGTAGAATCATTTTCATGAACTGTTTAATTTTTTGGCACAGTGTGTTTATGAATCACTTACATTGAAGACTGGACGCAGCACATTGAGAAGACATGTGTCCAATAGGGATTCGGTTGTGGAAGCTATTCCAGGGATAACTGTACCTCGAGAGAATGTAGACCGGAAATGCTGTCTACCAATAGATTGATATACAGTCAATGACAGCGAAAAATTGGGGCAAGAAGATGAAGAGACCGTAAAATGGTCAGAACGATGGAGCAACTTACAAGGTTTAGTGGAGAAAATTGTAGAATAATGAAACTGATGCTGCGGAATTAGTTTTCCCATCTACTGAACTTGCAGATCCAAATTTTGGAAAACTACATGCTCTGTCCACATTTCGATTCCAAAACTCATTTTCATGTTCAGATTTTCACTTTGCACATTGGACTTTAAAGTAACCCAATGTAAATAATGATTCCAGGCTATGATTGAAAATTAGAAATATTTGTGAATTTTAGCTTCTATATGGGAAGTTTCGCGCCAAGTAAACGCAGGTGTAATTTCGAAAACCAGTTACGTAAAACTAAGCAACTGTGTTACAAAAACAAGTATGTACGATCTCGCTTTCCAAATGGCAATAGAGTGTATAAATAAAAGATGGCGGTTAATAATGCGTAGTGGCACCGCAAGGAGCACAGGTTCCTTGACTTTCACCATGAGGCGCTGGGTATCGCTTGTACATAGAAGGCGGCTGGCTACAGGGGCAGCGGAGGCTGTGTAGAGTGGTCTAGAGAAGATACAAAAAAGGGCTGCAGTCTCAAAGGGTGCAAGACAAAGACTGCACGACGGTAGACCAAGAATCTATCAGAATTATAGTTGGGAATTCTCATAGCTGTGTTGGAAAAGAACCAGAATTTCATACCATAACAGGAAACGCTGAAGCTCAAATTGTTAATGGGACAAAGCTGAGTAAGTCAGTTCTGAGATACGCTACATCGAAAATTTCGCAAAGGACCTAACGGTGTTCGGAAAGAATAGATTAAATACAGTTGGTTGTTGAATGTTTGTTGCTGTTGGTAACGAGAAATTTAAGTAGATAATTCCTGTGAGTTAATATTGGCACAGGTTATACCTGACAACTGGGATAAATTAGTAACGGTTCCTTTTACCCACGGTCCGACTCAGATCTTCCCTGGCCGTTCCATACGCCAGAAGTATATAGGAGTAAGTAATATGTGTACTCCAGATAATTTAACAATAAACCACCTTCCACGCACAGCACCATTGGAGTTCGTCGAACATCTCAGTGACGACACACTCTTCTTTGAAACTTCTCTACCTTCTCCATCAATTACCCCAGTAAGATCTCCGGACTATCGAGCAATACTCTGGAATAAATTTAACGACTGTTTTGTATGCTGTTTCGTTCGTGGATTAATCACATCCCTTTAGGGTTTTTCCAATTAATCTTAATCTAGAATCTGCTATTCCAACAAGTTTTGTGTGTTCATTCCACTTAGGTTGCTGTAGACTAATACTCAACGTTACATAAAGTTGAAAGTATTTGTGTTTTATCTCTGATAATAACAGTTCTTTCCACCAATTTCTGCGCAATGAATTACATTCATTTACGGGGAGAAACAACTGACAATCCCTGTACGAAGAATCGATCGTCTGTCCGACTTACTGCTTTGCGCAACAATTGTCTAGCGTTTGAACTTTCGTATACACAACAGCATCATCCGCTAACAGCGTCACGGAGCTTCCTACGTTGTCGACCAATCATTTACATGTCTCGTGAACAGTAATGGACTTTTAACACAGCTCTGGGGAACTCCAGAAATTACTTTTACGTCTGACTATTTTCCCCAACCTTTTGTGTTCTATTTGCTAGATTGTCAAATGCAGTCACATAGCTGGTTCGACATTTCTGAAGCTTGTACGCTGTGCACTAGGCGACAGTGGTGAAATGAACTATATGGAAGCCGAGGAACACGTCCTTATCTACGGCCCAATAGAGCACCTGGACCTAATTTTCACAAGATCTCAGTCTGTGGAATCCATGTTGGAGATTTTCATTCTCCAAAAAGATCAGTATGCGCGAAAGTAAAACATGTCCCACAATTCGAAAAGAAAGCCCATAATTATGTGCATCTGTACGACGACCCTTCATAACGTGGCAACCAGAATGACGTCTATCTCAAAAACAGAGCGAATCGTGCAGGATTTACAGTACTGAAGGCGACCGATGGCATCTGCAACCACATTAACGATTGTACATCGACAGAACAAGTCCTGCACCTGGTCGTCGGTATATGGAAACTGGACTGCTGCTGATAAATGACAACGATTTTGCGATATGTCACGTTTTCTGCCTCACCGAACATGTGGGCTTCGGAGTGTTCGGCGAGAAACTTTAAGAGCGATCATTCTGCAGTCACTATTTAAAATACATAAGACAATGTGTATGAATCTTTACTTGGCATTCTCTAGGACGAATAATCCATGTGGAACGATCGTTTGCCCTATTTGGTTACGATGCATACTCCGCGATTGCGTACTTCCAAACGTGTCAAATGTCTTGCTGTGAAGATTGGGATCTTCAGCAAAATAATGCACCATACCACACAGCAAGAAGTATCCGAAACTGATAACACAGCAAAGTAAGTATCTAGCCCCGAAGTAGCCAATCTATAAATTTAATTAAACATCTTTGAGACTCTAAAACGTTTTCGTGAAGGTGAATGTTTTACTGCTGTAGAAGGGAACACTTCTGGCAGCAAGATATTAGATATCCGTGCAAAATTAACACTCGATTCAGTCACTTCCAGCTTGTGTAACAGATGGAAGCACCAGAAATAAGATTATTTTGTATGCCAGCATGCTATCATAATGTGAGTCAATATAAATTTACTCCAACTACTGGGGGGAGTTTTTCTACGTCCAGTCCAACAGCGCAACAGTTATACTGCACGTACCGGAACACCTGTCACAGCGCCTCATTTACACCGTATCGTATCGTATCGTATAGTATAGTATAGCGTCTTCGATGGCTGCCGAATACCTGACCTCCAGCACGTACCACGCGCGGCCATTTACACTCGCGACCCCGCGAAATAACCGTTTCTGAGCCATTACAACGGCATTTTGCTTCGCCATCTGAGTATTTTACCCTGCAATAGGAGTGACGTACACCATCCGATGACGCGTCTGTTAGTGCGCAACACGCTGTCCAGCCGGAATCTCGAAATATACCTGCTTGAATCTTATGTAAAGTTGCTAAATGCTTATATTATATAGCAACCCGACAATAACAATGACAACATACAATACTTGAGAAAACGCGACTTAAAGAATTACTTCTATAAAACACTTGTAGAAACAGTGTAAGCATCCTTTAAATTTCAAGTAAGTATAGTTGGCAGTAAATTCCATTAATTTTTTTGTGCACGTGGGAGCACTTCACATGTATTGTTCAGTGACACTAAAGATGCCGTTTTTCGACTTGGTTCACTTTTCTTGCCGGGGTGCGATATGACAGAGCCGATCACCAGTTTTTACATGGTATTTGTCATCAGGATGGAATGCTAATTTAGAGCGTTCAATATTTATATCTGGAGTCATATCGTTGAGCACCATGCACTGTGGCACCTAAATTTCCTCGTCTTAAGATATCTTTCTCGCAAGTTGGTTTGAGTTTCTTAATTCTGATTTATACTTCCGATATTTTCATTAAAACAAAGTACAAAATATACATAACCACAGTACGACCTAAAGAAACCCTTACTGTCAGTTTCATATTTGTCGCTCTTTATTTTCTAAACTTGTGACGCTATAGATTCAGCGTACATTCTTTTGTTAAATCCTAAAGAGATTTTTGAACTACTATCCTGAACCCTTTTCTTGCTGGAATGAAATTTTCACTCTGCAGCGGAGTGTGCGCTGATATGAAACTTCCTGGCAGATTAAAACTGTGTGTCGGACCGAGACTCGAACTCGGGACCTTTGCCTTTCGCGGGCAAGTGCTCTACCAACTGAGCTACCCAAGCACGACTCACGCCCCGTCCTCAAGCTTTATTTCCGCCAGTACCTCGTCTCCTACCTTCCAAACTTCGCAGAAGCTCTCCTGTATATGATAGAAGTTAGTGCAGTGACCTTTTTTGTTCTTAACTTTAATGTTAACAACTTTTTAAATGTAATTTGTAACATTAGTATATTTTACATTGTGTATGCAAATCCTCCAGTCACATACATTTGCTTACTCTTCCTTTTACATTATATCAATTCTTTGAATTTTTCTTTTCTTTTTCAGGAATTGATCTGGCTAAGTTCATTCGACAGAAAAGTGTTTTGTAGTCATTGAAAATACAACACGAAGAAATCAAAACGTGGATGTACAAACCATCTCGATTCATTTTCTTATATATGTGGTGAATTCACGACAAGAAAACAAAGACGACCAATTTCTAACTTACTGAAGACGTCGTATCATTTATACTTCAAATGCCAACTGTGAGATCAGGATAAAGATTGGGCACCTCACATAACTTGCACTAGGTGCAATTCTAAACTAACACAATGGCTGAAAGGAAAAAAAAGAGCACTTACCAATTGGCATACCAATGATCTGGCGAGTGGCTCAAAATCATGTTGTTGATTGCTACTTCTGTTATATTAAGTACCCTAACCTGCCCTCAGCAATTACACCTGTTCTCCACGATGAAATGAAATGTCATGTGACGAGGGCCTCCCGTCGGGTAGACCGCACGCCTGGTGCAAGTCTTTCGATTTGACGCCACTTCGGCGACTTGCGCGTCGATGGGGAAGAAATGATGATGATTAGGACAACACAACACCCAGTCCCTGAGCGGAGAAAATCTCCGACCCAGTCAGGAATCGAACCCGGGCCCTTAGGATTGACATTCTGTCGCGCTGACCACTCAGCTACCGGGGGCGGACTTCCCAACGATGAAGTCGCGCGACCGCTATGGTCCCAGGTTCGAATCCTGCCTCGGGCATGGATGTGTGTGATGTCCTTAGGTTAGTTAGGTTTGAGTAGTTCTAAGTTCTAGGGGACTGATGACCTCAGAAGTTAAGTCCCATAGTGCTCAGAGCCATTTGAACCCACGATGAAGACCTGCCAATTCCAACTCCTCCACTAGTGTGGGAAGAAGTTTCTAATTATGATCATGAATCTACAATCGCTGAGGAAGCACAATGTCAATCAAGTGAAGAGGAGCACTTTCCAGAACACAGACCACATTTCATTACACAAGCAGACTTGAATGACCTAGTTCGTGATTTATACTTAACCACGGAGCATGCAGAAATTTTATCTTCACGTCTTAAGGAATGGAACTTACTTCACGAAGAAACAAGAATTACTCACTTTAGGCAACGTAATAAAGATCTGATGACATATTACCGTATGGTGGGCAACGTTTGTGCTTGTAGTGACGTAGTAAGATTAACAAAACAATACCATACGATATTGCTGAGTGGTGCTTGTTTATTAAAGCTTCCAAGACAAGTCTGAAGACTATTGTATAATAGTAATACGTTTCCATCTGTACCTGTAGGGTACTCTGTGACTATGAAAGAGAACTACGTAAATTTGTCAGAGATACTTGAAGCTATTAAGTATAAGGAACAAAATTGGAAAATATGTCGTGATCTTAAGGTGACTGGTTTACCAACTGATCTCCAAAGTGGTTTCACCAAATATTGATGTTTCCTTTGTCTTTGGGACAGCCATGCAACACACAAACATTATACACTTAAACAGTGGCCACCACGAGATAAATTGGCTCCAGGAAGAGAAAATGTGAAATATGTACCTTTGGTGGATTCTCAAAATGTTTTCCTTCCCCCAATGATATTAAGCTCGGCCTTATGAAGAATTTTGTCCAGGGAATGGACAAAAATGCTAATGTTTTCATGCATCTACGTGAAGTGCTCCCTGAATTAAGGATGCCAAATCGAAACAGAGGCTTTTTATTGGTCCGCAAATTAGGAAGTTGTTGCATGATAAGAACTTCGAATAAAAATTAAGTCAGTTAGAACTTGCAGCCTGGCGTCCTTTTAAGGATGTTGTTGAAAGTTTCCTACGGAATACATGAGCAGCAAACAGTGACATATTAGTGGGAACTCTCTTAGAGAACCATAAAAATCGTGGATGCAGAATGTCACTGAAAATGCACTTCCTTCATTCTCATTTAGATTTCTCCCCTACCAATTTGGGAGCGGTTAGTGACGAACACGGAGAAAGGTTCCATCAGGACATTTTCCAAATTGAAAGCCGTTATAAAGCTAGATGGAACTCTTCAATGTTAAGTGACTACTGTTGGTTTTTGAAGCGTGAAGGATACATATCCCACACAAGGAAGTTGTCATCAAAAAGACTCAGCCCTCGACCATCAACTTCATCATCGAGCAAATGAATGTTGCAATTTTTCTTGTAAAAATGTACATTAGGCCCAGGACACTAGAGTAAATTAATTTTATGGCAATAAGTATGTTATATATTGTCTAAATTTAGTGTAGACCACCCTAGTCTCTGTTTTTAGATACAGGCATTGAAAAACCTCCATAACAAAAAACTGGAGGGTGATGGCGAAAATCTAACTGCATTTTCAGATTCAGTAAGTCCAAATTAGTTAGGTTCACCGTGTTTTTTATCTCTGTACCTGATTTTTTTTTCGTACATTGTCGCGGTTTTCATGTCGTGCAAATATTTAAAATATAGGTGAGCTTTCAGATGAAACCAAGAACAAGTGGTGAGGCGAACTTCTGTATTCTACTGATAATTCAATTTAAGTTGCAAGTGTATTCCGAGCTGTAAGTAACTTCATATGTTGAGAATCATGGAACAGGGAACTCTGGATGTTATGATTTGAATCTACTGAACTCACTACTCTTTTCAAAAAGAAAAGCAAGCTGCAACCAATCGATCTGTCCAACATCGATTGCTTTAGGCGAAAACTGATTCGTTTATCAAATCCTAAATTCTAATGACAAAAGTTGGTGCTTCTGTAACGTAACACTTTCGGTCGCTACATAAAATTGCTATAATTATCCGACCCTTTCCATACCGGTACTTTTATTTACACTTACCTCATCACCTTTCTTCGTGTATTTAAGTTTTCGTATTTGCTTTCTGTTTAGAACTTATCCCTAGCTTTACTAGCATGTATGGGAAGTGAGAATCAGCTCTTATTCGGTGACATGAAAAGATTTGTAGAGAGAGCTTCCATCGAACAATCCGGCAAAAGTCGATACGAGAACACTACTCAACTTAATGATTCGACCTTTTTTTTTCAACCGAAGCACCAACTCAAAAAACTCGATTCTGATAATTAGTTTTATTTTTTCGATGTAATGCTGTATTTACTTTTAATAAAATCATTAATGAACGTACAGCGATAACTTCCGTGAAAATTTTTCTACTTAATCCAATTTCAGTTTCGTAATCCCCTGATCATACGGAATAGTTTGACATCCAGCACGGTAACATTCTGTGAACTTTTACTCTGGCAATTTTCCGGTAATTTGTGTTTTTTTAGCCCTTTCCATTCCCGTTCGACCCTGTTCAATAAACGTACTGTAAACATTATTTGCATCCGTTAAAAATGGACGATCTGTGAGGAACTCCAAATGTCATTTTGATGCGCTGAATTAGCTGTGTAATTGGCCAGTAGTAGAGCTTACAATCACATTAAACTTAATTCGATTCGTAAGACACGCCGTATTTCAGGTGTAGCGCTTGTCTGACGCGAAGTCACGAGGCTGTAGAATAAAAGTTGACAGCTTCAGCTGAAAGGGGACACTAGGGTAGCGGTGGTAAGACCCGTAACACGGTATCGACAGCTACAGATAGGCATATTTTTACAAATGGCGTATTTTTTGCCTAGGTTAGATGTGGCAACACCGAGGTAGCGATATATTTCAGTGCATCGATCGCACGGCATTGTTTTCGTACTGAACAATAATAAACAAGTATTACTCTACGTTTCTGATCGTTATTCGTTAGTTAGAAACACCGTAGTCAACCTATGAAGCTGTGAACCTGCAACCCCAGGCAAAAAATGACTACAAGATATGTACACTGACGAAAGGAAAGAAGAGGAGCATCCTGAAGACATCAGTGGAATTTCGTACATATACATGCCGTCGGCGGGTATGTAAATTATTGGAGCTAAAATTCTCTATGACAGCTAGAAGGCCACAACAGTGTATTAGTATTGTTCGTGTTCAGTGTTGCTACCCGGCCTGGTAGGGCATATAGGGTGTACCAGGAGGAATGGTCAACATTCAGGGATATTCGAAGAAAAAAACGTACAATAAACATGGGCTCTAAAATGCTATGAGCACTTCAACAGAAGAGATGTTTCATAGCAGTGAAGATGAACCAATGCCCATAGCTCGTAAGGTACGCGTTTTGCAGCACATGTCTACCAGACATTTTTGTTTCGACTGATAGTTCCTGCCATATCGCTGAATAATGACCAGTCCTCCTGGGACTCCCTGTATAATAGGTGTGAACAGCGTCGGAAGTTGAGTGATCATCGTGAAGGCCAACAACAGTTGGCCAGCGCACATCAGAGGATACAACTACTTTATGGCATCCTTCCCGACAGAATCAGTACTTCCATGTAAGCCAGAGTGGGTGCAACGTCATATTGTTAAGCAAGCGCATAGTTTCAAGGTCTTTGCAAATACTAATGAATTGTGTAATCAATGAAGTAACATTATGTATCCTGTCAACCCATGAAGTTATATTTAGTTTCCTCCTCCCTTCTGGATGCTTCATTCAGGGGCAACTTTTCAACTTACTGAGTCTGATTGATCTGCCAGTTTCGCATTCTCAGACATAATCCTATCACAAACCACACCTCATACCATGCAGTTTTGATGGATCTTAAATTGGTCGCTGCATGGGAACTACATATTTTAGTTACACACTATTTTAAATATGAAAATCGTCAAATACCGAACTTTAGCTTCGGTAACTCTTATTCCTGTATGGTGCTTAGTCCGCTTTATATCACCCAATCACAGCACAGAACACACGGTGTCACGAAAACGTGTTTTTGGTGGTACAGCTGAATACAGTAAATTCTCATTTTAGTATTTATTAAACTTTGTTTTTCCTGTTTTGTGGAAAGACGTTTGTGATTAAAGACTGACGACGTAGACGGAGGTCTAGGGTAGATTGAGAGTTGGTAATTTTATTGTGAGCTGGCGGAGCCAACGAACGCTATTTCACATGCATACGTGCAGCATGAACGCAACTCCTTCGTGTATCATGTGTGAAGACGACGCAGTGACGTTTTCCCAGTAGCCGTCATACTGGCTTACATTTTTGTGAAGCTGAAATATCGTATTTGGTGGGTTTCATATTTATACGTGTGCAATTTTGAAGTATGCTGTTTTGATGCAACGCCACATTAAAGGTATCACGGAAACAGAGTTTTTGGTACGACATGGGATACGAATATGTAAGGGAACGTGACGACCGTAGATAAACCCAATTCTCAATCAAGACTAACTACTAAAATTACAATGAAGGAGTGATTAGACTGTTCTACTGGCTGGGGATACATAAATACTAAACAGAATCCTGGTCTAAGAACCTATTGACACTCTAATTATACCATAGGCTTACTATGTTAATTTGTTTTACAACTGGTATCAAATGTTTAACAAAGTACACTTCACAGGTTTATTCCTACAGGTTGTGGTTCCTCAGTGACGCTGCAGTACTCTGTACTAAGTATCACTACTTTTACTACCACTCCATCACTTGAGCTGCTGCTATCGAATGTTATGTTTTGCATTTGGTCTGATGCTCCTTCTATTCGCGCAAATGTGTAATGGAATTTATTATCTGAAATGGTAGACACTTTCACAAAAGCAACGAATCTCCTAAGCAGTTTAGCGACTAGTTTCCACTGAGATCTCCGTGCATATTAACGCCAACGACCACTTACTGAGGTATGTACCAAAAAAGAAATTTTTGTTCCAATGAAACACAATGGGGTATTCATGAAGTCTATGAACAATTAATATTGGACACTAAAAAGCAATTGAGCTATACATGGTACTACAGCTGTATACAATGTAAACAGATCCATTAACCGACAGACGGGCAACACGGTGTCTCACGACCAAAGTTCACGAAGTGGTCCGCAAACATCGACAGTTCGCTCACAACTCGCTACAGAAGATTAAAATAATTCTCAAGAATTTTAAAATCTATAGCAAGCACTCAAGTGATATCTTATCATTTGCTTCCTCCAATGATTGCCCTACCTTAAATTTTCACATATTAAAGGTTGTTCTGATGTAACGTGACATGCACCTTCGACTACATCAGATTACTTGCTGTCTCATGTTTAGTTTCGTATCAGTTACTGTACATACATTTACTGTATCAACTGTCATTTTTCGCTTTGTGATCACTTTTTTGTAGGAGGTAGCTTCCATAAGCTAGTTCCACCAATCCTGTGATAAAATAGCGTTACATCACTTGGTTATAAATGCTGTGTAGGAACGGCCTTTTGAAGTAAGTGAATTATCTCAATTGAAGCTGGTTGTCTAAATACCTCCATGCGCATTGCTTGCCCACACGACAGGGTATTTTAACTAATATGGATAAATTAAAACATAGACATGAAAGCATGATTTAGTTTTCATATGCAGTGCTTAGACAAAATATATTCCAACTTCACGTTTCCTACATCAGATTGTATTGTCTGATATAGATGACGACGGAATTTAATCAGATTCTTACAGTATTTGGGCAATTTTTGAGAAATATTTATATTTACAGCACTACCGTCCCAAAATCTCACAGAAATGATTTCCATGCACTCTGTGAGGGACTCTTTTTCATATTATACTCTAAATTGGCCTTCAGCCTACTTCACGAGATATGAGAGATGCAGGGACGACATGAGACACACGGGTTACGTGTGTAGCAGACAGTATATTCGTGTGTCACAAGTTGGGAGTACTGCTCTCAGCCTCATTCAATCCCACATCCTACTTGAGTACTATAGTCTGTGTTTGGACGTGAGAAATAAAACATACTTTCTATAGTGAATTATTTAATTTATTGACTGTCATTTGATACAGAAACCATCTCAAAAGAAGTCGAGGAGCTGCACCTCTGTAAGAAAGAAGGAACTGTTAATTTTAAAATAGATCATCCAAAGTAGCGGGTTTGTCGAGCAAAAAATTCAAATTATCTGGGACTGTAAATATTTGCCAATAAACAAATTGATCACAAGCTTCGAAAAAAAGTTTTCGGTAACATCTAGTCAAAATAAGGTGATCGAGTTGGTAGTCAAACAGCAGATTCACTGCCGATTTAAGACACAAGCGACAAAAGCGGTGGTTCATAATTAGTAGAGAAAACAACCTATTTCCACACTCATTAGATTTAGATTCATTTCTGAATGTCTTACCTAGAGCTCAAGGAACGGCAACTAATGTATGAGGGGGGGGGGGGGGGGGGTACCAAATGATATGTCGCTTGTGTGGGGAAATGTTATCGAACCGACCCTGCGTGCATTCTACGGAGAACAATCAACAAACTGCGTGAAATTATGCATATGTAAATTCTTTTGTGACGAGACCAAAACTGAAATGTAAGAAGCGGATATTTTTCAAGTTGATCATTGTTCGCAACACGTGGAGATGAATGAGCTGGGGGAGGTGAAATACGGTTGAGGAAATCAAACATGTCACATGCCTATTGATCACGAGACGCTTCTTGGGAATGTTCCAGGAGATGTGATTTATGTGCTGTGCTGCTTCGACGACAGAACGGGTTTTTCTGAATCAGATCGTCCATTCCCTCTGCATTTTCCCCTCTCTCTTTCTACTACTGCATTCTCAGAAAAATCCTACGTGCCTCTGATTTGATTATCATACCTTGCCCATACACGCAGGTTTTACTATACTTTAAAATGCCACATAAAATATTTGAAGTTTTTCTGCATTTTTTGGCATAGATTTCATCTCTGAAAATCGCTAAGAGCTCAGAACATAAATTTTAACCTTTGTAACCTCTGGATAGTGAAAGGTCACGAACATTTTTTTTTTCTTTTTCAGGTTAACGGCTTTGTAAGGACTTTGTTAAACTGACATCTATTTTCTACATTTCTGCTACACTGCCTGCACCCTCCTCCCCTGGGACTTTCCTTTGTTTAGTTAGACTAGAAATTTTTACCTACATTCCACAGAAGTTTATAGCACGATGTCTAAATTTCAGTTACTAACCTAACTCCACAGTTTTACACTGTTGCAAAATCGTACGATCCATGAAAGGGATCGTGTGCAACACAAATTTGTGGAGCACAGGCAATTGTGTATTTTTGTGCAATAATTACTAATTTCACTATCTCATTTTTTGTAATGTCTCACTACCAGAAACATCACTAGATGGATATTAATCTAACTAAATTATAAATAGATTTTCTTACACAGTGAATTGACCGAATCATCTGATCGTGAAATTCATCACCTACTTTAAAAGCACATATTTATTTCAAAAGCTGAAGCAGAATCCGAGGAATGTTTCACATTCACATACAAATGCACGCACGAAACTGACAGATCTTTATACAGAAGAGTTTCTGCAAAAACATACAAAATCATGAACTTTTCTTACTACAGATGCATAAATAATGAAGACCGTTTTATTATACTGTTTTACGGAATTTTATTAATTCCATGATTTTCTTCATTATGAGTAGGCCCAGTGTGTCGCAACATCGACAACATCTTACGAGTACCTGGTTAATAACCATTGATCAATAAAAATTCATCTCGTCATATAAGTACAATGCTTGTTGCTTTTAAATGCGAATAGGATCACAAACTCAACTGTGGTCATCTGAGTTTCAGTTTAAATATTTTGGCGAACAGCAAACCGTCTACGAAACTAGTAGTATTCAAATGAAAGGCGCGATATATTTTGGTGCACTGCTCAAACGTGAAAGATGTCTAGCAAGTACAGGATCCGACAACAAGGTATTTGGAGAGGCCGCTGTGTAAGCTGTGGTGGGGATACTAAAGTGGAGGGGTATCTCTTGATAGCGGTATACCTGCCATTTTCAATAGGCGCAGTGTCCTGGCCAGATGAACATCGAGCTTCTGTTGCGGAGGGGTATATTACGAATTTTGTTGGAACTTGAACGACATGATTCTGTTCCTGATAAACTATTCTATTTTGGGTATCAGACTACAGAGCATCAGATCCTCCACTAAAAAGAAAATCTACTGGCCGACCTAACACTCTAACAGCGACGGAAAACGTGGCGCGTGTGGCAGTGTCCGTCTAGCAATCTCCGCAGCAGTCAGCAGTTAAAAATTTAGTTACCCTGTGATTGTATGACAGGAGCGTAAGAAGAATCCTGCACAGAGATCTTCACATGCACCCATACTAAATGATGGTTACCCAAGAATTGTTAGATATTTTGAAACTCGCAGAACTGTGGGGGAGGAAATTTTTCAGAGCATTCCCCCTGGCTCTGTTGTGATTTCTTCTGATGAGACCCACTTCCACTTGCCAGGTACTGTACACAAACAAAATTTCTGCTACTGAGCAGCAGAAAACTCTCAAGGACTTCACCAGCGACCACTTCTCAGCCATCGTGCGACAGTTTGGTGCCTTTTTGAAGAAGATGGCGTAACTATAATGGTTAATTCTAATCGCTACTATTACATAATATATATCTGCTTCCGACCTTAATTAAACCACGCTGGGGACCATGGGGAGGGAGCAGTCCGGTTCCAACAAGACGGAGCCACAGCTCACACTTCTCGTCATTCTCTAGAAATTTTGAGAAAGTTGTTTCCTAGATGTCTTCCCTCTTCGCGAGCAAATATCGCCTGGTCCCCAGAGTCACCCGATTTATCACCTTTTAATTCTTTTTTGGGGGACACTTAAAGGCTCAAGTGTACAAACATCGCCCCACAACCCTGCAAGTACTTAATGGGGGTAGTCACCGAGAAACCGGCTGCCACTCACTGGAAATGCTATGAAGAACTATTGACAACTCGGGGGGAAAGACTTCGTCAAAATGTCAGCCATGGAGGACGCCACTTACCAGATATAATAATAATTTAAAAAAACAGTTAATGTAAAATGACAGTGTTCGTTGCTCACAAATGAAAGTATTTTCTCCGTATCTTTTGTCTGTTTGTTCGTCTGTAATTACTTTTTGAAATACGCGAGATCTCACAGCCGGACACTGTGAACTAATTTGGGAGAGAGAGAATGTGCTCAAGTGAGTTCATCAAAAATATATAGTCGTTGGTTTTATTCCTGATCGAACTGAACATGCGAGAGCTCGAACAGAAAATTTCAGAATTTCAAGTACTGTCTAACTGTCTCTAATTAGCTACGCACAACTCATACGGGTTTTTAAGAATTGAATATGGAATTTTAGGACTGAACATCTCGTTATTAGAGACGGAGCAAAAGATAGGATTGGAGAAGGGATTCACTGTGTCCTTTTCAATGGGGCCATCCTGTAATTTACCTTGGGAGCTTTCGGAAAATCACCGAAAACTAAAAGCTGTGTGACAGGACGGTGGTTTCAATGGGGGACGCCACGAGTACAGTGTCCCAGCAGTGCGTCCTCTCAGTCGCCAGATAGACACCTCACTACGTTTAACACCACAGGTAAAACCACGTACGGCCTATTTCTTTTCAGACTCGCTTCTTTAAGGCAACGAGTGGAATTTTTACTGGTACTGGCACTACAGTGCATATACCAAACCACCCACGTGTTAGTGACTCCAATGTGCAGAGGTCGATGTCATTTTCTATGAGCCCCATTTTGTTTAAAAACCAGATTAAACGTCATTTAAATTAACTGCCGATTGTATTTTACACGGTTCGTGCCTAACTGACAGTACACTAACAGTATATTTAAAATCTGTACAAATATTAGACACAAAAAACTAATTTTCATTTTCTAAACCGTTCAGGTTCGACATGTTCTGATTAGTGTTCAGGATTTTTTATACTTCCCCGCAATGTGCTACAATAGCACGGAATTACCGTAGAAAATTTGAGAAACTTCTAGCACAATGGATCATGAACAGTATATCTTGTAACGAAGTCACAGTTACGAAAGATTTTCCGTCCAACGATACTTAATGTGAATGTTTCTCGGTATGCTGCACGTATCAGAAGTAAAAACAGAGACCCAGGCAGAAACACACACAGCACACACTTGCAGTGGGATGTGCTCGGCGTGGCGTTAATTACATTTCTCGGGCGGGTGGCTGCGCCCCGAGCACGTATGAGCTGCAGACGTGCAACTCTGGTTAGCAAACAAGACGGCGAGGTGTGCTAGAGCTGCATGCACGCTTGTTGCGGCGAGTGGCGACCTGGCTCGCTAATCAATACACCCTGGCGCTGCGCGTACACGCTGCTTCTTTGTTTTCTCCCTCGGCTGCACCCCGCCGCATCCAGCCGTCCCGCTCCTCGCAAATGCCTTTATCGGGAAAACTGCGACACAAAAGGGCGCCGTGGAAATGTTATCGCTTTCGACGAATGGAAGGGAAGACCGGGCTACCAGCGACCCGAACCGGCACATCTGCCTCGGGGTAATCTCGCCAGTCGCAGAGTCGGCGAACCACGTTATGAGAGCAAATTACGCCGTAATATGAGAAGCGGTGATCCTGTCAACCTTCCCTGATGCCCCTCAGCTAGCTATTAAGTTCCCTAGTCGCTGCTGCGAAATTATTAGGCTCCTCGTTGAAGACGCTGCCTCACCCGTCCGCTTCCACCCGTAGTCCTTTTTCCTGCAACCGTGAGCCAGGGGATAAATCCCCTCTTTTCGTTTCTAGATTTCAGCGTACTGCTTACTTGTAAAAAGGGGGCGTTTTGGACTGCCATTTTAATAATCTTATTTATTTGTAATAGGTAAAACAGAAACGAGGCTTCTCAGAAAATACAGTCAAGAATAAAGTTCTACGTTAATGACTATTTTGAACGTCAGATTTGGGTTATTAACAAGGGGATTTTAAGAAAGGATGGAAATTTTTTTACTCATAGCTAACGCCCATCAATTAAGCTACACCGAACCAAGTAGCTTCGTGATCGTTACCAGGAAATTTGGCCGTCATTTGTTGTTTCGACACACTTTTTTTATATTTTTCCAGGTACGTATTTGAACCATCATATTATGAGTCTCGCGTGAGCATATACTGTCTCTGATGAATCTACTCGTACAACCCCACATTGATTGTTGCATTGAATGTGGAGCTCTAATAAGTCTGATAATTAAAAAACCTTCAGTAGCTGCTTGGTTAATTTCTCCTTTCATCGTCTCCCTATAACAACAACGGAAGGAAAACTACTGTTTGTCACGTCGACATCGAATTCATCACGCTGGATACCCAGACGGTAGTTTTCCGTCCACGCTACGATTATTATTTTGGAAAATATAATTTTCATGACAGGTTCAGTATCAAATCTGTGTGGTATATACTTTTTTTAGACACGCAGGCTCAGAACCCTGTTTCGCACATGCATGTAGTTGCAAATTATAAAAGAACCACTACGGCATTTTGTGGCAACTGATGTACACTCCTGGAAATTGAAATAAGAACACCGTGAATTCATTGTCCCAGGAAGGGGAAACTTTATTGACACATTCCTGGGGTCAGATACATCACATGATCACACTGACAGAACCACAGGCACATAGACATAGGCAACAGAGCATGCACAATGTCGGCACTAGTACAGTGTATATCCACCTTTCGCAGCAATGCAGGCTGCTATTCTCCCATGGAGACGATCGTAGAGATGCTGGATGTAGTCCTGTGGAACGGCTTGCCATGCCATTTCCACCTGGCGCCTCAGTTGGACCAGCGTTCGTGCTGGACGTGCAGACCGCGTGAGACGACGCTTCATCCAGTCCCAAACATGCTCAATGGGGGACAGATCCGGAGATCTTGCTGGCCAGGGTAGTTGACTTACACCTTCTAGAGCACGTTGGGTGGCACGGGATACATGCGGACGTGCATTGTCCTGTTGGAACAGCAAGTTCCCTTGCCGGTCTAGGAATGGTAGAACGATGGGTTCGATGACGGTTTGGATGTACCGTGCACTATTCAGTGTCCCCTCGACGATCACCAGTGGTGTACGGCCAGTGTAGGAGATCGCTCCCCACACCATGATGCCGGGTGTTGGCCCTGTGTGCCTCGGTCGTATGCAGTCCTGATTGTGGCGCTCACCTGCACGGCGCCAAACACGCATACGACCATCATTGGCACCAAGGCAGAAGCGACTCTCATCGCTGAAGACGACACGTCTCCATTCGTCCCTCCATTCACACCTGTCGCGACACCACTGGAGGCGGGCTGCACGATGTTGGGGCGTGAGCGGAAGACGGCCTAACGGTGTGCGGGACCGTAGCCCAGCTTCATGGAGACGGTTGCGAATGGTCCTCGCCGATACCCCAGGAGCAACAGTGTCCCTAATTTGCTTGGAAGTGGCGGTGCGGTCCCCTACGGCACTGCGTAGGATCCTACGGTCTTGGCGTGCATCCGTGCGTCGCTGCGGTCCGGTCCCAGGTCGACGGGCACGTGCACCTTCCGCCGACCACTGGCGACAACATCGATGTACTGTGGAGACCTCACGCCCCACGTGTTGAGCAATTCGGCGGTACGTCCACCCGGCCTCCCGCATGCCCACTATACGCCCTCGCTCAAAGTCCGTCAACTGCACATACGGTTCACGTCCACGCTGTCGCGGCATGCTACCAGTGTTAAAGACTGCGATGGAGCTCCGTATGCCACGGCAAACTGGCTGACACTGACGGCAGCTAGCGCCATTCGACGGCCAACACCGCGGTTCCTGGTGTGTCCGCTGTGCCGTGCGTGTGATCATTGCTTGTACAGCCCTCTCGCAGTGTCCGGAGCAAGTATGGTGGGTCTGACACACCGGTGTCAATGTGGTCTTTTTTCCATTTCCAGGAGTGTATTTCTCTCTCTAACTCTAACAGAATTCCGGTAACGACTATTTTTTCTTCCCACGATAAAGCAGATAGTAGATATCGAGCCAATAAAAGTTTCGTATTATTCTGCCGACGTGGTCGTTAATGTGGTTGACAATAAATGGGGTTATAATCCACAACTAAAAAAAAAAAAAAAATGGTTCAAATGGCTCTAAGCACTATGGGACTTAACATCTGAGGTCTCAGTCCCCTAGACTTAGAACTACTTAAACCTAACTAACCTAAGGACAGCACACAACAGCCAGCCATCACGAGGCAGAGAAAATCCCTGACCCCGCCGGGAATCGAACCCGGGAACCCGGGCGTGGGAAGCGAGAACGCTACCGCACGACCACGAGATGCGGGCATTGTCGCATGGTTTCCGCGCTTATAACTGCCCTTGTACATCCCTGACCTCTCTCGCTACGTTATACCAACGCCATCTAGGGACAAGGTGGCGTTAGCTACGCGCCGCTCTCTTGCCACAGCAGTGAGAGAGCTGATTCCCCCAGTGAAAGGGATCGTATGATAAACATTCGTTGACAAATATGGCTGATATGTTATCTACAACATTCTTTCCAAATAGCTATGAAATAGACACAAATAGATATACGGTTTAGAACACGTCCAAATTTTATTTCTTGTAATTACCTCAAAATGCGAAATATTGATACAATGTTCAAAACATAGGTTTTTTGTGCACCAAGAACATACAAGCAAAGACGACGTATGACAGCCCTGCGAATCACAGACGTTGTTAGATGTCCGTAGACAAAACTGGGCTGGCGTTAGGAATGAATCAGGCCTAGTATCAGTATATTTCGAGGAGTGCCACGCATATTTAATCAAATTCTGAAACCGTGGGTAGGAAAATTGATAATGTACTACTGATTGCAGCTTGAGAATATTGTCACGATGATACACAGGAAATTGCAGTGATCTGCAAACAATAATTTTCTCTGTTAGTTTTCTGTAGAATGCCTTCCACTGACGGAAAAATTCTCTGTCCAAAGGTTGAATTACGTTCGTCGTGCCGGGTGGAATCTGAAGTATCTCTACTTCTTTGTCAGGGTGGCCTCGAAATACAGCTTTTAATGAATCAGACCTTTTATGACCTGACCACGAATCTAGAAGGAGAAGAGATTTGTTCCGCAGAACGGAAGAAAAGCATGACGCATGAAAAGTGTAACGTTTTCATTTCCCATTTTTCCAGACTTCGATGCGTCTACCACAAGATTGTTTGCGTAGAACATTGTTCTTTTGACACGTGGTCCAAAACGTCCAGTTGGTTCTTGAAGACACACATATAGGCTAGTTTAGGCAGAAATTAACCATCCAGACTAATTATGGGCATTATAGTGTATGAATGGGTGAGTGCAGTCGTGAACTGCGCAATCGCCTCATTATGTTTTTCCCCTTTGAATGACAGTGTTCTTTTCGCACGCATTTCTTTTTGAAAACCTGACTGATCTGCATTGTACACGTACGATTCACTAAAACTAGCGATCTTATTTTTTGCATTCGTAAGAAAAGCTATCATTTCGATTTGTGTCACTTCATTTCCCGACCTGTTTTTCGATACAAATTTTATTATTTTTATTGCCACAATTGTATGTGATCTTTTGAAGCGACTAATCCAACTTTGAGAAGCTTTAAATTCTTTAGCGCCTATCGCGTTGGCAATCTCTAACGCCCAATCACGAAAAGTTGTATCGCTGACATTAAATGACTGTTGTCTGGCATCGGTAAATAGCTCAAAAAGTCGCGCATTTATCTCCGTCACAATTTCCAGTCGACTCTTACGTCGTCCACCTACTTCCTTTTTACATCTAGACAATTCACGTTCAGAACGGACAAACCGATACTTATTTTGAACGATACTTCCACATAGGCGTTTCTTACCACTTTCGTTCAACCAATACGTCACCGCTTTTTCTTTGTCTGATAAGGTAATTGTAGTTGCTGGTGTTACTTTCGGAGATAATTGATGATGGTACGTGGCACTATCACTCGAAGAGTCTTCATGAGTGCAACTTTCGTCGGTGTCTTCGCCGTCTGTAGAGTCACAGTCTGCAATATCGAGTGTTTCAGTTGTTTCTAGCCACATGTCTGCGCCATTTACATGCTCGTCTAGAAGTTTAACAACCATGTCACAAAACACATAGTCTTCACGCGTGTTTTCTGTTGATTGCTTCATTTGGCGTCTGTGGCATATCTCCATGGCAAGCAGCAAAACATTTACAGGGTTCACCATCACCTGTGAGGGGAGATTGAATGTTCACCGTAAAGTGGCTTGCGGAGTATAGATGAACATGTACAGAACATCTTTCACATCTCTAACCAGTTTCAGGACGGTATGTTTCGAAATACGTACCAAAAATTAAATTAAAAGGACGTGCATGCCACAGAAACGAATATTCGTTTCTCCTTTCCACCAAAACCTTGCAGCGATATTCCTCTTTAGTGAACGCCGCGATAAGACGGCCGCTCTTCCCGACCATGCGCACAACGCTCGCGACTCGCCATTTCCAGCCGTCACTGCAAGCGCCAAGCAGGAATCACAGCCATGTTCGTAATTTTTTTTAGGTGACTTCCAGTTCATGTCAGCAGCTACAATTCTGCATACGGACCTTTTGCACAGTTAAATAACAGTACTAAAAAAAGCAATACATGTTTCGGCATGACAAGTCTGACCATTCCCTTGTTAGTCAAGGCTGAACGCTTTAGACACACTATCCACCGAGTGCACCAAGGTGGAGGTTCCCTGTTGTTTTGGGGCGGCATCATGTGGAACCGACGTACGCCGCTAGTGGTCATGAAGGCGCCGCAACGGCTGTACGATACGTGAATGCCATCCTCCGACCGATAGTGCAACCATATCGGCAGCATATTGGCGAGGTATTCGTCTTCATGGACGACAATTCGCGTCCCCATCGTGCACATCTTGTGAATGACTTCCTTCAGGATATCGACATCGCTCGACTAGAGTGGCCAGCATATTCTCCAGACATGAGCCCTATCGAACATGCCTGGGATAGATTGAAGAGGGCTGCTTATGGACAACGTGACCCACCAACCACTCTGCTGGACCCACGCCGAATCGCCGTTGAGGAGTGGAACAATCTGGACCAACAGTGCCTTGATGAGCTTGTGGATAGTATGCCACGACGAATACAGGCATGCATCAATGCAAGAGGACGTGCTACTGACCACCACCTCTGAAGGCCTTGCTTAATGGTGGTACAATATGCAATGTGTGGTTTTCATGAGCAATAAAGAGGGGGGAAATGATGTTTATGTTAATCTCTAGCCGGCCGCAGTGGTCTAGCGGTTCTAGGCGCTCAGTCCGGAACCGCGAGACTGCTACGGTCGCAGGTTCGAATCCTGCCTCGGGCATGGATGTGTGTGATGTCCTTAGGTTAGTTAGGTTTAAGTAGTTTTAAGTTCTAGGGGACTGATGACTACAGATGTTAAGTCCCATAGTGCTCAGAGCCATTTGTTAATCTCTATTCCATTTTTCTGTACGGGTTCCGGAACTCTCGGAACCGAGGTGATGCAAAACCTTTTTTGATGTGTGTAAATAAGCTGAAGTTAGTGGTGCTGTTTCCATTCATAATTCAATGATAGTGAACGAATGAGATTCCGAACGTTCGAAGCTACTCGTAGCAGTCTTAGACCAAGTTTACACATCCCTAAACTGCGAAGAAAGAATGTGCGTTTATGGAAGATACTGTGAAGACACAGGTCTAGTTAGATGGGCTCGATACCGTAAAACGGGCCACCTTCAATAAAAAGAAAACCAGCGCTGAACCGCGGCGTCGCCTTCCCACTACCGGTCTTTGCTCCGGTGCTTACCGTAGTCAAGGGCGCTTCGGTGTACGGCAAAAGTGACCTGAGCAGGCGCAGCACCACAATAAACCGAGTACGCGCGTACAAATACTGGCCGTTGATCGTCGGTCGAATCGGCAAGTCACCAGTCGTGAACCGTCACCGCCGTTCTGCCGACATCCTCACAGGACCATCTAGTGGAGGTATTCATCCGTCGGCTGAGGTGCCGGGAGTCAAACTAATGCCCTCCAGGCGCCGCGAGTCGGAGGTTCGCTCCCTGGACATCTGCGCTTGTCATTCGCCGCGGTCGGGCCGGACTTCTCGTCCTGCAGCCAACAAAGACAATCGCTTCGGACGCAACGGCAACTGACGTAGCTCGGCCTGCCGGACTTGTCTGTGCCGTAAGGTCGCTCCACGGCCAAGTAATGCTGAACCAACAGCCATCCTTTGCTGCTGCCGGTCCGTGGGTCGAGGTCGAGCTTCCAGCCGCCACCAAATGAGGACCTCAGCTAGTAATTAATTAATGAAGGGATTCTGCTACCTACGAGCGGCTTCTGACTCATTCTGAAACGTCATCCTCTCCACTTGGGCATACCAACGTTCTCTAAAATACTTCAACATCTTCGTTTTTCTGTTCATCTTGCACTGCTGCTTCTAGAGCATATTGCCATCCACAACTAATGGAAGGATTTAGCAGAGAAAGTCCGAAAGTACACATGAAAAGTTACATTAATAAGACTAATATAATATACAAGCAACATATCGAAATTAAATTAGTACAAATTAACAATGAAGTCGTAGAACCTGTCGATTTTGTATTTAAAGCAGTTTAAGATGACTGGCCGGACAGCATCAGAAATAAACGAAAGAGTAAAAATGGACATGACCGTATTTCTTTAACTAAAGTTTTTCTGAACAATATTTCCAATGCGTCTGATATGGAAATCAAAATTCTGTGTGTAGTACCAGTTGTAACTAATGGCAGCGAGACACAGCCCATAAATGAAGTCCAAATGACAGCCGCTTAATACACAAAGTCCTCCGGAAGTCATCTGGTGGGCAGCGGGCAATGGAGTGATGCATGTTGAGAATAAATGGGAGAAAAAGGAAAACAAACAAATGGTGCAGTCAGACGGAAATTAAATGGAGGTGGATAAAATATATAGCCATACAGATGGATAGTAAATGGGCAAATGAAGTTCTCTGCTGAATTCCAGAGTATGTGAAGAGGCTGAGACGACGATGACAACGACTTAATGGAAGGTACAGGTGGATATAATTGGAGTGCAGCTAATCACAGAGGTCCAGTGTGGACTGTGATTAGCTTATGGCAGCGAAACTTCGTAGATATCCTAATGTGTTAATGCTGAACCGATTTACGCTGGGGAAAAATTAGTTCCAATTTTGGCCACCAGGTGCAAATCTGGCGCTGTGAAAGCAATAAAGGCATATCTAAGTCATCTAAATGTTTCTATATGGAATGGATTAGGTACAGGTCGTGGTCAAACAAGTAAGAAGGCCATAATGTTGGTATTACTAGACCACGAAGTTCGGCAAAAATCTCTGTGGTATCCGCCCAGCTTTATTGAAAATTTTAAAAATAAGCGTGTACAGACACAACCTATAAAGTAGTCAGAGGCGCCTGCAGGTAGGAAACTCCTTGAAGCCCCTACAAATCTAGCTGCGTGCCAATAAGAGTCTCTGAATGCCTTACAGGTTGTCTCTGTACACGTTCATTTTTAAAATTCTTAATAAAAGTGGGCGGGTACAACCGCGGATTTTGTCGAACTTTGTTGTCTTACAGGGATCAGAAATGGCTCTGAGCGCTATGCGACTTAACTTCTGAGGTCATCAGTCGTCTAGAACTTAGAACTACTTCAACCTAACTAACCTAAGGACATCACACACATCCATGCCCGAGGCAGGATTCGAACCTGCGACCGTAGCGATCGCTCGGTTCCGGACTGCAGCACCTAGAATCGCACGGCCACTCCGTCCGGCGCTTACAGGGACCCTTTGTCATTTTATTCACAAATGTGTCAATGTCGCTGCCCCCGCCCTCATCACCCCCCCCCCCCCCCCATAACCTCACCATAAGAGGACGCGAAATAGGAGATATGAAAAAAAAAGTTTAGGCACCCTCTGCTGCATCAGATCATCAGATCAGGTTCAAATTTCGTCGAATGCTTATCAACTAAGAGCAGTTGTTCTAATCTGTACCCAAGAGCAAAAACTGCTATCGCACTGCGCTCCAAATTGGTCAAATCACGTTTAATGGAGGTGTAGACCCACAATGTACATAGTGAAGGGTTGAAACGTCCGAGGGTGTTAGCAGTGTCAAAGGTAGTCAAGAGCATCTTCCTACTGCTCATCGCTATACGAACTATCGTTTTCGACCGCTACACGTATGGGAATCAACGTCCTACGAAAGGGGTTTCATTGATGCCCTTTATGTCACATCCTCAGGCCTTTTTATGACTATTTTGAGCGGCGGTGTGTCTGGAATGCGTCCTTCATAACGTGACTGTGACTTAAGATGGATGTTTTTCCTTATACTTTACGAAGGTACATCAGTCACGGCTCCAACTATGGCCACTCACTAGGGATAAAATTCAGAAACGAACTGTCAGTCGGTTTTGCTTGATCTTTAGATACTAACAGAAATACGATAGATCATTCAAGTAGAGGTCTGTCATCAAAAAACTTCGCCGTATGTTCGTCGACTAGCAATTCGCCAAAGCTTCCTGAACTCATCCATTACAATAGTTACGTCAGCGAATTTAGAACATGCATCACCTGTCACAGCTTTTCTTTATTTATAGGATTTTATTTTGCGTCTACTAAAAATGGATATATTTAAACATATATGATAGAAAGTACTCCACAGATGTGGATTCCGTGTTTACTAATCTTATCTGCTAAGCGCTAACTATTTGCTCTGCCATTGTCCACTGCGTATCGCAGAATTTAATACGTGAACGTGACGCGATACGCTAGAACAGATTTCGCAACGTGTGCGATCCCACGAGAGCGGTACGTGAGGCCAGACCATTACCGGCCAACCACAGACATCGTTAATCTCATTGCTACTGATTTGATCCTCCTCGTTCAATGCGATTAGTTTGAGGTGAATGGGCAGGACATGTACGTGACTCTAGGTCGCATAGCTAGTTCACTAATTCTAACCCTCTGTGTACGACGTAAGCCAATAAATCCCTGCGGATGGATGTGGGCTGGTGGTAGTGCGTAGACTTTCAGTTCTGATTCACTTTGGAGGAAAGCTTAATAAACTGTATATTTTTATGTAGAAAACTACTTATAGGATTTTTTTCTTTTTGCTATATTGGAGGCTTTGTTTTAAAAAGATTAATTTCAGTAGGTTGTTATTCGCGCCAATGTTGCGATTTGTTTAATTGCTGTAAAAGATTGACGAGGATGGCATTCATACAGAACATAATTACGGGGGAAACCAGAAATAGTCTGTGCCTGCGGAGCACCATTATCTAGTCTCCGCACAGACTAAACTATAGAACCACAGCGCTAGATGGACGTACAAAATTAGCCAGTATCTTGTCAGTTCTGTACCTTGTCGTCCAAGGAAGGCGTTACTGTTCTGAAACGAAACTCTCATCTGTAACACGGAAAGTGCCTGAGCTACGATTTTCTGTTTTTCGTGCATCCGTTTTAAGGAATGAGCATACAAATCTAAGCTGATCGTATCGGCAGGATACAAAAGTAAGGCAAGAAGGAAGATTAAGGTTTATCGTTGTGTCGATGACGATGTCATTAGTGAGGGAACCTTGTCGAAGGGTCCGTCCGATCAAAAATGTTCAAATGTGTGTGAAATCTTATGGGACTTAACTGCTGAGGTCATCAGCCCCTAAGCTTTCACACTACTTAACCTACATTATCCTAAGGACAAACACACACGCCCATGTCCGAGGGAGGACTCGAACCTCCGCCGGGACCAGCTGCACAGTCCACGACTGTAGCGCCCCAGACCGCTCGGCTAGGTCCATCCGACTTTCGAATAAAGATATTTAGGGGAACTACAGACATCTTAAAACTGGATGGCAGGATGGTATTTAAATCCCGTTATTCCAGACTCTCCCTGAAGAACTTTACTCAATAACCCCCTCCTAGTTTTATTGTAGATATTTACTGGCAAGATACTGACATAACGCGTATCTCTATACTTCCGTTGCTGTGTCTTCACGACACCTCCCAGCTCTAGTTTGGGTTTTAAACGCTTTTCCACGCTCATTCAAATTTCCTATCACTGCCGCAGAAAACAATACACAAAAATAGTTAAAATAAGATTTTCCACGACTTCCAGACAGATGGCGCACGAGTTTCCTGCCTTAGTTTGACTGACGAGTGTAGCAGCAGGAAGAGCATTTGGTCGCAACGTTAAAATAAGAAAGCTATACCATGAAATAGTGTACCCCTTTATAGGGAGGGGAAACGTTACGTAGAAAACAGAAGAAGCAAAAACACATTTTTTCGGCAATCATTTTCATGTTTCTTCTGGAGAGTCATCACCGTGCCAAACAAACAAACGAAGTACGAAGTTTCAAAAAATTCGTATGCAAAATGTGTAATACGAGAAACAAACCTTCTCACCGTCATACTTATTTGGGAAACTTAGTTCTAATTAAGAACAGAGTAGCACGCTACCTTCGTTACTTCCCTGCCTCTGGTTGCATGAAATGTGACAGGTGCTTCGAAATTTCACTAACTACGCAATTCGCAAGTAACCCGGATTACAGAGTTGGTGCACGTGGTCAGCGCCAGCCATTATCTTCTGCTTACTTGCCGTACATAGTAGATATCATAGCTCCTCTACAGTAGTTCATCTTAATTAAAAACCAGCGCGCCAACAAAGAAGCTGTAAGCACAAAGCAGAAGTCACTACTCGCTCACCCACCTCCTTTTCCCACCAGAGAGAGAGAGAGAGAGAGAGAGAGAGAGAGAGAGAGAGAGAGAGAGAGAGAGAGTTGGCTGTTGCGTTAAGGTTTAATCTAATTATGAAAGTATTTCGGAAAGAGAAAATCTAGCCATTGAAAGCAATATTAATGCTAGAGATGGGAAATAATTTGAGGAGTGGTAGAGGTCTACGGGTCGAGCCCATATGCAGGTCAGAGAGCAGACGACGGTTCACCCCACGCTTATCCGTGGCGAGAGAAACAACACCTGCATCTGAACCGCCCCCCCCCCCCCCCACACACACACACACCTTGGAAGTGGTCGCTGTCCTGTCAGAAAGTGCGTCGTGTAGAACACTGAGGAGTGGCAGATGAACATCGGAGAGAGAAGTTGGTTAATCGGAAGGCCCATAACAAACGATGTGGTACTTTCCCACAGAGTGGTGCGCACTGGAACCCCAACTTGTATGGAAGACGAGGAGGGGAGAAGGAGTTATTGGTTTAATGTGGTTATCTCAAGGTGTTTAAATACGGCTTCACATCGCAGCGGTAATCCAAGACTTTGGCCTTCTCTGATAGCGAATCCCCCTCAAAATCGAAAATGAGTGCTGCTGTGTCAACCTTGTTAAATGACCGACATCTACATACAAGACGTTCAATGTTCATCCCTCGCCTCGCAGTTCCTCATCTATCTGTAGTGTTAGGTCCCGGTGAAAAACTAACCCCACACCATGTTTGAGTTATTATGGGGTATTATGGTAACAGATAAATCACGAAGTTATTTACAAGATAATAACGACCGGGACTGGGGACGATTCAGCGTCTTAGTTAACATGGAACCACTTCGAAATTTACCAGAGGCCGAGGGTTCGAGAAGTAAATTATCATTGTTCCCCAGAAAGGACACTAGTTTAATAGAGAGAAAGTCTGGTTGCAAATCAGGAACTGAGGGCAGTAAGTGTCTTCAAGTCGCTTCGTTTTGCTTTCGTCCCATAGCCTGATCAGGGTGGTAATGATATACAGTGAACAGAGTTCTGTTTGAAGTTCTGTCTGTGTTGACACCAGCTGATAACTTTCTCCTTTTCGTGACGCAAGATATCCACTATGATGCTGCGTACTCCGAACGAGAGCGCTCCCCGCCGTCATTTTGTACAGCGATATGGACAAATTACTTAGAAACATGTATAAAGCATGTCTGTCTTAATTATTGCTCAAATACTCTGAAAATTTATGCGATTACCTGAAACTATCTAAATGTCATGTTGTGCTTCTAAATCTGGCAAAACCTTCTGGTGATTTCTGTCGGTTGTCTATAATTACAACCATTAAAGCTACATAATCGTCACAGTAATCAATGCGTCTAACAACGTTAACAATTGGAGTCAAGAGGTAAAAGCGTATCATACGACTGTTCACACACTACGGCATGTCAATTCCCAGTGAACAAATGTCTTTTTCACTTGTCAAAAGTCTCAAAGTAACATAATAAAAACTAGTACAGCGTATGCATTAAAAATTGCGTTAACTTACTTTCACAGCATATACTTTTTCAGAATTCCATGAAATCACAGGAGCAGCGAGAAATATTCGTTTCGAGACGGTCAGTATTTTCAGAAGAGATTTTCAAGGAAGCGAAAATGAAAACAACAGATCAATAGCATCTAGAAATCTGCAAAAAGTTTTGACACTGTCGGGCACTAAACGAGGAAGGACTGGGTTTAGCGTTCCGCCGACTACGGGGTCGTCATGGACGGAACTCGAGCGCGGAATGTTGAAGGGTGGGGAAAGAAAGCGGCAGAGTTCTGAACCGACAGCCGCACTGCGCCCGCCCCCTTCCCCCCCCCCCCCCCCATTCCCCCGCGTCGGCAATCACACTCTGGTGTCGTAATCACTGCGGCACCTCGATCCGTTTCTCAGGAAATACTCATTTTATGACATTATTCACACAATATTGTGCACTAACCACTTTAAACAAAATGTCTTTCCAACGCGAGTGAAATAAACGAATATGCGCAATGGTCTGGTAGGAACAAGAAGCTGAAGTGGCTGCTCGAAATATCGAAAGCCTAGCCACGATCAACACGCAGCGCACTACAAACATTCCTGCAGAAAAATAATGCCCCTGGCCTTCAAGACAGAGCCCATACGCAACGCATGTGAAATTTCAGAGTTTATAATTTGACTCCACTCGGCATAAACATTCATTAAATTTGTTATAAAATATCCAAAATGCTTGTCACATTATGGGTAGTCACTCGCGAGCAAAATTGTACATGGACTCAGTTCTAAGTCAAATACTAAAAATCCCCGCCAAATTATTTACGTATCGTCTTCCTTCTCGGTAGGAGGAAGTAGTTGCCAAAATCTCTTATCGATCTAGGCATTAATTTTCCACATCGCATATCACTGTAATACCACTCACACAAATCACATATCAACTCCATAAAACATTAAATATAAGAAATTACGATAAACGTCAAGAAAAATTTTTGGAGAAAGGGAAGAGGACAATATGGTCAACCGAAGGCACTCCTCACATGTCCAACTTGCATCGTGCCCTTGATATAACACACTGACTGAACTGTGTAGTACTTGCACTGTACAAATGACAATGTCCACTAACACACCGCAATCAACAATCAATCTTTAGAGATCAAAACGCGGAGACGCGCAATGTGCTGTGGAATTACACTTGATAACAGAAATTTTCTTCACCTTACGGAGTTCGGCGTAAAGATTAAAGAGGCGCGGCTCCGGCAGATGCTGGCCGCCACTTATCTAAACAACAACTTTTCCATTAGCTCATCGATTAGAACTTGCTGAACCTTCCCTTCTGCCCATACATCCTCGCTGCTAGCAGCTTTTAAGTAATCCCAAATCATTACAAAGATGAATAACTTTACCGATAACAAGGAACGATTACTAAAATTCTATGCTGTGGCCCTTAGTCTGTGCATGAATCGCACAGCTTCAGAAATATCAACTTCTTAAACAGTTTGATGAAAATAGCCTTTCAACTAAAAAGGAAATTAGCAAAATAGCTTTAATATAGAGTTATAAAGAGCACGAATCTAAATTTGTGTCAGTATAACTGCTAATACCACAATGAACAGAATTAATTTAATAATTTTTTTTATTTCTTTCATTCTCTCTCCAGAAGTAAGAGCCCTTTTTAGCGTTAGACTTGGTTATACTGTTTGGACTCGTTTTATTTGTAACTGGGAGAAAGGAGTAGTTGCAGTTTATGATCTATCGTTTTTCTTGATTTTGATTCTTTATTTTGATAGCATCAACAAATAGAAAGCCAGAATGAGTTTCGACTCTAAGCGGAGTGCACGCTGATCTCAATCTTCCTGGCAGATTAAAACTGTGTGCTGGACTGGGACTCGAAGCTGTGACCTTTGCCTATCGTGGACAAGTGTTGTACCGACTGAGCTATCTAAGCGTGACTCGCTATCTGCCCTCATAACTTTACTTCCGCCGGTATGGAAAGTAGGAAATCAGATACTCGCGGAAGTAAAGCACTTGAGTCGTGCCTGGATGCTCAGCCTGTTTGTGAACAACTGTTAATGTTAACAGAACCAAATCCCAAGCAAAGATCGGTGCCTAGAGCATTATTTATATGCGGCAGATGTTAACACCGCAATGCTGCAGGAAGCAGTCACGGCGAAGGTCACAACGATCACCGGTTATGAAACAATTATTAATATCGGGCCTGAGGGCGTCACAGCTGCATTATATAAAACGGCATCCCCTAGAGGGATTTCAATTTAGATACTTTATTTACATCTACTGAATACGTATGCACTAACAGGCTCCACCGGGAAATGGAGCAGAATTGACTTTTTCGAATATGGGTTTGTGAACGTTCTACCAAATGTCAGGACTAATACAGTAATACGCGGGAACTTTAATTGTGTGCTGTGGAAAGCAAGATCAGGCATCGAATTTTAATCCATGTAGTGAGTTAGAAGTTTTAATCGAATAACTCAGTAAGCTAGACAGTTGGGGGTTTGCTTACACCCGCACGTCATAAGCTACACTTACGTTAAGAGATTCTCCGCGAGCAGACTAGATCGAATCTACGCCAATGCAGGGTTTATGCATCATCTAAGGATTGAGAGTATTGGCCTGCGAACTTTTCGCATCATGTCGCTTACCAAACCTTCACGCACGTGAAGCAAAGAACCTTTCTCGTACGAGGCACTTGGCAACTTACAACCTCATTACTGCACGACAACGGGCCAAAACAGGACACCGAGAAAACTTTGATCTGAGGTCTCAGATTTCAATCAAGATACAAGGAACTGATTAGTTGGTGGGTATTGTACGTTAAACCAAAATTTAGGAAATGCATCATGCAAAATTCCGGAGATATGGCATCATACTGGCGGAAACACGACCAAATACTACTCCTCCCGCTTGCGCGACCTGTATGGCAATTCTTCCGACCTAACTAAGCGTATGTTAGATATAAAAGGGATAACATCTAAAATAACTGCTTTGACTCTGAAACCCTTAGACGGAAGGGGAATAAGGTCACGAATTAGCGTAGGAACGCAGTCCCCATGCCACATAGCCAGGGTAATCAGACAAGGTAAACAGAAATTAATTAAGCATCTGAAATATGACAAAGATATGATATGTAACGACAAACTTGCAATAAAACGTTACGCAGAGAAGTACTATACCCAACTCTGCGCACGCCACACTAGATCTTGCAGCTAAAGAACTCTTAGAAAAAATAACTCGCCAGGAAATAAAAACTGCGATCAAAGGTGCACCGCGAGGAAGATGAGCTGGCCAAGATGGCCTCCCATTAGAATTTCATTTGTGGATGTGGGACATAATTGGTATTCAGATGACGGAAATATATAATATGCTGGTAACAGATAAGGGCCTCCCATCCACATTTACTGAGGAACTGGTGGTACTTGTCCCAAACACAGTCGAAGAGAGATTCAAATTTCTCGAGTTTCACCTTTTGGTCTGCGTTTCCAGGGGAGAACATTAACGGTTTTGAAGCCACGCCACGAAGGCCCATTGGTGAGCGTAAAAAGGACTATAGGGGAAGGGAGAGCCCCATAAAAAATAAGAAAAAGAAAAAAAGGCAGTAGAGAACCTGTCCACGAAAAGCAAAGGTCCCAGGTTCGAGTCCCAGTCCAGCACATTAGTTCAAATCTGCCTGGAACTTTCAAATATGCAGCTGTTATCTACGTTTCAAAAAGAAATCTATGACATGCACTTTCTACTATTTTACTTAAATTACTGCACTATCGTCTTCAGAAGCATAATTCTTCGATCAGAAAGGGAGGCAACACAAACATCAAAGCTACAGCAGTAATATTTTGGTAGCTGTCATTTCATAAGCAATTTCGTCAATTAATACTTTTATTCGTGTCTTCATGTTGTGTTTTGTATGAAGTGATGTGCAGCCGTCCAAATTAACGTGTTCTCATAGTACTACACATGTAAGCAGTATATTCAAGTTTTCTTGTACCTTATGCGATCTGCCAATAGCACTCAAGGAATGGCAACTGATTATCAAGGTTTATTTAGCGTTCTCCTCCTGACCACAGCTAGAAGCACTGCAAGATACCCATATAGGCGCGCTGTTACAAAACTTAATTGCTTCCGAAGTAACGTAATTGCAGTTTTTCAGCATCGTTTATATTCTAAACGTCAACTAAGGTCTACCAACTGCGACGCCCACAGGGGTATTAATGTCATTCAGGCGATGCTGTTAAAACAGCGATTGCACGTGTACTCTTGCCACGCAGCGGCATTCAGCTTGCGAGGCACGTTCTAGCTGTTGGCCAAGGTTAAAGAGAAGCACCCGCGGTTGACCTGCCCCGTGCCACGCACAAGTGCAACGGCCAGTTTCATTCCAATGCACTGCGGAAGCTCGTCGCTAGTCTTTTACGCAAAAATACGCCTTAGAGAAATAGAGGTCCTGAACTAAAGATTAAGTGTCCTTCGCCATACTGCTACGATGTATAAAAAGTAAAACGCGGTCGACAGACAGTGCGTCGTTCGCTAGAACGGCCGATAACTCAGACGGCAAACGTAAATGAGAACATAAATGGTTAAAAAAAAAAAAAAAGGGGGGGGGGCATTCCGTCACGAAATGCGAACCGTCAAAGGCCGAGGGCAATGAGCACGAAGTGGTGAAGGAGCACCACTTAACAAATGGCGATGGCTAAAAAGTCAGTTCCCAATACGCAACCTAGCTACAACGATCTACTCACGGTGAGAGGGTCGAGAGGAAGCCGTCCCAAGCCGCTGGGAGAGGCTTCACCCCCGGTACTCGTTCCCACGAAGTGAGGACCAGTGGTGATGTCACAGTGACATCACTTGCTGACAGACGGCAACACAGACACCATCGGAAGAAATGTAAGAACTAGCGGGTCGAGATACCAGGACTGCAGCCTTGGCAGCAACGTCAGTAGCCTCGTTTCCTGTCAGACGGACGTGAGCAGGAACCCACATAAAAATCACGTGGCTCCATCAAGAATGAGCCAGGGACCGCGTACGGCAGGCGGCCAGGTAAGACACGTGGGAGGACCAAGAAAGTATTCCTATCGAGCATGAGCCCCAGGAATTTCGTAGTTTCAACGAAAGAGCAACAGGCCCAAGAAGTAAAGACGGTGGAAGAAACCAACTGCGTCGTCAGGAATACATACAAACGGTTTTGTCAGTGGAAAAGCGAAAGCCATGGTTGATACTACATGAGTAAAGACGATCGAGACGTCGTTGAAGATGCCGCTTAAGGAGGCAAGTCCGTGGAGAACTGTAATAGATCGTAATACGTCAACGAAAAGGGAGCCAGAGATGCCCGGCGCGAGACAGGCCATAATAGCTTTAATGGCGACAGCAAAGAGAATGACGCTCAGGACGGAACCCTGAGGCACAACGTTTCTCTGGATAAAGGTAGAACCCACGTACACCTTGAAAACTTAGTCTTTTAAGAATTCCTAAAGGAAACGGGGCATGCGGCCATGGAAGCTCCGCGCGTAGAGTACAGAGAATACCAGTCCTCCAGCAAGTGTCGTAGGCTTTCTCCAAATCTAAAAACACGGCCACACTCTGGTATTTCCGCAGAAAACGATTCATGACATGGGTTGACAAAGTGACAAGATGGTCAACTGCATAATGGCGCGCTCTAAATCCATACTGTGCAGTGGCTAGTAAATATTAAGACTCGAGCCACCATACCAGCCGAACATGACTCATACGTTGCATCACCTTGAAAACACAGCTGGTGAGAAAAATGGGGCGATAACTAGAAGGAAGGTGTTTTGTCCTTGCCAGGCTTAGGTCTGGGTATGAAAGTGGCTTCACGCCAGCGTCTGGAATACGTGCACTCTGCCCAGATGCGATTGTACGTATGAGGGAGAAAGTGCTTGCCTGCAAGAAAAAGGTTCTGCAACATCTGAACGTGAACATCTTCAGCCTGGGGTGGAGGATCAGGATGAAGTGAAAGCAAGATCTAGCTCACTCATATTAAAGGCGGCATTGTAGCACTCACGATTCTGAGAAGAGAAAGGTATCATTCGAGCCTCCTCCACTCGTTTCCTATTGAGGACGCCAGGGTGATCGTGGATGGAGCTCGAAATCTCCGCAAAATAGCGGCCTAAGGTGTTGGAGACAGCAATAGGGTCCACTATGGCATCATCTGCTACTGTCACGCCAGAAATTTGGAATGGACCTTGGTCCCAGAGAGCCGTCGGCGATTGGCCCACACGACGGAAGAGGGACTGGAACTCTTAAAAGAAATAGTGAATTAAATCCAGCTAGCTTGTTTGCTATCCCGAAGAACGCGACGACGCAGTGCACGCAACTGTTCATAGCGAACGCAGTTTGGCATCGTAAGATGGCGGTTAAAAACGCGGAGAGCACGTCTCCTTGCGCGAATTGCGTCGCGGCACGCCCCAGTCCATCAAGGAACCAGGACACGGCGCCGTAAAGAGAAAGTGCGAGGAATGGAACGTTCTGCGGCGGCAAGGACAGTGTTTGTAAGATATTCTACCTGGTCATCGCAACTGGGAAAATGTTCATCGCAGGTCGCCAGGGATGAGTAAAGCCTCCAGTTGGCCTTAGAAAGCTGCCATTTGGGTGTGCACGTAGGTGGTGTAGGAGTCAGCAAATGGATAGCACACGGGTAATGGTCACTCGAGTATGTGTCAGAGAGAATAGACCATTCGAGACGATGGGCAAGCTGGGCAGTGCAGAAGGGGAGGTCCAAATGCGAATGGGTGCGCGTAGAGTCTGAAAGGAACGTGAGTGCTCTTGTATTAAGGCAGGAGAGGTTAAGTTGACTAAGGTCAGCCAAGAGGGCACCTCTCGGACACGTTCTGGGAGAACCCCAAAGGGGATGATGCGCATCAGAATCACCTAGCAGCGGAAAGGGGTGAGGGAGTTGCCGAAAAAGCTGGAGGAAGTCTGCACTGGTGAAACCAAATGATGGAGGGATGTAAACAGTACAAAGGGAAAAGGTCAAGTGAGGAAGGAAAAGGCGAACTGCAACAGCTTGAAGGGGAGTATTCAGGGAGGTGGGTTGACTATGAACGTTATCCAGGGTGAGCAACGTGACTTCTCCCCCCCCCCCCCACGAGATGAAATGCCGTCTTTAGGGGGAGGTCAAAGCGGACCAGGAAGAAATGCGAGAGCTCAGAGCAGTAGTGAGGACCCAATTTTGTTTCCTGGAGGCAGAGAACAAACGGACACTGCGATTCCAAGAAAAGCCTTAAGGCCTCTGTTGGATCAAAGGGCGCGAACATTCCATTGGAGGAGCGTCATGAGGAGGAAAGGGGAGGAGGGAAAAAATGAAGGGTTGTCACCTCGGAGGCTGCTGAGTGCCAGCCTTCGAAGGCTCACTGCCACAGGGCGCAGAGGTTGGAGGATCCTGCTCCATGATATCTACAGAGGCGTCAACATTCTCCTTCTGTCGGTCTGTGGAGCCAAGGGCAGAAGAACAGTCGGTGGTACGCACTGCCGACATGGAGGTCGGCTGGGCGAGAGTATCACCTGGCAACACCATCGAAGAGTATCTCCGAGTCGGCAAAGGAAAAGACTGTTTCCTTTTGTTTGATTTCTTGGCGTCTTTGTGGCTAGCAGATGAAGACTCAGATATTTGTTGGCTGGAGGGACGTAGAAAGTTTTCGCGGGAGTATTCCTTCTGTCCTTTGCAGCCTGCCGGTTGTGTAACAGGTGATTTCGCCCCATGAGACCCAAGTATGGTGGCTTGTTGCACAGCTGGAGGAGGAAACAGGACGCTAGCATGATGCTGGACGATTTCACAATCGCGGTGCTAAATTTGAGGTCTCATGTCTGCATGGCCATGTCCTTCGTGGAGCGAGATGTAGCAAGAACAGTACTGTAGGTACCAGACGGTAGAACGCAGGGTTTCCGACTAGCCAACAACTTGGGAGCGACCAGTTAAGGCACTTTCTCCTTCACCCGGATCTCGTGGACGGCCCGCTCATCAAGATACACGGGACAATCTCGGGAGGCGGCAGCGTGGTCGCCATTGCAAATTAATACGGTGGGGAGAAGGAAGCGGACAGTCACCCTCGAGAGCATCCCTACCACAGGTCACACATTTGACCACTTGTCTAACAGGACATTCGAGTGTGGTTGTAACAATGGCACTAGTTAGAAGCGCATCGGGTTC
The DNA here is from genome assembly GCF_023864275.1 of Schistocerca cancellata. NCBI lineage: Eukaryota > Metazoa > Arthropoda > Insecta > Orthoptera > Acrididae > Schistocerca > Schistocerca cancellata. The sequence continues at coordinate 402,480,633 of NC_064629.1, read as the reverse complement.
GGAATGTTCGGTCGGACAGTGATAACTTCATAGCCTGCTTTGATCTTTGACGGCAGCACCACTCGATCAAATGTGAGAAAAAGAGCGAGTGTGGGCACTAAGGATACATCTAATTTTTCACCATCCAATGGACAGCAATGACGCCCTGATCAGGGAGGTACGTTTGGATTTCTTCTTTGGTCAGACCATCGAGCAGCCTAGTGTAAATAACACCATGGGAAGAATTCAGCGTTCAATGGTCCTCGATACGAACAGGACAGCTGTGGGGGAGCGCAACTGCAAGCAGTAGTTGTGTTTGAGAATCAGAAGTTGTCTCCAAAAGGGAAGTTCCATTGCGTAAACGAGAGCAGGATTTCACGGGGCCAGGGACTGCATCAACATCTGTCTGAATAATAAACGATTTTACCATAGCAAAGGACCGAGTCTTCAGAACGTGAAGCCACGAGGAACCGGGGTGCAGCTGAAAGGCTCTTTGAATTGTGAAGATGATTTCCAGCGTCTCCGATGGCTCGCTCCTTCCAACTGGGTGACCCCGTGAGAGGGGTGCGCACAATCCTACGTTCTTCAAAACGAAAACCAAATTTTGGAAACTATTCTTCACTCTCGTGTTTACGTTTTAAGACACGAGACGGTTTTCCTAGATCCGTGAAACATCTGTTTTCGGACCATCAGTTTTTTTTTTTTTTATACAAATGACAACTGGAAATCAGCTGAATCGGTATTTGATATAGTCAACGCAATGGCTGGTTCTGTTGCATTAAATATCACAGGTAAACAAATTCATGTTCAGTCTGATATTCCTGCTTCTTCTTCACTGCAGAAAAAGTCGATTCGTCCAGATTGGCTTAAAATTTTAAAAAACAAGACGTAACCTGACAATCCAAGTACGTTTCAAAAACGGTTCCGTGTTTACATGGGAGTCATGGGAGTGAAAATGTATTTTGAAGGAGGAAATACGGCTGCCAGACCTGCATTTCTATAATAGATATTGGAGTATTTACATGACCAACCTGAAGCGGTGTTGGGAAATCTGTTTACGAAATCCGGTTTGAGAGCCCCACGTAAGGGTAGTGATTGTTAACACCGGACAGACTGCCAACGGTGCGGAAAGTTCGCCGCCGCCGCCGCCGCCGCCAACAACAACAAGTGATCAGCTATCGTACCTAAACTCAAAGAAGTCACTGCTCCTACCCATACATTCATGACTACCCACCTCACGGCACTTTGCACAGATAACAGCATGGTAGTAGGAAATGCCATTGGATGCTTTAAGCACAGAAAGGTGGTCTCTAGAAATTGATGAAGCACGATACATGTCAACACACGAGGACAGCACTATACGAGTACGTCTGAGGCAATGTATCAAGCTGATGAACTGGGCACCCTTTAGGCCAGGGGTGGGTGAGAATGAAAAGGGGTCTTGGAAAGTCTACCATCGCATCTAACCAGCACAAGATACAGGAATCTATTGCCTGCATCACGTGCATCTGACTGCAGCACTTTGCAAGCGACCTGTACCTAGTACGAATATTTCACAGTTCTGCAGGTAATTCATCATGTAAAAACCCACCGAGTACCTGTCATGCTTTTCCTAATGGTCAGAAAGAAGAGGCTTCCTAAGAAAGACCGTGGACTCGATCGGGAAGTGAAGAATACTATCGCACTTTAACACGAAATCAGATGGATGCATCGTAAATACCCAGCAAGTACAGAAAACAAATGCCTGTAGTTCTCCTCTGTAATTTTAACTTACCAGCAGGAATCAAATGAAAACAAACGACAGAACAATATTTGAATCTAATATAGCAAATTCATTAACTCGAAAACACATTACTATAATTACGTACACGAATTGCGACCCATCGACAACTACGAACTGCGAGCATTAGTGGAGTTCCGAACAATACAATGTGGGTGAGGAGCGAATTTTACAGAATTCTCCTGCATTCTGAAGAACATGGAAAGTTACAGGGTTTGGGAAAAAATGTTCCTGTGACAACAGACTAAACGCCACATGGAACTGTGCTTACTTTCTGCAGTGTTTAATCAGAAACGTTCTACTTTGTAAATCATTATAAAATATTCCAGTTTCAGTTAAACTACAATAATTGCTACTCTTCAGAGTGCCGATATAGTTTATACGAAAGAAAAAAAGTGACCGTTACTCTTACTGTTAACTAAGTGCTGCTCGTTTTAATCGCTACCGGGTCTTGAATCCTAATGGAAACACAGATACTAATAAGTAGCGCAGCTTTTTGGGTTAAATACGTATAAAAATAAAGTTGGGCAACCTGCATTGTGCGTAAGAATCTCAAGATAAATGGAATCCTCAAAATACTCGATACATGCGTCGCCAACGAACCACAAACTTCTGAAGAACATTTTTGGCTGCAATATAATGTTCACCAATGACGAATCTGTGGAATTTAACTATGAGAAATTGGTAGACGTTTACATTCTCGACGAGAGGAAGTTTCAGTAATGCCGTAGGACCTCCTCATTTTCTTATCGGGTAATACATTCATTAGCCGAAAATTCTCCTCGTGGAGTTATTGTTATCTTAAGGTTCAGTACAAAATTTGATATTTCCTTTCAAGTAACTTTGTATTATACAGCTCCGTCTTCAGGCCACGAGTGGCCGACCGGGACCATCCGACCGCCGTGTCATCCTCAGTGGAGGATGTAGATAGGAGGCGCGTGGGGTCAGCACACCGCTCTCCCAGTCGTTATGATGGTATTCTTGACCGAAGCCTCTACTATTCGGGCGAGTAGCTCCTCAATTGGCATCACAAGGCTGAGTGCACCCCGAAAATTGCAACAGCGGATGGCGGCCTGGATGGTCACCCATCCAAGTGCCGACCTCGCCCGACAGCGCTTAACTTCGGTGATCTCACGGGAACCGGTGTATCTACTGCGGCAAGGCCGTTGCCTAACTTAGTATTACTGTTACCTTTTTAAAAGTCTGGAGGCAGAGGGGTAAGAGCAACAGTTAATTGCACTCTGATGCTTATTCTTGGGTTGGTTGGTTGGTTTGGGCAAGGAGACCAGACAGCGTGGTCATCGGTCTCATCGGATTAGGGAAGGATTGGGAAGGAAGTCGGCCATGCCCTTTCAGAGGAACCATCCCGGCATTTGCCTGGAGTGATTTAGGAAAATCACGGAAAACCTAAATCAGGATGGCCGGACGCGGGATTGAACCGTCGTCCTCCCGAATGCGAGTCCAGTGTCTAACCACTGCGCCACCTCACTCGGTATTCTTGGGAGCATCTAGTCTCACACTTAGAAATATTAGGCCATGCTGTTTGCCCGAGGTAGGACATTTACGATTCTACAATATACTTAACATATAGTTTAATACTTGGTTTTAAAAGAAAACACGCTTGTACTTAAGCTCTAGCCTTCGATCATTTGTTCTGAAACTGCCCACAAAGCTAATTCTAGAAGAGAAAAAGTTGCTACGTTAAAGCAAAAGAGATGTACAAAAAAAAATCTCGGCGTCAGTATATAAAGAGCCTTGTTAATAGTTCTCAATAAAATTTTGAGTGCATCAATACGTCTTTGTTACACACATTTATTTTCTTTCTCCAATGACTCAGTTTACCGTCAAACGTATGTTCCGTTCACTAAGAACCTGTATTACAGAAAATAAAAATATTCAGTACTGTGCTTAATTGTTGCGTATTGATTCAACAATGTTCTTCGTAAGGACTCACTTGAGTTATAGAGAAAGTACCCTTACCACTAACCACTCAGACAGCTCTTCCTGGAATTGAACACCAGCTACATACTAATTGTTTCACCTGTGTCTTATCTTCAAAATGACTAACCCATCCTGAACCGCGATATTCAGCTCAACCGCGAGTCTACAACTTTTTCTGTTTCAGGTAACAACACTGACGAGTCTGGAAACGCACATTAAGAACTCAATAGCTGACTCGCATGTGTGCATACCTGCAAGCAACGTTTATCAAACATTCGAATTCGTATTATCCAGAGAAAGTACACCACCTTACATCGACGGAAACCGTCTGTTCGTTTCTCGTTACGGTCAGTCATTTTTAAAGCGGAATTTTACGTGTCCATTCGATTGCGCTACCCAAATTAAACCAGTGCGCCATTAGTTTTCTCGCTATGTAGTAACAGGGACAGTAACATGAAGCGCAACAATTACTATTACAAAGACGGTAACGCTGTTGCCCACTCTGACTGCTACCGCCATGAGGCAGCGCTACTCATTCGCTGCTGTAGTATGATTAGTCTTAGGATTTCCCTGTTTCTGTTACACATATCGATAAAACGAATATCGCGCTAGACTAATTTGGAACCGCGCTTTCGAAAGGGCACGTAAAATTCCGCTTTAAAAATGATTTTCTTTGTAATAAGAGAAAAATACACCGTTTTCCATCTACGTTGGGCGTCACATAAAAGACGTGATGAGCAGTATTTGCTTGGGCTGACTCCAGTTACACACTGCAAAAAGGTAAAGTGGAAATATTTGCTGAAACACCAGAGCAAATGCGCCTGACAACTCTTACCAGGGACACTCCGTATGTACATATCCAATTTGGTAATGCTATGTGTATCAGTGTACGAGCAAGATATACGAAGAAATAATGATAGCTGACACTATGGTACTCGCATGATCTGTCTTCATTCACCATGCACCGTGCTGTTTTCTCCCCGAATATAATTTGGTTTCTAAATAGAAGTCGCGGAATATATTATTTAATAATCGTACCACTGAAAAATAGCACAGAGAGGTTAAAATCAAGGCCCTAACATCCCTGGAGCTAAATTTATAGTTGGTATCAACTCATCAAACTAGGTTCACCTAATTTTAAATGCAAGTGGAGCAAAAATGACATTGTACCGTCTCAAAATGTCTATTCGTACAAATGTGCCGTTTACGTTTATGATATTCCGGTACTGAAATCATCTCATGAGGGTTAGTTCGTGTCTCCTCTCGTGGGACTACACATCGTTTTAACATATACATAGGAAATTCAGAATAATGTTGCATAGAATCAGACTGTTTAGTATGTCTTATCTGCTGTGCTGAGTCAAAAAAATGGTTCAAATGGCTCTGAGCACTATGGGACTTAACATCTGAGGTCATCAGACCCCGAGAATTTAGAACTACTTAAACCTAACTAACCTAAGGACATCACACACATCCATGCCCGAGGCAGGATTCGAACCTGCGACCGTAGCAGTCACGCGTGCTGAGTCACAAATACTCTCTGTGTACTATACAGGAGACATCTTATCCGTAGAGTCATCCTATACACATGTAACTAACAGAGCTACGTCATGCCACTGTGCGTACACTTTATGTTGTGTTTAGAAGTCCGCGCGTGTGACAGTTGTATGAAATACGATTGTAATTTAAAGCTGCTATTACATTTCAGCATTTAAGTACTGATACAACACTGTCTTTGCCACAAATAAACATATTCAAAGACAGAACAAACTAGAAAGAACTTGTGTGTTCATTTTGTGATGAATGAGGCAATTTTGGTATAAATCGTGATTTATTCAACGTAAACAGCACTTTTTTCTTTTTTTTAAGATGAACCAGACATACGTGAAAGAGAGTTGGAGGTATCCGTGAATAATTAAATGCTTTGCCAAACATTTTCCCCAAAGAAATATAAATGCATGGCGCAATACAGATATTTTTACATTAGTAAGGGAACAATAAAATGTACCGGCCTAAGTAGAGGTTGTCTGGTTCGAATAATTATTTCCAAGCATATAAAGAAAATTGGCTGTGTCTTAAAAACCCTTTGAATTCTTCTCCAAGTGATGTGCACTAGAGTTACTTAAATTGCAAGTCGCCAGTCGTTAGCAGATACTATGAGAATTTTTGTATGAAATGACTACCTAAACGAGAGCCCTAAAAAAAAAAAAAAAAAAAAAAAAAAAAAAAAAAAAAAAAAAAAAGTTGCACAAATTTTCGAACATAGGAATTATATAGCCAATCGGTTGCAAATAACTCTTTGGTACAGCTGAGCTAGGTTTCGACACTAACTAAGGGTGTCTTCAGAAGAATGAAATTTTGAGAAATAGTAAAATTACATGGCGAGGAAACAATGGTCAGAATTTAGAGCAGCTATGCACAAGTCAAATAAAATAAAATACGTTCCAGCCTTGTCACTTATACCTAGCTAGGAATAACATCTGACATGATCCGTCAGTTGTTATTCCTAACCAGGCATACGTGACAAGGCGGGAACGTATTTTATTCAAGACTTTTGCATAGCCGCTGCAAATTCTGACCACTGCTTTCTCGCAATGTAATTCTACTATTTCTCAAAAGTTCATTCTTATGAAGACACCCTTATTTGGTGTCGAAACATAGGTTAGCTGTACCAAACAGTTATTTACCACCGATTGTATAATATCTATGTTCGAAAATTGTATATGGTTGCTGAGAAAAAGCCATGTTTAAAACTGTTAAACAAATTTATAATAAAAACTACTTGTCACTTAACATACGTGACGAACTGCATCCTGTGCAAAAAGATTGTTCATCTTTACCACGGAAACAACCTGGAAGCATCATTTGAATCGCCAAGAATCGGTACCTACCATAGCCGTGTTGCGAAATGAATGAACAGCATCAGATTTCAAGTGTGACAACAACGCAATGTTAAAATAATGTTCGTTCCTAGTTAGTACGTGTAGGAAATGACAGGACTTCCTTAAACTGAGTAACAGTTTTTTTCCTCATTATCATAGTATTGTCTGCTACTCAACACAGTTATTTCCTGTTATTTATAACTTTAATATGACTTTACAAAACTAACGAACAGCTCGGCGCAGTGATTAGCACACTCGACTATCACTCTAAATAATCGCGGTTCAAATGCTATTGCGCCATCCAGATTTCGGTTTTCCGCAGTTTTCCAAATTTGATGAAGGCGAATGCCGGGTTGGTTCCTTTGGAAAGGACCGCTAAGGTTTTTGCTGCATCCTTGTCCTATTTAAGTTTTTCGTGCAGCTCGAATGACATCATCGACGAGACGTTATACCCTTCCCTTCCGAACTTTCTCCAACGAGCGATCAGACACACATTTTATCGACTTCGAAATTCAAGCGTCAGAAATGCTGCGGAATTTCGAAGTCCATGTATCCTAAAAAAAAGGATACCGAACAACAGTGAAGATCTGTACCATTTCACTGAATTACAAGATTTCTGCAATACGAAAGAGACTGAAGTTGGCACATGCGAACGGTTTAAGCCGAGTTTACACTGGACGAGTGAATCGTCGTCCGCTCGAGCGAAGTCAAGCATAGAAACGACCGATCGCTGTTCGGAAATATTCGAGAGATCATGTTCGCTCGCCATGTCGATAAGCGTAATCAGTACCTTACAACTTTCTATACTCTCTTAAAATGAGATAAGAAGCGAAATGTTCCATGGTTAAGTAGATGTTCATTTCTTTTAAACGAAATGTCTTTCAGCAACATTTTTCCTATATACATTAATTAGCTCAGAAAATTCCATAGCGGGAAATAATTCCTGAAAAATAATACCAGAACAAAATAGAGCTTATTCCTCCAATACGCAACAGTGAAGCGTTGGGAAAAATTCGAATGATACAATTTCCCAAATACAACGATTTCATTTGTTATCACGTAATACTTCCTATTTTTGAAGTGGTCTTTGGTAATCAGCTAAATTATGCAACTCAACGACGCCACATGGCTGACTATCCGAGAACAAACAACGTGAAAGCCTAAAACCATATTTCATTCTTTATGACTGGAGACTGAAGTGAAGGCCAGCGAGAATTTCATCGATTCTCTTGGGGTAGCAGAACAACACTTTTTTTCGGGACGTGTGACTTAGAAGACTCTAGACATTGTAAGGCAACAGAAGCAAACAACTGTATTGAAAACTGAACTACGAAAAATATGTATTTTTGTCATTTTAACTAGGGATTTTCTCTGCCTCGTGATGACTGGGTGTTGTGTGATGTCCTTAGGTTAGTTAGGTTTAAGTAGTTCTAAGTTCTAGAGGACTGATGACCATAGCTGTCAAGTCCCATAGTGCTCAGAGCCATTTGAACCATTTTTTGTCATCTTAACTCACCCGGAATAGCATCTGTTAATAGATTATGCTATTCCCCTCCACTGCACAAGGGGCATGTCGCGAGAGCTAATAAAGGTAACACAGAAGTTTTACGTTACAAGGTGATGGTGCACCAAACACGTAGAGAAGATCAAGTTTCTTGATTACAGTCACAGCAGAAGGGCGTCCATGATAATTCATTTTTAGCTGGAGAACAAACCAAGTCAATAAGGTTCTACGTGCACCCTCAAACAAATCTGTTACTTAGTTTCATATTAAGATTCTTATCCACACAGTAGGGGGCAGATAAATTCGAGAACGAACCTACTATCAGCTTGACAGCTCGACCATCCAAGTTTTCGACCAGAATGACGTATGAAGGAATGAAAAAGAAGACTGATATGTCAAATGACTATCAGTTTGAGTTCAGGAAAGGTAAAGGCACAAAGCGGCTGTTCTGAAGTTATGCTTGATAACTGAAGCAAGACTTAGGAACAATCAGGAAACTTCAATGGGATTTTCCAATCTAAAGAAAAACGGTTCGACAATGTAAAGTGGTGAAAGAGGTTTGATAATTTCATAAAAATGGGTTTACGCCGTAGGCAAAGATGGATAATGTTCAATATGCACAAGAATAAAAAAATTAAAAAATAAATACTTGAATTAAAAAGGGCATAAGCCAAGGATACAGTCTTTCTCGTATACCGTTTACAGTTGTACATCGAGAAAGAAGTGAATGAAATTAAAAAAAAAGTGTCAAACCTTGATTTACAATTCAGTGTGAAAGGATAACTGTGATGAATTATAGGGCCTGTTGAATCGAATGAATAGTCTACTGAATGCGGACTGAGGATAAAACAACTTAAGACGATTGTTCAAAAATGGTTCAAATGGCTCTGAGCACTATGGGACTTCACTTTTGAGGTCATCAGTCTCCTAGAACTTAGAACTACTTAAACCTAACTAACCTAAGGACATCACACACATCCATGCCCGAGGCAAGATTCGAACCTGCGACCGTAGCAGTCGCGCGGTTCCAGACTGTAGCGGCCACTCCGGCCGGCTAAGACGATGGTATTGAGGAGCGGAAAAAAAAATGAGACTAGATACCAAGTGCACAAAATGGAGGAATTCTGCCGTCTTGAAAGTAGAATACCGTCGATGATCGAAGCAAAGAGGACAATAGAAGTTGATTCGTGCAGACAAAGAGAGTATTCCTCACCAAATAAGTATACTTGTATCAAACACAAGCTTTAATTTGAGAAGAAACTTCTTAGTGTGTACGACTGGAGCATAGCAGTGGATAAATGTGAATCCTGGGCTGTAGAAAAAACGAAAAAGACGTAGATTCAAGCATTTGAGATTTGGTGTCACAGACTGAAGCTAAAAATCAATATAATCAGGTGAAGGAGGAAGTCGTCGTAAGAAAGGCGTGCGCAACGACTTGTAATGCAGATCTGTTCGATAAATCAGTGCATGACAGTTAAACAACACAGAAAAGTCGCAGAAAAAACTGTGATAAATTAACGAAGAAATAAACGCTCAAAGTATAATTCAGGTGAACTAACTCAAAGCAGCTAGCACATAATACGCGCGGTAGTTAAATAATGTACGTATCTAACATAGCTAAGTACAAAATTCTATAAGCAAATACATTCCACACGTAGTATTATTTATAATATTTAATTCAACCGGATTTGTTTTGTGAATGAAACGTATTGCTCTAGGTATACTGCCTGCCTCCAGCACTTCAATTTCCAGGAAATCGCGCCCACTCTAACGGAGTTGTTTTCTCACTGGTTTGTGCTTGACTTGAGTCACTGAACATTTAGAAACCTGTACACCGTAGCATGTGTGCAAGCCGTACATCCCTACGGATTAAGAGCTGATACCACAAATGACAGTTACATTCCACTGTCAACAGCTATTTTAAAAACCGAATCAATGTAACACACTTGTTGAACAGTGCTGCAGATTTCGTTTTTGGCAAGGAAGTGTCAGAATGAGATCTTCAGGACTAGGAGCTTTAGTTTCACACCCATACATTCGCAACTGTATTAATTTCTCCAGCTGACACTCATCTCTAAGATGATTTTTTTCTCTTATCCGTCATATTGCTGTGAAGAGCTCTCTCTCCCGACGGAGTCCTCCACACACTACCGACTTACCGCGACAGGCTAACTTCACACGCCGTAACATTAGAGAGTATAATTTTTAGTTAACTAATTAGTTCTGACACTGACTGTGCATGCAGCAACTGCACCTTACGACATAGAGGAAGAAAGCTGTCTTGCTTAGATCGGCGATATTCAGCTTTTGCTCTATCAGTTCTAAGACATACAAACTGACTGAACTTTCACTGTTCTGCATACACAACTAAAATCATATACGGTACTAAATGCTGTCAGCTATTCTTATGTTCTGTTGCTAACAAACCGAAAGACTAACTCAGCAAATACATTCTGTATTTATGAGTCGTATGTTCACTCTCTTTCTGATGAAAAGGTTAATGCTATTAGCCTGATACCATTGATGGCTATGAGAATATTTTATATTGTCGTATACCTCTTCTGTAAAGATATCTTTTATTCACGCAGTTTCAACTTTGAAAATGAGTTTACCGAGGCTTTACAATATTTTTCTTTAATAGAGGCTCTCATTAAACAATACATAGGCCTCGTGCTACTATCTCATCACCTGGTTAGTGCTTAGTGAAACGCTAAGACACAGAGTTCTGTTTTCGATGAAACCAGTTTTGAGACGTTTCACTTGAATATACTTAAGATCCAAGTAAGAGGAAACAAATGGAAACCACTTTGCCACTTACGCAAGTACAAGGGGAAAAAAATGTTAGGAACTATATTGGGTGGCACATTCCTTTGAGCTGATGTTTCTTCGTTCTTTTCCTCCTTAACATATTGCCAAAAATTTCGAGCACCCCTTCGTTACTTTGTGAAAGCTGCAAATTGTCCAAACATTTTTTTAAGAAAATAAAATTACCATCAGTTATGCTAGACTATGGTATTTACCCCACATTTTGTATTCACAGCTTTACCCAATTGGACATACAAGCCCAGAACAAAATCTGATTCTTTCACAACTGAATAGGTCTGAAACTGAAACCTAGATAGAGAAATATCACATGAAAATATATTCGTCGAAATAGAAAACAATTTTTCCATCATTATCATTCTCGGGCACGGGCGTGTACAGCGTCACGAAAGCGAACAAGGAAAACAAGAAATATCACAACTTCTACGGAAACAAGCACGATTACATTTTCTTAAAAAAGCCACAATTAAAATTGGGGGAATAAATTCAAAGTCTGTGAAGAATTGTTACGGAAACAAAGACTTGTGTATGGATCCATTAGTCAGTGAAGAGGCTATCCGCTGAATGAACATGATACGCAAACGTGAATTGACATTTAAGACAAGAGCTTTTGTACGGTAAAACGTTTCTGCTTTAACGAAACATTGATTTTAGAAGAGACTTTCATTTATTTCTAAACTTTGTAATGCAATTAAAGATATCGGAGAAGATTCTTCTCGAACACTTGGTAGAAAACTACAGTGCAACATACACTAACAACTTTAAACACATATTCACACAAGCAAGTTACCGCAACAAATTTTAAATGAATAAATCTATTACCTCGGGCATTATTCTTAACAAAACTTGCAGATGCTTTCTATAAAAAGTCAAAATAACTAATGCACCACAAGAAACTAGTCTTATCGTAGCAAGTCGTCTATAAACCAAATCTATAGTGTTTAATAAGATGGAAACCACCACACTATTGAAATCTTTCCCGTAAGGAAAGTATCTTTTTACTTTACAATAATTCATCAGATTTTTTACATTAAAATTTATGTACAATATCAGTACTCACAAATATTGCTGCTACGGACACTTTAAACCATATTAACGCCGAAGACGTTTTCTGGTTGCATCATTATTTCTCAATACTATTTGAAAAAAAATATTGTTAATCCACGATTGTAGTACGATTATATGATGATGTGCGCGCGCCTTCTAAAGATCGTCCGAAAAATAACCTGAACATTCATCCTAACACAAAATTTTACGGGTTACACACAGTTCGACAACGTATTTCTCTTCCGTAACAGAACATAGACCCTTCACCCCACATTAGTATTACATTCTGTGAGGCAAGTTATGGCGGTAACACATCAGTAGAAATCACTGAAAATAGGAAAAAAATCAAGATGTTAGTCTAACGTCTCGTCCACGACGAAGTTCTTAGAAATGGAGCACAAACTTTAAATGGACTGGGATAGGGATGGAAATCAGCCATCTTTTTCTTGAAGGAACCACCCGAAAACACACACTCACACACTCACTCACTCACTCTCTCTCCCCCCCCCCCCCCTGTCTCTGTGTGTGGGTGTGGTGTGTGTGTGTGTGTGTGTGTGTGTGTGTGTGTGTGTGTGTGTGTGTGTGTGTGTGTGTGTTGTATAATAAAAATAAGTTGGGAGGACAAGGTTAACTGCCTGCTTGGATAAGCTTTATTCAAGTACCGTTGAACAATTATTCACGAAGCCATGTTAGCTATTCAGCACAGACATAGGTACATTTATCAATGTCTTCCAGGAAGGCATAATACGAGCAAGTAGCTTCTACAAGCGCTTGGCATGTTGCGACGCGATATACGACGCCATCGATGATTGCGCCCTTGATAACTTTACTCAACTGCATTTCGTTCTTAGACATCTACTACTTAAAGCTTTATTTCTGATGCCAAGAAAGACAAAAGGTGAAAGAAGAAACAACAGCTCAAACGTACACAATTTTCTAGCAACTACGACGACATGGAATCTGCAAACGCGCCGTTGACCTTTTTTTCTTTTTATAAAAAACGGTTCAAATGGCTCTGAGCACTATGGGACTTAACTTCTGAGGCCATCAGTCGCCTAGAACTTAGAACTAATTAAACCTATCTAACCTAAGGACATCACACACATCCATGCCCGAGGTAGGATTCGAACCTGCGACCGTAGCGGTCGTTCGGCTCCAGACTGTAGCGCCTGGAACCGCACGGCCACTCCGGCCGGCTTTCTTTTTATTTTTATATGAATTGAATTAAATGTATAGTTTTGTCACAATGAAATTTCCGTAGACCGCTTTCTCTCTCAATGCAGTGCATGGCCCTTACGGAGTTTCAATAGTAGTAGTAGTAGTAGTAGTAGTAGTAAATACAACACTAAATTCATATTAAATTCGTGTAATTAAAATCACACTTCATACTCTGTTTATAGACAAAGAAAACTTCTGAGTGAGACTGCGTCTTGTCCACGAAGACAAGATAACACGGATTATAAGGCAATTTCATACATAGAGAAAAACCAAGTTGCACTTTTCGACTTGCGCTCATAGCCAATGCAGCATACTGACTCATTAAATAGACGCTCTACCAAACATCTCGCACGATCACAATGTGATAAGCTACAATGGTAACTATTGAAACACGCTAAAAAGAGGAGTGACGATTTTTGTTGATTCTAAGAAATGCAAACTAACTTTCGAGTATATAAAAAAAAAGGTGCCTGCTAATGATACGTACTTGCAGTAACGTCATTGACTTTATGGAAAATCAGTTTTCAGGACTATTTTAATTTTCACTCAGTGAAGCTCCACCAACACGTTGCAACGATCGCTCTTATTTAAGTGTCTTTGACAGAAAACAGACTCAGAAATACACAACGGCACGTACGAAATATATCGCCATCTGAAACAGAGCCTCAACACGTGTTCCACGGGTAAAACAAAGATAAGAATATTGATTAGTTATGAGGACTTCAAACGTTATCTCCTTTCCATAGCAGCAGCTGCTCGTTTCAACCCACCAGCAGTAAACCAAATTCTTTCACCAGTAAATTATTTTCACGTTTTTTGACGAATTGGTTGTATAGCTCTTATTAAGAAGCCATGGTTGATCATGAGAAGCACATGTTATGATGAAACACGGTTGCTCCATAAAATACTACACAAGATAGTCTCCTCCGAAAAGTGAAAACTGAGACAATAAGATGACGTTCATCCTTATAAGAGTTGATTTGTGGCTTTTAGACAGTTTCTTGCGATTTCCTGAGCTAACGATGAGCAATTTGTCGCCGACGGAAAATGCAGCACTTCCAGCTGAAGGCAAATTTAATTTCAAAAATGACAGAACATCTTGCAAACAGATTAAGTCAACTACTTCCTATACTTAACCGCAAGGCATAAGAATTTTGCTAGGTCTATCTCTACCATCTTAGTTGTAGACGAAGTCATAAATCCTGGGAATTATGCTATGTAAGGCAATATAGTACAGTCCGGAAGTTCAAGACCGCTATATCAGATCTGCAGTTAAAATGCACAAAACGAAGGAGAAAATTTTTCCTTTCATGTCTTCATGAAGGTGCGATTAATGAAAGAACTTCTCTCGTAATTTCTTCATCAGCAATACCCACTGCCTAAAAGAACCAAAAATCAGTTAACCTTTCCAGAAAATCTCTCACCTTTACTACGTAATTCTTCGTTTTCAACCTCAGTACATACGTGGTCTTTCTCTAATGAACTTATTAACGAGGTCAGGTCAAACGCAAACGACAAGACCTTCCTTCTACGTAGTTATGATTACCAGTGTCGTTTCTCTGATCGTTTAAAATCAGAGAATACCTTCACTTGATTCAGACAAAACATATTCACGTCAAAATGAATTGTCAGTCAGCGACAACTGCAAATGCTTGTAACATTTGTGTAGCCTCACAGAATACTCTCCTTATTTTTATCAGTTAGATCTCTGACTCAGACTGCAGTGTTCTGAGTATCTTTTTGAATGCAGCGAAGACACTTTTTCATTGTAATTCATTCACTGCGTTATATGCCCAGAAATATGCCAGTGTCAAGCAACGAGTTTCGACAGCACAATTAACCACTATGACTTGTAATCTCATAACTGTTAGCAGTTCATTATCTGTGCAATAAATCAGTATTTCAACAGGGAAAGTATTGCCTTTATGGCGAAGATTCAGGCTAAACCACTTCATCCCCGAGCTTTCAACCACGTTAAAACAAGTTACCAGAAGAATTCAAAACTACGATCCCTAACAATACAACGGGTAGCTCACAAATAGTTTCTGGCATCATCATCATCATCCTTCAATTACAATGCCAACGTCCGCCGTACTTCCAATGATAATCTATTGGAAACCAAGCAAGTACAGTGTGGCAACAATTTTCCCAATTCAAAAATGTGAACATCGCATTAAATCAGCGATGCAAACAAATTAATTATGTATAGCATTAACAACAGAAGCTGAGATTCTCAACCTTTACAGCGTAAGGCTACTTTGTCAACAGAATATGAAACTACTGAACAACATTAACATCATGCATATCTGAGAAATGTGGGAAAACGACGTTGTTCGGCAACAGTTTGCCACTCTAGTGTTTGGACATCGACAGACTTCTCCTTTCTAGAAAAAACTAAGCTGCACACGGGTTTCTCCAATCGGCTGGAACTCTGGAGGCTACTGCTATGTGTTGAAGATGGGATATAGCAACAAACAAAATTTCAATCTAGGGACTCGGGATGAGGTAAATACAGAAAAAGATGACAGGAACGGCAGCCTCGACACGCGGAAGTATCTGGCGCTAGCCTTCGCAATCTCGTAGTGAACTGACAATAACTCTGAAACCATCTTCAGGCATGTGACTGACTTAGTGCAAATTGCCTGACATCGATATGGATAACACACGGGCGCCAAGTCAAGGAACGAATGCTATGGTTTAGTGGTTGAACGTCATTACGGACGAAGTGCAAGATCGAAATCGACAGTGACAGGAAAAAAGGCCCTGGCCTATTTAAAAGTACCATCGACATTTGCCTTACGCGACTGGAGAATCCGCGGGGAACGTGAATCTGTATAGCAGGACGGATATCCCCCCCCTCCCCCCTCTCATTCTCACTCTAACTCTCTTTTCCCGTGAAATACGTTCAAAAACTTATTTTATCCCTGGCGTACAAGCGACGTCAGCGTGGTAACTATGGTGGCTGCTTGAACTAAGGATTGTAAACAACATATGTGCATTCGATCTGTCAGTTCGGAACGGGTAGTGTTATGTTCATATAATATCGATATGACAATAAATTATAGAAAATGTATCGATTTACGTACGTCGATTATATATTTCCCCGATTAATCGACATCGAAATGGCATATCTTTGACACTAAAACAAGTCTAGATAGCACAAGGAAGTAGTCCGATTGCAGGGGGGAGGAGGGAGGGGTGGTTCAAAAATGGTTCAAATGGCTCTGAGCACTATGGGACTCAACTGTTGTGGTCATAAGTCCCCTATAACCTAGAACTACTTAAACCTAACTAACCTAAGGACAGCACACAACACCCAGCCATCACGAGGCAGAGAAAATCCCTGACCCCGCCGGGAATCAAACCCGGGAACCCGGGCATGGGAAGCGAGAACGCTACCGCACGACCACGAGATGCGGGCGGAGGGGTGGTGGTGGTGGTAGTGTGAATGTAATAACAATATTTCCAGAGTGCTATTTCTTCACATCGGCATTCTTCAAAAACAGTTGCCGAAAAATGACGAACAAAAATCTAAATGACAGGACTGGTCTTTGCATTAGGCGGAGACGTGTGATGGGAAATGCTGACGCTACCAGTAGAAACTGCAACGTATAATGCATCATAAAATTTTGACACTACAGCTGCCAGGTCGCCGGCTTTTGCAAAAATGAAAAACAGGGGAGTCGACATGGCGTGTTCCGGACAAATCCGGTATGTGACGAAACGGAACGACAGTCCAAACGGATACCTTTTATTGTGCTACTTACATGCAGTTACCATTTAAAGTGAAGTGATATCGCCAAGCGTGAACGTGTATCGTTTTCTTTTCAGTTCTTGCTCCAAGGGGGATAAGCAGGCTGCTAGCTTGTTCATGTACAGAATATCTAATAATAAATAAATACTTGAATATACAGCTCTACAGGTGTCAGTACATTTACAATGTGCTGCCGATATTTTTATAGGCCGGTACGTCGATTATTTTTCTGTTGATATATCGATACTTTCTTCGATTATAGGCGGCAATTATGAACTTTTTAAATATCCATAAATTGGATTCAGGTATTTTTAAACATATGAATAGTACTACTGTAATAAGCAGTGAACGTGCGGCCATAGTGTGCCAACGTTGATATTTCACAAATGGCAATAGAGTGACATCTCTAAACAAAGTGTTCAAGACATTCTACAGAATGTTTTAAAGAGAAATTTGCATTCAAAGTTTGTCCCACAGACCTTTGACTCCCGAACAAAAACAATGACGCGTTGACGCCAGCCGCGACCTGATAGAAATGCAAAACGTGGACATTTCTTTTCTGGATAAAAAATCATCACGAGTGACAAGACTGTCACCAATACGAACCTACCACAAAACGACGAAGTGCAGAAACTTGCGTGAAGAAACATAACTTTGACGACATAATCAACATTCAAGCAAACGTGACACGCAAGTTGAACAATATTCCAAAGAAGGACTTTCCTGGTACTTTTGCATGGTTGCACGAACGTTCTGTGCGTTGTACTCAAGTCAAATGAGACTATGTAGAAAACCTGAAGCATTAAAACCACCATCTTAAGTTTTCTCAATTTTTTATTCATCCAGTCACTAAAATTTTTGAACTCGCTGAAGATATATGAGCAGCAATAGTTTAAAACTGTTCTCTGTTGCAACAAGAGTAGTATAGGTATGAGAGTTCTGGACCAAATAAAATTTTTTTTTCAAAATTCCCAAGTTTATAACCAAGATTTTAATTTGATGTATCCTCAGGTTAAAAATTTATCTACACCCATGAACGAAATCCTCATTTATCTAAAAAGAAAAAAAACTTCTAAAATATTTTTCTCTTTGTAAGTAAGTTCCGCCAAATCGTGTTTATCCATGCAAACGATTGTAGTTTTAATTTAAAAATTCAAAACAGAACATTGCAAATATAAACACTTTAACAATAGAAATTTAAACTGTCTTATTTATAAATCAAAGTGAAAAAAACTTCAAATGCAAACGTTTTTAAAAAATAAAAATCGATTTTTTATATATAAATAAAAACGGAAAAATGAACTCCAAAGTCGAGGTATTTCAAACCTTACAAAATTACTGTAAAGGAAAACCTGGGTCGAGTTATATCGATTTAAGAAAATTAGATCATCGGGAAAAAAAAGGTTATACAAATGCAACTAGACAAGATCTTCTGGAATTTATTATTTTAATATTAAAGAAGAGAAGAAATGAGAACTGACATTTAAAAAAATATTCCAAACTTAATAAAAACAATTAACTGATCTTATCAATAGATCTGAGATAATTTTAATAATATCGATAATGAGAAAATTTGGAATCTTGTAGTAGATAAATATCAAAAAATTAAACAAAAAGCTATGTAAAAATTTTTTCAGGTTATAATTTTCTAGATAATTTTTTCTAAACTCATCTAAATGAATTAACAGAAAAGCTTCTGCTTGTGAAATGAGGATAACTTATGACATCAATAAAAATGATAATACTGTTCAATAACAAGAATTTTTTATCAAATTAAACAAAAAGTACTCATGAAATTAAAGAATATGTTAATGGGAAAAGTGATTAAAGATATGCCTTTTTTATTTTAAAATGAAGATGAAATGCAAGAATTTAATTTTAAAACAAGTAATTAATTTTCATTAAGAAAACAAATTTAGATGATTATTATCAAAAATCAATGCATTAACTATTAACTAAAATTGAAGAAATGTGAAGGAAAAAATCTGGTTGTCTATATTACATAAAAAGATTAGAATTAATTGTTAATAGAGGTAAGAAAAATAACAAATTAGTTTGTGTCTATTTACCAAAAGAAATTAAAGACAAGACAATGTTAAGAATGAAGATCATAAATGTTTTCTTTATTAAATACATCTACATCTACATCCATACTCCGCAAGCCACCTGACGGTGTCTGGCGGAGGGTACCTTCAGTACCTCTATCGGTTCTCCCTTCTATTCCAGTCTCGTATTGTTCTTGGAAAGAAGGATTGTCGGTATGCCTCTGTGTGGGCTCTAATCTCTCTGATTTTATCCTCATGGTCTCTTCGCGAGATATACGTAGGAGGGAGCAATATACTGCTTGACTCTTCGGTGAAGGTATGTTCTCGAAACTTCAATAAAAGCCCGTACCGAGCTACTGAGCGTCTCTCCTGCAGAGTCTTCCACTGGAGTTTATCTATCATCTCCGTAACGCTTTCGCGATTACTAAATGATCCTGTAACGAAGCGCGCTGCTCTCCGTTGGATCTTCTCTATCTCTTCTATCAACCCTATCTGGTACGGATCCCACACTGCTGAGCAGTATTCAAGCAGCTAATGGTATAAAATCAGCTTTATATCCAGCATATGACTATCTGGAAAGGGTTAAAAATTATGAATATAATGGATTAGAATTTGGTGAAATTCTTTAACAAGGAAAATCAGTTTTCCTGTTCAATTAAGAGATATTCCAAGTTTTGCAAAATAAGACACTTCCATTAATGCTTACGCATATAAAGAAAATTTTATTGTATATCCTCTATCATTCGAAAAATAAAAACAATATTAATTCTCATTACTTTTGGACAGAAATTTATCTAGATTAGTTAGTTCAAAAGCAAGTTGAACACAATGGAAAAATGTATCCTTCTGACAGATGTTTAAGACATTCTCATTCACACGAAAAATTAGAAATTCACGAAAATGATTGTAAGGAACTTATAGAAGTAAAAATAAATTTGCACATAAAAGCTGAAAAAAGAAAGAATTTGAAAACTATAATCATTCATTATGAGTATCTTTCGTAATTTATTCAGATTTAGAATCTCTTTTAAAAGGTGTGAGTACTTGTCAACAAAATCATGAAAAATCTTACAATAAAAAATATCAACATTTGCCAGATTCTTTCAGTTATTATATAAAACATTCTAATGATGATAATAAACGAACTTTAAAGTATACTGGTAACGATTGTGAACAACAATATGTAGAAATGTTAAAACAAGAATATAGAAAAACTAAAAAAAATATAAACGAATATACCAATTACAAAAGATAAAAATAAATTTTACAAACTTTGAAGTTTGTTTTGTGTGTGAAGGAATTTCCTGAGGGAGGAAAAAAAGGTGACTGTCATTTAACTGGAAAATATTGAGGAATTGTGCATGATGGTTTTAATTTTAATTACCAGAATCTTAATGTTATTCCAGTTTATATTCATAATGTACATAAATTACAATGTTCATTTTTTATTGAAGAAATGGCAATATATAATCAGAATACTGACACTATTCCAAATAATGAATAAAAAATGTATTTCTATTGGTATACAGATTTAAGATGGATTAACGTTAAGATTTTCGGGTATATTTAAATTTCTGGCATCAAGTATGATAACCTGTCTTCTAATCTTACAAAATAACAATTTACAGAAACAGCAAAATACTTTAAAAAGGAAACAATTAGATTCAGTAATTAAAAAGGTGTTTATCCTTAAAGTATAGGGATTCTCAAGAAAAATTGAAAGAAACAGAATTACCTAAAAACAATGTTTTTATTTGAGACTTAATAAATCTAATATTTTTGTAAAAGATTATAAATGTGCGAAACTGGTTTAAGAGAAATTCAATATCAACAATTTAGAAGCATATAAACATACAGTAATAAAACTGACATTTTAATCCCAGCAGGTACGTTTGAAAATATTAGAGTTACTTCTATTAAATATTATATACTCAATCCAGCTTTGTATTTAACTGCAGCAGGATTAGCTTGGGATTTTATATTTAAAATGACCAATATTGAATTACATTTTACAGATTATTATTTGATTTCATTTCTTGAAAAAGGAATTCGAGGAGGAAGATCACAAGATATTAAAACAAACGTTAATCAAATAATAAATACATGCAAAATTTTGAGCCAGGGAAAAAATCTAATTATATTGTACACAAATAATTTATACAGTTATGAATTGTCTCAATTTTTACTATTTAAAAATTTCTCATGGTTACATGCAAAATATTTTAATACTGCAAAAATACTTAAAATACCAAATTATAATAAATATGGTTATATTTTAAAAGTTGACATAGAATACCAAAAAATTTAAATTACTTACATACAGATTTATCATTAGCTCCAGAAAGAGGTAATATACGAACAACAGTAAATAATAAAGAAAAATAGTTTTTGTATTATAGAAATCTTAAACAATGTTTAAATTTTGGCCTGAAATTAACGAAAGTCCATAGAATCTTGTCATTTGAACAATCTGACTGGTTGAAGAAGCACATTGATTTTACTACAGAAATGAGAAAATATGCAACTAATGAATTTGAAAAAGGTCTTCATAAACAAATGAGTAATTTCATTTTAAAAATATCAGAAAATCCATATTAGAAAACTCCATATTGGAAACAGTCATAATATTAAGATAGTAACGAATCTAGAACAATACACATATTTCAAAAGCAATTTATGAACATATTACTGTATTTTCAGAAAATCTAGAAATAGTTCATATGAAAAAAAAGCAATAGCAAAATTCAATAAACCAAATTACATTGGAACGAGTATTCTAGATATTTTGAAAACAAAAAGTACGATTTTCATTATAATGTAATGAAATGAAAATATCGTAAAAATATTGCTTTGTTATATGGATACAGATTCTTTTAGTTATGATGTACGAACTGAAGATTTTTATGGAGCTTTGAAATCTCTAATAAACGAAATTGACAAGTGACTATTCAAAATACAATATTTATAAAATTCCACAAATAAACAAGAAAGTTGTAGGAAAAGTGAAATATGGAAATTGTGTGAAAATTATGTTACAACACATTAGTTTGAGATCTAAAATGCATGCTTATAAAGTAGAAAATCAAGAATATAAAAGATCTGAAGGACTTAAAAAAATTTTGTTGTGAAATATTAAATTGGATTTGAGAATTAAAAAACTGTTCAGACAACAAAATAAAAGAATATATGAAAATTAATTTAATTAGATCATTCAAACACGAATTATATACAGTAGAATATAATAAAATTGTTGTAAGTTCTGATAATGATAAACATATTATATTACAAGATCGAATAAACAACTTTAGCATATGGTCATTATAATACAATTATGAATGTTAATAAAATAAATTGAACAACATTGACCAAAAAGAATTATAACAAAGAATTTATTTATTGGTTTTTAATATTGTTTCATGATAGGGTAATTTTTGGTGTTTTCATACGTATCTTGCCAACAAACTTTCCACAAAAACTTTTTTTCTTTTCTTGGTTGATCACATCTATAAATATATTTAGAAGCCTTTAACTTCTTTTTTACAATTTTCAGAAGTAAATGTTTTTCATTCCAGTTGTTAACAAGTTCCTTTATATATACTGATTTATTTTCTCGATCTTTTTGTTTGTTTTTTATACAATTAATACAGCCCATTTTTGCAGGCATATTCTCTATTGCAATTTTTATTTCTTTATGAATTTCTTTTTCTTGATTACATAACGACAAATCACTATTTTCACCTTCCATTTATAAAGAAAAAATTTATTAGAATTTTGAAAATAAAAATGTAATAAACTGTATTATTTACAAATGGACTTATTTTTAGATGTTAAAAATCGACTTACATATAATAGCAAACAAATTTCAATAATTAGTAATGAAAAAACAACTTTTGGTTTTATGCAAATCAAGTTGCTGATATTTTAGGATACAACCATCCACAAGATTCCATAGCAGTTCATATTAAACAAAAATATTGTAAAACAGGAAAATTTCAATTATAGTAAAAGACAACTATCTAAAAATGTTCATCCTCATACAAAATTTATTAATAAACCCTGTTTATATATTTTAATTATGAGTTCCAAAATGTTTTTGCAGGAAATTTTCAAGATTGCATTTATGAGGAAGTTTCACAATCAATTCGAAAACATGGTGAATATATATTAAAAATGAATCAATTGAAGATTTAAAAGATGTACTGAGGCCAAATAACACACTTAGAAAAACAGTCAAACATGTCACAGAGTAGAGCCATTACCCAAAAAATCTGCGAAGTAAGAAAGGAGGAAAACAAACTGGGAAACATACAGATAGAGGAAACGAAAGAGGCAGGGCAAAAAGAGAGAACGTGCACAAAAAGGAAGAAAGTGGTAGAAGGTATTAAAAGAATATAGCAGATGGTTGGGGCTAGCTAATTGCAAGAAGAAAAAAGGATGAGCCGGCCACACTTTAACACACTGAAATCTCTAGCCTAAAAGACAAGGCTAGAGGAACACAGAGAGAAAAGACAACACCAAGACGAACAAACAGCAAATAAAGAGTGAGGAAGAGTTAAAATGGAGGGTGGCCTGGGAGAGAACGCCAGATGCCCACCCTTAGATCGTGTGATCAAAGCCCCCCCCCCCTCCTCACGAGTAAAATGTTCAACTCACAACACAGTTGGCAGTTTGGTGTGAAAGTTACAAGTCCACTGTACAGCAGCTAAAACTGGGTAGTCTAACAGTCATGTGGGAACCACAGCAACACTAGGAGGGTCCTGACGACAGAGGAGGTAACCATGATTCAGCCAAGTATGGCTGATGTGGAGACCGCAAAGGACAATGGAGACCTTGCGAGTGGTTCGCATGGATAATTGACACACATTCGTTGTCTCCTTGATAACACATAGTTTATTTGGTGTACTGAGGGTGCGCCATTCAGTATCCCAGATTCCAAAAACTTTACAGACCAAGACTTATCGGAGATCAATCTCCAGTAGGGAGATCTCCAGAGTTGGTTTACTGGCAGCCTGTCATCAAGTTCATTGCCCAGGATCCTGTCATGTCCTGGGGTCTAAATGAAGGACACAGAACGTCCACTGTTTCTGAGGGCATAGACTCCTGGATAGTCATTACAAAGGATGGGAAAGGAAGCACTGGCCGAGAGCTTGTAGGCTGTTGAAGGAGTCACTACAGGTGTCTGAGTCACCTGCACAGAAGCGGATATAAAGAAAAACTACCAGCGGAGAGCATCAGGTGGAACTGAGCATTTGGGCCTCGTGATAGGTTCACATGAAAGTGTGGACCATGGAGGTGTACATGAGTGTACCTGCAGAAAAAGTGGTGTACTGGTGAAGTGTCAAGTGCAATAAGAAGTGACCGGACACAGACTGCAATTGGAAACCCCAATCTGGGCCACCTTTTTGGGAGATGGATTGCCATGTTAGAGAAAAGGAGACGGTAAATGGGATAGTGAGTCTAACTATGAATGTGGGCAGTATAATTCACACGAAGTTGTTTCCTGATCCACAATGGAGGAACGCCAGCTTCCACAAGGAGACTGTTCACTGGGCTTGTTTGGAAAGCTCCCGTCACAAGCTGAACTCCACAGTGGTCTATAGAGTGGTGTATAGGGCCCTGCAGTTGCAATGCTGAAGGCAATGTTGAACCATGCACCAGGCTCCCATAGCCAAGACGGGACTGCACAAGGGCTCTGTACAGCTATAGCAGTGTAGGGCGATCAACACCCCAGTCGTGGCTCAGACATTGAATAATATTAAGATGCCACCAGCATGATAAGGACAACACAGACACCCAGTCCCTTGGCAGAGAAAGACGACAGAAGTGCATGACGAAAGTCTTTGCAGCTGAAAACTGAAAGCTATAATTGATGGCCCATGACTGCACCCTCCATATGGCTCCCTGCAGTCGACATTCAGCCACACCAATAGAAGAAACAGAATGAAATATAAAAATCATCAGCACATAAGAAGGGGAACACTGAGCACCACACTGCTGCTGCGAGACTAATAAAGGCAATTAAAAGGAGTGGGACGCTTAGTACAGAGTCCTTCAAGACCTCATTCTCTTGGATGTGGGGCAAACTGGGTGAAGCACGGACTAACTCTGAAAGTGCAGAGCGACAAAAACTTTAATATAAAAATTGGCAGCAGGCCCCCGAGACCCCACTTGTGCAGAGTAGCAAGGATGTGCTGTTGCCATGTTGTATCGCAGGTTTTCGTCGGGGGTGGGGGGGGGGGGGGGAGCGCTCTTGGCGACGAAACTCGCCCTGCGACGGAGCCAGAAGGCCCCCTGAGATTCAAGGAGCCAACACAGTTGCCAGCTCACCATGCGGTCGAGTAGCTTGCACAGAATGTTAGTGAGGCTAATAGGACAAATCTACCCGCATCTAGTGCGTTCTTACCAAGCTTTAGCATTGGAATGATGATACTTTCCCCACAATTGCGACAGTACTTTTCCATTGTTCCAGATGCGGTCGAAGATGGCAAGAAGGTCTCGCTGTTAAGCCGCTGACAGATGTTTAAGCATTTGGGAATGGATGCGTTCTGGTCCAGGTTATGCGTCAGGACAATCGGCAAGGGCACTGAGAAATTCCCGACTCACTGAAGAGAGCGTTATACGGCTCAGAGTGGCGTGGAGCAAAAGATAGGTATTGTCGTTCCACCCACTGTTTCAAGAGATGAAAGCTGGGGCAGTGATTCTCAGATACAGAGGTGCGAGCATAATGCTCGGTAAGACGTTCAACGATTATTTCTGGTTCGGCACATACAGTTCCATGTGTGGAAATTCCAGGTAGACCAGCAAGGGTCTGGTACCGCAAAGACGTCTTAGCTTGGTTCAAATCCGGGAAGGAGAGATTAATGTTCCAATGGTGGAGATGTATCGTTCCCAACTCTCCTGCATCTGTTTGATGAGGTGACCGACACAGGCACAGAACCGTTTGAAGGCAATGAGGCGTTCCAGGGATGGGTGGCGCTTATGATTCTAGCGACCACCATGGCACTGTCTTCTGCTGGGGGCAACCTAAGGAACTAGGGATTGCCGAATCAGCTGTGGCAACAATGGCAGTAGTGATGGTCTGGATTACCTCATTGATGTTGCCACGCAATGGAGACTCAATGGTGGTAGCGGAGGTGAAAGCTTCTCAGTCAGTCTCAGTAAGAGTCCATCCAGGCAAGCATCTAGATGAGTGACGCTGGGAGAGGGACAGGAAGAGTGCAAAGTGGTCACTTCCACAGAAGTCGTTGTGAGTTCTCCAGTGGATACATGGGAGAAGGCCAGGACCGAATACTGAGAGATCAATGGCCGAGTATGTGCCATGTGCCACATGTAAATGTGTGGAGGCACCTGTATTTAGGAGGCGAAGGTTGAGTTGAGTTAGTAGATCCTTGACATCTTTCACATGGACAGCAACCTTTGTTCCGCCTCACAAAGGGTTATTGGCGTTAAAATCATCCAGAAGTAGAAAAGGTGGGGGAAGTTGGGAAATTAGTGCAGCCGATACCGGTTGTGGTACTTCACCATCTGGGCAAAAGTAGATGTTCCAGATAGTAATGTCTTGTGTTGTCCTCATCCTGACAGCCATAGCTTCTAAAGGTGTTTGTAGGGGCACAGGTGTGCTGTATGCAGAGGTATGGACATACGGTCTGTGTCACCTAGCCACCAAAAGATGTTGCATAGTGATTTGATTCATGGATCCAGTTATATGGCTCCTTATGTGTATAGCGATTTTACGACTATGACGTATGGGACCTGAAGATGGCATCAGTGTAATGCCGGAACTGGTAGCATATAAGAAGTTTATAAAATAAATTTCTACAATACATATGGCTGTTGGTAAATTATTGCATCAAGAAATACATGCCAGGCGTTATCCCACAGTCCATAATGGATCAACAAAGATTCATATTTTGGTTTAGCCTCTTGGTAAGTCATCAGTCCAGGTCTTGTACTCCATAATTTTCAGCTCTTTTTGGATTACTGTGCGGTCTGGCGAGTATGGGGCGTGGTGCTCTCCGCAGTTGACACAGGTGGGAGGAGGTGCACATGGAGAACTCTGATGCAGTGGACGTCTGCAGTCTCGACATGTGGCGCTGGAACTGCAGCAGGGAGACATGTGCCCGACTTTCCAGCACTTAAAGCACCACATAGGGGTAGGGACATACGATTTTATGTCACATTGGTATACCATCACTTTCACCTTTTCAAGCAATGCATCACCCTCAAACGCCAAGACGAAGTCACTGGTAGGAACCCTATTGTCTTTTGGTCCTTTACAGATGCGCCAGATGAAGTGAACACCCCATCTTTCTAAATTGGCGCGGAGCTCGTCGTCAGACTGCAAGAGAAAGTTGCGATGGAAAATAATCTCCTGCACCATGTTGAGGCTTTTGGCTTTTATGAGGTGGGGGGGGGGGGGGGGGGGGGGGGGGTGACAGAAACTGGAATATCACCCAGCTGCTCACAGGCTAGCAACGCCCAGGACTGGGCGGGGGGATGCTGTCTAAATAAGGACTGTCGCATTTCTCATTTTCGACAGTGCACCCATTTCCCTAAACTTGTCCTTCAGGTTTTCGACAAAAAAAAACAAAAAAAACAATAGAGCCTTTGTAGCCACAAAAGTGTCTCCATCTGTTCTGCTGCGGACTAAATACATTGGCAAACAAGGCTCTCTCTTTTCCATAGACCTACGTTCCTCCCTTGGTTTACCTAGGGAGGGGAACGATTCAGTCATACCTGCCAGCATTGTAGTCTACCTTGTCCTTCTTAGAGACTGCTGGCGCCATTTGGTCACCGGCAAGAGATGACCTGATCCGTTTCATTGTAGGTCATCTGTCCTGATGCCACCTACTCTGATCAGGGGCTCTCCCCACGGGCGCCACCCAGAAACAGGGAAGCCACCTGGCCCGATGGCCATTGCCGGGAGTCATGATGCCCCAAGAAGACAGGCATCTACTCCTTGGCATATGTAGGGTGTCTGCAATTCATGAATCAGCAGTGCGATCCCTGTGTTGTCAAGGTGCTACTTGACAGCCCTACCGTGACGGACTGGTTACCGTGTTGGATAGTGGGTGCAGAGAAATCCAATACTGTCATGGGGGCAAAAGAGGACAGTGGAGAATGGACGAAGATGACGTACCGTCGAAGGTGTCCTCGCCCAAATAGCTGAATTGCGGGTAGAATCACAGAGCCATGACAATAAGAGGCACAGACGATCTAACCGCACTATGGATATCTGGTGCACCACATACAGTGTCCTTCCCCAGATGGCCTGCACTTCTGTAGACTTTTGGAAGTGAGGTCAAACCTTCAAAGGGGACCAAAACGTATTAGATCAAAAGGATGGGACTCATTTTAGTCACCTCTTCGACAGGTATGAAAACCTCGGACCTATTCTAACCCCTGAACCTCGAGGAGGATCTGCATTAATCTGGAGCTTGCTGTATATGGATGTACACCACTTTTCTTTCTGTAAACCATACAGTATATTGGAGGACCTCAGCAACAACATGAATCTGGCGAACGAAAGTGCAGCATCTTGGATTAATGCAAATGGTTTACTGTTAAATGAACTAAATGAGCCAGAATACATGATTCAGGCTATCACCGACTGATGATGTAGAAAAACTAAACTTTTTTTAGCAGTCATACTTTACAACAAACATGCAACTCTCATTTTATCAAGACATGTCTGCTGAGGAGACTGATTGCCTGTATCACTTTAGAACTACTAACAGCAGCACATTTTGAATGTTTTTAAAATCTGCGTTAATTTGTGAATTAGTACTCTGGAGAAACAGGAAAAATAAAAATGATATTCTTATACTTCAGACGCAGGCAGCCTGTTATATATAATAGAGTACATTGAAAGCCTTTGAACATTTATTAAAGGATCTTAACATCAATTAGTGTATACACTTTTGATCATGTTAATTGTGTTTGTTGAGCTAATCACAAAAGAGGTATACATCAGAACTTCTTCATATCTACTGTTACCATAAATAAATAACCAAGAACTGCCGTTTTCCTATACCTATAAAAGACAAAGCAGCATAGCTTCTTACAATTTCTATTTTATTGGTTAAAAGAAGTCTTGTAAATGCTCATAAAAAGCATAGCTTCATAAAAACGTATTTGAGCAAAATTAAGATGTATTAATAAGTATAGCGATGAATTCTATTGCACGTGCTAATACTAAATGACCAAGAATGAATCTGAAGCTATTATATACTGAAATCATTTGCTTTAGAGCGATTATTTGCCTTTCCATGGCCTCCTGTAATATTGTTTTCATACCCATTATTTAACACTGGTCAGAACAGATTGGGTATGCAAGCATGACGATCGGTATTAAGCGCATTAGGCCTTCACTGTACGAATATTATTCGTAGAACCTCTCAGAAACGGGCAACGACAATTATTATTTATAGAGATGAAGTCGAAAGGAAACGCCAAACCCCCCACATGATGCTAACACCAAACAGAGCAGTGTCGTGACAAGTTGTACTCTAATGATACATAGCTGCTATTGTAATTAATGATAGTGCAATTTGTATTTTTATTATTTCTGAAATATTAACGGAGAAAAAAATTTTCTTACTGCTAATTTTCGACAACCCCTCTCCTTCCCTACAGTGACACGCTTTTAGACTGTGAAACATGAGTGGAAAAAATTACGAAGCAACTCTGTTTACCATACTCTGTAACTACAACATAAACGGAGCCTGTTTTCTCCCCTATATAGAATATCCTGAACGTTATAAGTATTGCGATGTGTCGCAATTTCGGCTAATAGTCTGCTACTCCAGAATTTAGTAATTTTTACATCTACAGTGTAATAGTTGAATGCCACTCTAAAATGCACTCCGACTAAAGGAAATGTGAATACTCGGGCACAACACCTGCGATTGGTGTTAGGGGACGTAATACACTGATGAGCCAAAACATTTTAACAACCTGCTTAATAGCTTGTTTGTCCGTCTTTGGAACGAAATGCACCACACATTCTGCGTACCAGGAATCCGACCGTTTGTTGGTAGGTTTATGGACGTTTGTGGCATTACACTTCTACGCACAGGTAATGTAATTCGCGTAAATAAAGAGCCTCTAATTTGCGTACGCGGTGATGGCGCCCGATAACGACCAAGATGGGATCTATACGATTTACAAAAGGCGAATTGGCTCGTCCAGACATCAACGTGGGTTCACTATAATGCTCCTCAAACCACTGTAGCACGGTTCTGCCTACGATACATGGACAGTTATACTGCTGAAAGAAAACATCGCCGTCGGGGAAGACATCAATCATGCAGGTGGTTCGCAACTGTCAACGTGTCTGCAGTTACTACCACACGTCCCTTGAAAGCGCAGGAGAATGTCTCCCACAGCATAACACTGCTCCAATCAGCCTGCCTCCGCAGCACGCTGCACGTTTCGAACGGCCGTTCACCTCAATGACGGCGTTTGTGGAGATGACCAGCCACGTAGTGTAGCAAAAATGTGATTCACCCAAAGGGCAGACACTTTTCCATTGATCGACGGTCGAATCCCGATGGTCCCGTACCCACTGCTATCTTAATTTATGATGTCGTTGGGTCAACATGTGAACACGTAGAGGTGATCTACTTCAGAGCTGCATGTTCAACAACGTGCGATTAATAGTGTGCTCTGAAACAGTTGTGTGTGCACTAGCACTATGTTCTTTCGGCAGAGATGCCACAGATCACCAACGTTACGGATCAGACGGGATCCCGAACCTCACGTTCTATGAAAAGTCGTGGACGCCCAACCATTTAGCAACTAGTGGTAGTTTCAATGTTCTCCTTCCTCTTCCCGCAGATGCTCACGACAGCAGCAGGTGAACATTAGACCAACTTCGCCGTTTTCTAGATACTCAGATGGCTCTGAGCGCTATGGGACTTAACTTCTGAGGTCATCAGTCGCCGAGAACTTAGAACTAATTAAACCTAACTAACCTAAGGACATCACACACATCCATGCCCGAGGCAGGATTCGAACCTGCGACCGTAGCGGTCGCTCGGTTCCAGACTGTAGCGCCTAGAACCGCACGGCCACTCCGGCCGGCTCTAGATACTCGTTCACGCGCTCTGCGTAATAATGATCTGCCGTTCTGTCAAAATCGTTTATCTCAATGGATTTCTAAATTTGCGGCCCATATCTTCTCCAGGATGGTCCCCCGTCCGAGTCTGCTCCGCTTACAAACTTTTGTTACCGTGTCATGTGCCCGAAACGCCACGAGGCGGCATCTAACGTCGCGGTGGGCAGTGGTCACAATATTTTGGCTTATCAGTGTATGCTGCTGTCTTTGCACAATTTTTTACATCTGGGGAAAATTTTCCGAATTTTTTACGTGTAATAAATATCTGTGGTGGGATTTGAGACAAGCGTTCAACGTTTTACGTACTTACGGCCAATTCAAAATGTGGGTTATGGCATCTTCAGCATCATTTCTATCTACTCACCTGAAACAAAAAGAACAAACTGTCAGTATCATGCAAAAACGAAGTTTTTAAGGATCTACACGTTACTTTGCACTTTCATTGAGTAATTTCATCAAGATTAAATGTTCAAAAAACAACTGGAAATTCCACATTTGAGAATTTAGCAGAAGTGCCAACCAAATACGATGCAAGATACATATATTATGCGAGCCCAAGAGCTACATTTGCAGCGTAATGTAAGACTTCCTAAATTCATCTTCACACACAAGGTAACTAAAGACAAAAATTACCACTATTATATTAAATAGTTTAATAGGCTTACATTGTACTAAGGTTGTATTTATGGTGCGAACATCAAACAAAAAAAGAAAAAAGGACCCGACATATTTGCATTGAACATGCTGGCCTGTGCAGACGACCACCTAAATCAGCTTTATGGTAAGGATCAGACACTTTAGCACGGAGAGTTCCCAAATTTCATAAGCCGTTTAAACTCCGTTTTCCTGCTCTCTATCTTTAATCATAAATATAAAACCAAGCACTACTTTCCTTTATGGTGAACAGCATTGTAACATTAATCACGACTATATATAGATATATGAGAACGAAAGTAAGAACCGTTTGCCTCGAAAGATTTGTCTACGAACAAAACTGTAATCTGCTTAAGAATTACAGTCCAGTGCAACACGAACTTTAAACAAAAACAAAAAAGAAAGGTACATTCGGTCGGAATGCTATAAATGAAGTCGCTCTTGACGTAATACGTTTCAGTCAGCGATGTTTATTTTCGAAATTGTCTACAAACACTTACAGAAAATAGGAAAACTGAGTATGAGAATGATAAAAAAACACACCCAATACTTTAAATACAATACGGATGTCAACCGCTTGAAACTATTTTTTCCTGCTACTGAGTCTGAACTTTCGAATGACTTCTTAAATTTAGCAACAGGCTAATTCGTAGTTCGTAATTTCCAACTCAAACCTATTTTCCACAGCAGTGATAGTATGATTAGGAATCAATTTCAGTCAGAACAATAATTCATTTCGAAAAAGCAGCTTAGGTAGTGCTGAACATAATTTGCCAGATGACTCTTCCCTAGCCAGAAGCGAATTAACCGAATTTTGTTTAATGATTGTATAATGAATTGAACGAAAAACATTTATTACAAAGCCACCAACTTTCTAGTTTAACTAAGCAACCAGTCAAAATTAGAAACTGGAAACAAATTCTTAAATTAAATTCTGCCAGCGGTAGGAATAAATTACGTTTTCAGATGACGAGCCCTTGTTGAAGCTAATAAAATTTCAAATTAGGTACGGAATTACTAGTTATTCAATATATAGAATAATAATAAAAAGTAACAGACAATCTATGTAAGTAGACAGAACCTAATTGTTTTGAAGAATAAAAGGGAATTTCTTCGAACTCGGGACGACCTGTCATGATAAAAGCAAACTTTGATATTTATTGCGACTGTATATGGCAGCAGATGAGTTACTTTTTACGCATGTTGATGCATATGTTGGAAGAGACTAATCTATATTATGGGCAGTTTCAGTGAAGGCACGAGAGATTAAGCAGATAGATCATCTCCAGAAATCTCGTTCCTTCCAGCGGATGTAGGTATTGTATAATAACCCACAGCGAAGACAAAATTACGAGACATGATGTAGGACAGGCCTAGGTCAAGGATAACACTTCACGGCTAGGAAGAGATGACGTCCAACACTTAGCTACAAACTGTTAATTTCTAAAACACGATCAGCACTTTCGTACTGTCAGGCAAAGCACGGTGATCGTGTTCAGTGAGTTTCAGAGTTTCGTGTCTCGATATTTCGGTGTGTATGAAACTAAATTAAACCACCTTACTTTAAATGACAGCCCCGCAGAGAAAAAAAACACCAAAAACACATTGGCTGTCATGAAAACCAACGTTTCGGTAGCGCATTGCGATTCAGGACAGTCGAAGGAAACTCTACACTTACTTTCGTGCAGAAGATCCTTTTTTGTTTTTGTTTTGCTTAGAATTCAACTTCCTGTCGATGATGAGTTCATTTGCGTTATATTTAAAACACGCAACATTCCTTGGTTTACACAATGTTTGTGATCCTGCAACATCGAATGAACTCTGTCACAAGAAACTTTACGCAAAATGGCTTGAATCACATTTGATGTGGCTTACTTGTCACATCCAAACATCGCTTTCTACTTCGCATAAGAATAGCCAGATTGTGTTAGGTAAACAAAGTTAACAACGAAGTAAGACACTGAAAGAAAGTTCAATACCTATATGGACTAACGTTTATTTTTATTTATTTATTTATTTATTTATTTATTTATTTATTTACTGCGGCGGCAACTAGAAAGTCTTTATAGCAAGTACTTTCAGGTATCTGGGCACACCAATTTCTGTTGCAAATCACTGTCACCATATATTGAATTGGGAGGGAAATGTGCTGAAACTGTCAGCATACGCGTATAAAAATTTCATCTCTACCAAGCTTACTAGTTTACTAATACCATGTAACTGTAATTAATTCCATAAAATTATCAGCAAGAGAGGTAGCAATGTGTTTTAAGCACTGCACAGGAGCGCGATTCCAAGTCCCATCCGACCAAGATTTGCTAAACCTATTACTGCGAATGGCGGAGTGATTCCTCTGCAAAGGATGAGGCCTGTTTCCCTTCCCAGCTTTGTCCAATCCCAGCTAGTTCTTCATCTCCAATGTATTCCACATCGACTTGACATTAAGCCCCCAGACTTTTCCATCATGAAATAGCCTTCTCCAGAATTTCACTTACAGCGAATAGCTCTCCAATTTTTTTCTCCAGGAGAGTAACGGCTCTTACGTCAAATACGATGCCTGAAGGAGTCGTGTAAAATGTATGTGCAAGAAACGGTTAAGGGTACTATTGGCAATCGAGTATTGCTGCACCTCTGGAGATCCTCGCCAGGTCAGATTAAAGGAAGAGAGAGAAGCAATGCAGATGTGGGCGGCTAGATTTGTTAGAACTAAGTTCGATCAGCACGAAAATATTATGAAAATGTTTCGGGAACTCAAATGGGAATACATCGAGGTAAGACGACGCTCTTTTCGAGGAACGCTGTTGGGAAAATTTAGAAAACCTGCAACTGAAGCTGATTGTAGAACGATTCTACTGCCGCCAACGTACATTTCACGTAAAGACCATTAACTTGAGGTAAGATGAATTAGGGCTCGTACGAAGGCAAATAGTAGTTTTTTTTTCGTTTTGGTGTATTTAAGAGTGAACAGGAGGGGAAATGACTAGTAGTGGTTCCAGCGTCCCCTCCCCCGCGCACCGTAAGGTGGCTTGCGAAGTATGTATGTAGATGTAGGTTGAATCTTTCGACAGACAGTAACATAGCTTAGCAAACTAATGGATAGGATTACTAAGTTTTGTTTCAGTGTTGGGTCATCCAATGAAGATTCAAAAACATTGCAAAGTCTTCTGCAAATAAACTGTATCTTCTACGACTCGCGAAACTATTCGTTTGTATCCACTACGAGACACTGTTATAATGATTATACAAGAGGAAAAATTGAAAAAGTTCCCACTAGAGTTTCTATTCCTCAGACATCAAGCGAAGACTTCATTGATGCTATACGTTAACGACTGTCATTCGATACTATTCTCTGCTTCTTAAATACTTTTTTTTGTATTGCAATGATGCGACTCAACGGCAACCCGTAGTTTATGCTTGGTACTCTGGGGGTTTTTCCAAATCAAAACTTTAACTTTATCATAGCGAAATCATTCAGTGCCCCGTAACCTCTTGCGTTACTATTTAGTTTAATCTAACCTGCTTTAACGCGCTGCATTCTTTGTAATGTTTTTGTTCTTGCTAGATATACGTTTCCTTATTTGACAGTGTGAAGCAAACACGTTAATGTTATCTGCCGGCGAGTTACATAATCTTAATTGGGAAAGAGTGAAAACAAGAAACCATGTGTGTCGCCTATCTGTTGCCACACCACGCATTCTGTTTAAAGGATCGAGAAAATAGCATAAGACTACGCCAGTGTACCGCATCAGCAGTCGTCTAACAAATTAATTTCGACTCAGATTCCTCTCGATGACTGTGGCAACGTTCTACCCCTGAAGATGCACGAATCTGAAATATACGCACAGCAGCAAGGCGAATTTTTGTAGATTAGTATTTTTTCATTGTTATAAACTTAAGTGCATCACTCACCTCCCGCATCAGTTACTTTATTCAGTATGTTTTCGTCTCGCTGATCCGCGGTTTCCATACGTTTGAGTTCATCCCTACCAGAATATTTTACTCAGTCTTGGCGCATCTTATCGGTTTCAAAAATAGTTCCTTTACTTATTACGAATGTACGGGGGATCAGACTGAATACTTTCACGTGAATGCATTGAGAACTGGCAAATAATACAAGCTAGCGGAAAAGACAAACTCTTCCAACCCCCAGCCTTCGGAGGCTGATACGGGTGCTATTTTTGTCACAAGCTTTGTCTAACAAGTATGGTGGAAAATTCATATAACAAAATATTTTTGACAGAGAGAGCCTCGCAATTTACCCGCCATCACTGTGAAAGCTTTCACGTGCTAATTTATCGAGGAACACAAAGAACGCTGAGGTAAAAGTACCCAGTGGTATCAATTTTCGTTACAAAATATATTCTCGCGGAATGCGTTTGCCGCTAGTGAGCACAGTTGGTTCGTCAAGTGAGCGGGCGGGCGGCGGCCCTGCGGCGTTGATTCAGGCCAGCGCCGCGATTGAATTGCTGATGGATAAATCCAGTGACAATTGTATCGGCTCCCGGCCTATTTGCCCCGAGCCAACACCGTCGCCACCCGATGACCTTTCTGACCTGGCCTGGACTGCCCTGCCTCACCTTGCCTATAGATACCACGACTAACTACTGCCACATCGTCCGAAATTTTCATCAGGAAATATGATATTCGAGTGTATTCAAAATTTCGAAGCAAAACGATTCGTATTGCGACACGTTCTGTCTGGAATGGTTTCATGATTAGTATTTATATTTTGATCGCTATTATGAAGTGGCTTTATTTTTGTTTGCTGACACGCACGCACGCACACGCACACACCACTTCGTTATCCACAAGCAAAAAGAAAATCCACGCCACTTCGTTACCGACCAATAAAGAAATACCACGCCACATCGCTACTAGAGAACGAAAATAAAATATAGCAGACTTCGGTCCCAGAAAACAGAACATTCCCCTCTTGGCTACCAAAGAATGTCACATCACGTCCATAATGAGCTTCCACCCGGGCTCTAATTACTCAGATTTTGTCGTCGTGACAATTTCGCGAGGCGTATACTGGAGGAAGAAATCCGTTGCCCGACTTTCTTTTTTTTAATATATGCTCTCGGAATTTTAACAATAAACCTCTCTCTGTTGCAGAACACCGTTCTTTGAAAGTCCGCACTAGAGTTCGATAAGTATCTCCGTAAGGCTCTTATTTTTACTATAAGGGCGTGCTGAAAAGTAATGCCCAAGATTTTCTTGTGAAAACTCAATGCTTTCTACATAAAACAAATGTTATTAACATTTTGCATCTGTATTCTTCGTGTCTACACATTTGCAGTCCTCTGCCTCTGAAGATTACTGAACTGTAGCGTGTAACATGGCAGTGTGTAACGCACTTATGATAAAGCATCATTCCAATATTTATGTAACTTTGTGGAAATGTTCATCGGACAGCGGACACTAAATGTTTAAATTTTCGTCCCATCAGCATCAGTATGATGCTAACCCACTCCTCCCTCAAGACACAAACACACTACGGATTCGTTGCAACATGGAGGCAAGCTGCCTCTGAATGTCATCTTGTGGAGCTTCTTGACATGGTTGAAACATGTGCTATATCATTTCATGAAGACTGTTGGCTGGAGGCCAGTATAAGGGTGTACGTCATCCCACTGCACCCCAGACAAGCATCATGCGTGACAAATAAGGTGACTGATCAGTCAAGGATACGTAGATTTCTTTAAGCAGTTGTGGTGTGAAATGCAGTCCCAACAACATGTTAACGAGAGTTGGAAAGGTATGGGTCTCCATGATCTCTTACCAGATCACCTGCGTATGTCTTGGCGTCGATAAGATCTCCACAAACAGGAGAGTCATCGCTGAGTATCACAGAAGTCCACCCAATGTCTCTGTCGACTGTCCCTACACCAGGCCTGGCCAAACAACGCTCCGGCCACGCTCCCGCCTAGCGCTGCGAGCGCAGTGGCGAGTTGTGCTGAGGGGTGAGAAGCAACAGAGAAAGGAAGGCTGTAGCCGGATGCAGATAGAGCAAGGCAGACGGCTTGTCACAGTTTGCTAACAATACCAAACGTTTTAAATTAGATTTACGTTCTGCATTGAGAATACCATGGCGCCTAGCACCTGTGGAGAAGGCACATTTATTTAATGCTGAATAGGAGTTGCTTTACTTTTCGTGTAGTTTGAAGGCCGTACGAAGTGCTTAACACGCCTTTCTATTATTATGAGCCGGGAAAATAATTATCGGATCATTAGAGCACCAGACATAAAGACAATATGATGCATATGTTTTTTGACGAAAAAGAGTGAATGCCGGTTGAACGTACGACGACCATTAGGAAAAAAACTGAGTTAAGGGTACATAGAAGAGCGCCAAAATCTTTTATAGTACAGATCACCATTAAATTGATCAAGTCTTAATGCAAGGTGTGAATCTATTAGCATCAGATACGGCAGACATCACTGATGCTATCCACTAAAAGTTTATCCTATGGAAAAATCAGCTTCAGATTCATAACCTGGAACATTTCCCGGAACTGAAGTATCAGACATGACCGACTACGCTTCAATAATAGAAACGTCTCACCATGAGTGCTTAGTGAGATTCCAAAACGTCTCATGTTGAAGAGAGTTCTCGTTTTTGGTTGCTAATGTACGAGTACTCCTCATCACATTCAACTTGAGCTGATAGATGTGCAGCGTAGCAGCCTGATGAGTGACCTGTTTGTCCAAGCCAGGAACTGACAAGTCTCTTATAAAATGTTGCCCGAAGAGCAATATCCTCGACCACACAGACAAGCCGCTGAAGTTATTTCCATCTTATGTTCGACGTATGTGTGCGAATCGCTTTTTCTGTTATGAAATTTGTAAGTCCCTCCAACATCCGGCTTTAACAGATTTTAAACTGCGTTTCTTTGTATTATGGGTCATAGTTCCGGACGTACTACATATTTAAAATCGAAATGTGTATAAATTAATGAACATCACAACTTAATGTTATATACTTGTATGAAAACCTTTTTGTAGTTCTGTTCACTGTATTAGCACTGTCTAATGTACTTACTGAATTAAGTAGTAAAGTTATTGTTTTGGTACAAAAATAAAAAGATTTGAATAAACACTAGCGATGAAATCCTGCTTATAAAAGTATGTTGCAATATTCGCCTCTTAGAAGTAATTGCACTCTGTTGGAGAAACCTTTTCCTAACGATAATGCAGTGCCTGTGTTTGGAAGAAGTAAGATTCAATATTCCTTCTGACATGCATGCACTGCATTGACTACAGCTGTTATGAAATACAGGAAATGTATTCGCAGTTGAGAATATTGGCAACCTCCAACTGTAGAACTGAATGTCGACATCGAATATTTGTGCCGGATCGGGACTCGAACCCGGATTTCCCGCTTGTCGCGAGCGGTCGCGTTCACCATTTCGGCTATTCGTGCACATTCCACGGCCAGGCCCGAACTTCCCTATGTCGTGGTCCATGTATCATTAACCTGCACTCTTTCATATTCGCGTACAGGCGAGACATTTAATCGAAAGGCGCTAGCCTGGTATTGGCGGATAAAATCTGTATTGCAGTGCCTGTGTTTGTAAGAAGTAACATGCAATGTCCCTGTGGACGACATATGGAAGTTTGGGTCTGGCCGAGCAGCATGCGAAGATAGCCGAAATGGTGAAGGCGTCCAGCCGCGACAAACGGGAATTCCGGGAACGAGACCCGGTCTGGCGTCATTCCATTCTACAGTTCGAGGTTGGCCGTATTCGCACGTGCAAATATATATCCTGTACTTTTTCTTAAGTTTCCCGTGTGTACGACCTTCCACATATAGCCGTCTCACACACACTCCTGCTCGGAATAGTGCAGTGGTGGGGGACACAGGAGCGCTGAACAGACTGCTGCACTCGTGGTGCGCGAGCGCGCTCCGGAAGCCAGGCCTGCCTTAAACCATTCAAGTATGAGATACGGTGTAAGCATGAGGTGACGCATGGCAGCTAGAGATCTCAACCCAGCTTCGAGTAATTGTTCTGGATGGTTTCTTAACAAGTTTCAGGCACTTACTGCCCTTCTTCAGAGAGTTGTAACTGTTACATTATTTGTGTCAACAGCAAGATGCAGGCAGCATATTATTGTGATCACGTGGTTTATAGTACCTACACAAAAATTATATAAAGAATCCAAACAAGTGCAGGCATCATGCCAGAACTGAGATGTCTGCACTTGTTATTTGGATTCCTTATACCATTTTTGTACAGGCGCTACAAAAACATGACCACAGCAACAGCTGACACTCGCAAATAATGCGACAGTAACAACCTTCTGAAGAAGGGCACTAAGTGCCTGAAAATGGTTAAGAAATAAAATTTCTTTCATGTAGCTGGTTGCTGATTATTTCTATATAACAACTACAGCTGTAGAAGATGGATAAAATACTTGATTTTACATATGTCGTAGTTCAGACAGTTTGCAAAAATTACTGGAGTTGTTATGCCAGTTACGCTACACACAATCATTTTATAGATGCAAAACGTGACTAGGCACCGTCAGTGGTCTATTTTTCAGCTAACAACGTTTTAGATATAACTCAACGCAGACAAATGTTCAATCGGAACGGAATACTCTATAGCCTAAGGAGGTAACCCATGAAAATAAACAGAAAAATCTTTCACAAAGCTAAGGCATATGAATCTAAAAAACAACTTAACTGGCTTACTGAACGATTTGTAAGATTTAAGAACCTTACAAAAAGCTGCCGCAGCAATTTCATTGAGGTTTGAGGAGGCAGCAGAAATACAAATTAATACGACAGGATTCCAATGAAAATCTTACGTTAAAAACCTCTTTCAGACTTCATATGAGAGTACCGAAATTGTCAAACATCACACTTAAGTGTTATCTGAGGTTTCCCAACGAAGAAAACTGCCCTACATTTTTGAACTTCAAGACTGTTTATCTCTGAATCCGCTGAGAATTATGTATGACAACTTTTAAACTAACTTTTGAATAAAATGTATATTAAAAGTGTTACGGTGTTAAGTCAAGCACCGGCACGCCAGGCAGAAACGAGAGCAGAGACAGCTGTGAAGACGACGTCAGCCAATTGCACGCTGACCGACCCCTCTCCAGGATGAAATCGCGACAGCAGCGGCATCTATACGAAGAGAACATATGCGCCGAGCCGACAGATCGCGCCCCGCTTCTACAGCAGCATCAAGATTAGGCACTTCAAGACCAGCTACTTAGGAATTGTATATACTGAAGAACGTTGCTTATTTTGTTTGTCGCCCTTTGCTTGCGACACAGCGCACAGCTATGCCATTCTCAAAGTTACGTGTTGTCATTGATTCATTTCGTAATAAAACTCTTTAATACGATTTGCTTGAATAGTTGTCTAGCGATCCTAGAAAGCAGGTTTCCTAGACATCCCACATTTGACGAGTAGGCAGGATCCAACAAAAAGAAGCAACTATCAGGTAACAAAACCCGTGAAACAATGCGTCCGGTACATGTATATTGTTGATCACAGGGGTAAACAAACTATCTCCGCCGCGCAGGGTAGCTGCGCACCTCCCTCGGGCAAGGTGTGTGTGTGTGTGTGTGTGTGTGTGTGTGTGTGTGTGTTGTTCCAACGATCTCCGATACACATGCAAATAATATACTTCAACTTTTGTAGCAGTCCCGACAACACACGATAATTTAAGTCTTTGTACACGTACAGTTTCGCCGTGATAGAATGTGAAAAAAATTACTCCGAAATTCTAGAATTCCTGTCCTGTTACATTTTAAGAAAAAGTCTTATAATATGTGTTAAACTGATAAACCATATTCTACACACATTAGACAGTCCTGCATTATCACACAGTAACTGGGAGAAACTTTGTTAAAGCCTTTGTTAACTGAAAAGGAGTTTTCCATGGTGTGGTCGTTGGCATCACGTCTTGAGCTCATACTTCACGAGGAACCTTACGGTGCGTGGTGGAAGGTATTTCTGGTACAACTACTATCCCAACCCCCATTTCCGGATCCATTTATGACGCTACTTCCAGCACTAATACCACGACGAGTGAAAGTATTTATCAAAGTGAGGAATACGCTCAGTTCAGTGGAACCAATAACGAAATATTTGCCTATTTCGTTTACTACACGAAAAAGCAGTGCTAACAAAGCTTCGGTACAGTGAATCGCTTTCTACGCAACAGGTTCTTCTCATCCACGTTCACAACAACGCGATGAATTAAAGGGGCTACTTGTCTAAAGATTAAGACGGCCTATGACAGCTAACCAATGTGTGTGTGTGTGTGTGTGTGTGTGTGTGTGTGTGTGTGTGTGTGTGTGAGAGAGAGAGAGAGAGAGAATCGGTAGCAACATACAGTTGTCAAGATAGAAATCACTGCAACAGACAGACGTACTGGCGATGGTGCCGAGCGGTGCCTTTTAACGTGTTCCCACTAGAGACATTAGCATATGAGGATGCTCGCGTCTGGCGTCAAAATAAATCAAATAACATGTAGGTGTAGCTCTTTTCTGTGCATTAAATGCAACAAAACTTTGAAACTGCAGCTCCGCCACTCGGTAAATACAATCCTGTATGCTCAAATCTAGAACTTCGTGCTCTGGAAAGTCGCTCACAGTTTGGCGTGAGAAGAGGAATTCGCAGATATGCGTACATTTGGCTGAGGCTCATTCCCAGAGGTAATAAAACGGAGGGACGTAAAAAGCGCGCGGTTTACGGCGGAGAGACGCTTGCCAGTTATATTTCAGCCTTGATACAGTCCAGTTACCCCTTTATTCCGAGCCCACAACGATAAACAAAAAACTTAATTCAGGTTTTTCTTACTGCCCGCGTCGAAAACTTAGTATGATTTAGCTAGACATCCAAGTCAGGTATGCCAATACCGAATAATACTTTACTATTACTCAGTGTGTGACTGGAAAATGATCCGATGAATCCCACGTCACGATGA
Organism: Schistocerca cancellata; assembly: GCF_023864275.1. Taxonomy (NCBI): domain Eukaryota; kingdom Metazoa; phylum Arthropoda; class Insecta; order Orthoptera; family Acrididae; genus Schistocerca; species Schistocerca cancellata. The sequence continues at coordinate 402,437,942 of NC_064629.1, read as the reverse complement.
AGCTAGTCCCTCTATGAAATTACTGATTAATAGCAGCAGCTTATTGATTTCTAAACTATCTAAAATGTTTAATTAAACCCGCCGCATACGTTTATGAATTTACCGCAGGGTACTTATTGCACCATATCTTGACGAAATTCTGTAATCAACCGATGTCTACTGCGCGGCTTCGAACTTTATTCTTGCAGCGGTTTTCAATCTTATACAGAGAAGAACGCACTGCACAATGAAGACCAAAAAAGGCCTCAGATGTGTGCCGCAACCGGAAAAGATGCACTACTTTTCATTCTCGATTAAACGTAGTCCCCTGTACCAGTAACACAAAATCTGAGAAAAAGGCAAACCGCTAATTATTTCACAGCGTTAGAGATAAAACGTGCTTGGTGGAGACCTTTCAGTTCTAATTCACTTGGCATTACTGGCTGGCAAATACCTGTCGCAGTATTAAGAAGTCTTAGGTAGCAGCGTTATGTTTACGGCTCAAACTTCTGCCATTGCGATATCAACGAACACAAACAAGAGAATGGCAGCACTGCACAGGAAGTGATACTCTTCAGAGCAAACGAGCATCCTTCTTTCCAACCAGATCTTCGTCATTTCCCAGTATTCTTATCTGGTGCAGTCACCTTGAATTTCCTTTCCCCAGAACTCGCTGCATCAGGAAACATCTACAGAGTCCGCCAGAAAAATGTATACGCACTTTAAGGAACGAAAAGTATTACTTATGTGTTTATTTTACGTTTAATAATTGATCACACTTGTTGTACAACCTCCAGTTTAGCACATGGTTACTTTAAATGTTCACCGTTGGCAGCCATAAACATAAGAGAACGACGAGCAGTTGCTGCAACTACGTCAATGTTACAGGGAGATCGCTGCGCATGTCGCTGAAATCTCCTGGAGAAGTTCCTAGAGCGTGCGTGGCTTACGTCGATAGACGTTATCTTTCACAGCTCCCCGCAAGTAAAAGTGCATAGGTGTTAGATCTGGCGACCATGGAGAAATCTCAATGGGCCCTCTTTGTCCAATCCAGTGCCCCGAAAAATTGTCATCCAGGAAAGATCTTACGGCTAGGTGGTAGTGTGGTGGCGCCCCGTCCTTCATCAGCTCCATAAAGCACACGTATACCTGGCAATTTTTTTTGTTTTTTTTTGTTTTGGGGCGCAAAACTGCTATGGTCATTAGCGCCCGGTCTGTGACTTAGGAAACGGTAAAAAACGAAAATGGAAACCAGCAGCAATGGGAACGAAACTCAAAAAATTGGAGAAACTAAAAGCAGAAGGAAAGCTTAAAAATCCACTACAGAAAGGGGTTGGTTGTCCCCAAAAAGAGCTTCAAATGACTGACGTCATCTCACTGGCACGTATAAACTCGAGAACGCGATCGGCCGAGCGCGTGTCACCTGCTAAAATGGACGATATTTCCGGCGACAGCTGTAGACGGACGCGTAACGGAGTAAAATAGGGGCATTCAATTAACAGGTGTCTTGCCGTCCACAGCTGAGATCAGTGGGGACCGAGTGGGGGAGGATCGCCGCTTAAAAGATGTCGATGGCTAAAAAGACAGTGCCCTATCCGGAGTCTAGTTAAAATTACCTCCTCCCGACGACGCGTTCGGGAGGAAGAGGTCCAAGCACAAGGAAGAGCTTTCACGTCCCGCAATTTATTATGGGGAAGTGTCGACCAATGTGTGTGCCATAAAAGAACAACACGACGACATAAAACGCTCCGTAGATTGGCGAAGGGAATCGATTGAATAGCTGGCCGAAGAAGAGAGACTGCAGCCTTGGCCGCAATATCGGCCGCCTCATTTCCACAGATACCAACGTGTCCCGGGAGCCAGAGGAACGCCACCGAGACGCCCCCCAGGTGGAGCAAGCGCAGACAGTCCTGAATCCGGTGGACCAGAGGGTGGACAGGGTAAAGAGCTTGGAGACTGAGGAGAGAGCTGAGAGAATCTGAGCAGATAACATACTGCATCCGCTGATGGCGGCGGATGTAGTGGACAGCCTGGAGAACAGCGTAAAGCTCCGCAGTATAAACTGAACACTGGTCGGGAAGCCGAAATTGATTTGGGGTGTCGCTAACAATATAGGCACTCCCTACACCTAACGATATTTTCGAGCCATCAGTGTAAATAAATGTGGCTTCCTTCATTTGTGCACAGAGCAGCAAATGCCCGACGATAAACATGTGAAGGGGTGCCATCCTTGGGAAATTGACAAAGGTCACGGAGCAGGCAGATCCGGGGACGGAGCCAAGGCGGTGCTGTACCCCAAGTTGTCAAGAAGGTTTTAGGAAAGCGGAAGGAAAGAGAATGGAGCAGTTGACGGAAGCGGACTCCCGGTGGTAGTAGGGAGGAGGGGCGGCCTGCATACTCTACATCAAAGGACGCGCCGAAAAAAATGTCATGGGCTGGATTAGCAGGCATGGAAGACAGATGGCTAGCATAACGACTCAGAAGGACTGCTCGCCGATTGGACAGCGGAGGTTCAGCAGTCTCAGCATAAAGGCTTTCCACAGGGCTGGTGTAAAAGGCTCCAGACACTAAACGTAATCCACGGTGGTGGATAGAGTCGAGACGACGAAGAATAGACGGCCGAGCAGAGGAGTAAACTATGCTTCCATAGTCCAATTTCGAGCGCACTAAGGCGCGATAGAGGCGGAGAAGGACCACTCGGTCCGCTCCCCAGGAGGTACCATTTAGGACACGGAGGGTGTTGAGCGATCGCAGACAGCGAGCCGAAAGATAGGAAACGTGGGAGGACCAGCACAGTTTTCTGTCAAACATAAGACCCAAGAATTTAGCGACGTCCGAAAACGGAAGGTTGACAGGTCCTAGATGTAAGGAGGGTGGAAGGAACTCCTTACGTCGCCAAAAATTAACACAAACGGTCTTACTGGGAGAAAAACGGAAGCCGGTTTCGGTGCTCCAAGAGTAGAGGCGATCGAGACATCCTTGAAGACGTCGTTCAAGAAGGCTGGTCCGTTGAGAGCTGTAGTACATCGCAAAATCGTCCACGAAGAGGGAGCCCGAGACATCAGGAAGGAGACAATCCATAATTGGATTTACGGCAATAGCAAACAGTACAACAGTTAGCACGGAGCCCTGGGGTACCCTGTTTTCTTGGGAGAAAGTACGGGAGAGAGTAGTGTTCCGCCCGGGTTCCCGGGTTCGATTCCCGGCGGGGTCAGGGATTTTCTCTGCCTCGTGATGGCTGGGTGTTGTGTGCTGTCCTTAGGTTAGTTAGGTTTAAGTAGTTCTAAGTTCTAGGGGACTTATGACCACAGCAGTTGAGTCCCATAGTGCTCAGAGCCATTTGAACCATTTTTTTAGTAGTGTTCACCCGCACTCTAAATGTGCGCTCTGCCACAAATTCGCGAAGAAAAAGGGGCAATCGACCGCGAAAGCACCAAGAGAACAGAGTGCGGAGGATGCCTGTCCTCCAACAGGTATCGTATGCTCTCTCCAGATCAAAAAATATTGCTACTGTTTAGCGTTTCCGGAGAAAATTGTTCGTGATATAAGTGGAGAGAGCAACAAGATGGTCAACAGCAGAACGATGCTTTCGGAAACCGCATTGGGCAGGTGTTAAAAGACTGCGGGACTCCAACCACCAAGCTAAACGGCCATTCACCAGACGCTCCAAAACCTTACATACACTACTCTTGAGAGAAATGGGGCGATAGCTAGAGCGGAGATATTTGTCCTTTCCAGGTTTCGGAACAGGAACGACGATAGCTTCCCGCCATCGTCTGGGAGAAGTACTATCAGTCCAAATTCGATTATAAAGGCGAAGGAGGTAACGCAGACTACGGGTTGATAAATGCAGCAACATTTGGATGTGGATACTATCCGGTCCTGGGGCGGGGGAGCGAGAAGAAGAGAGTGCATGTTGGAGTTCCCGCATGGAGAAAACAGTGTTATAGCTTTCGCGATTTTGAGAGGAGAAAGCAAGAGGTTGCACTTCCGCTGCACGTTTCTTCGGGAGAAACGCTGGCGGGTAATTTGAAGAGCTCGAAATCTCAGCAAAGTGTTGACCCAATGAGTTAGAAATTGCGACGGGGTCCACTAACGTATCATGCGCGACAGTGAGCCCAGAGACCGGGGAGAAACTAGGCGCGCCAGATAACCGTCGAATCCGACTCCAAACTTCCGAGGAGGGAGTGAAGGTAAAGAATTTCCAGCTTGCCTTCTTGCTATCGCGGATGACGCGACGGCATCGCGCACGGAACTGCTTATAGCGGATACAGTTGGCCATAGTAGGATGGTGGCGGAAAACGCGAAGAGCACGTCGCCGCTCACGTATTGCGTCACGGTATGCCTCGTCCCACCAAGGAACTGGGGGGCGCCGGGGCAATTCGGAGGTGCGTGGTATTGAACGTTCTGCACCTGTAAGAATAACGTCTGTAATATGTGTGACCTCATCGTCGACGCTAGGAAAGTGACGGTCATCGAATGTCGCTAGATACGAAAAAAGTGTCCAATCGGCTTGGGCAAACTTCCAGCGTCGCGGGCGCATACATGGCAGTTGAGGCTGCAGTCTAAGGGCACATGGAAATTGGTCCCTCGAATATGTATCATCAAGGGCGAACCATTCGAAGCGCCGAGCTAGCGGAACAGTACCGACCGAAAGGTCCAAATGAGAGAAATTTGTCGTGGAAGCAGACAAAAATGTAGGGTCCCCAGTGTTGAGGCAAACTAGATCCGCTTGGTGGAAGACGTCTAGTAATAGTGAGCCACGCGGACAAGGATGTGGAGATCCCCAAAGCGGGTGGTGGGCATTGAAGTCCCCAACCAGCAAATAGGGGGATGGAAGCTGACCAAGAAGATGAAGGAGATCAGCTCGTGCCGTTGGTGTGGACGATGGAATGTATACAGTACAAAGAGAAAAGGTGTATCCAGAAAGGGAAATACGGACAGCGACAGTTTGGGAGGAAGTGTTTAAGGGGATTGGGTGATAATGGAGAGTATCATGGAGCTGAATCGTAAGTCCTCCATGTGCTGGAGTGCCTTCAATAGAGGGGAGATCAAATCAGACGGACTGAAAATGGGGAAGAACAAAGCGGTCATGGGGACGCAGCTTTGTTTGCTGAAGACAGACGATGACCGGCGAGTAGGATCGTAAGAGGATCGACAATTCATCCCGATTGGCTCGAATGCCGCGGATATTCCAGTGGATAATGGACATAGGGTGAACAGAAAATGTAGGAATGTGACCAAGGTTGCCGTCAACTCAACGACTGCTCAGAGCTTGCGACCGACAGCATGGAATGGCATTCAGCCGAAGGCAGAAGATCCTGGTCCATAGGTTGTTCAGGAACAGCTCCTGCTACCAGCGATCGGCCGGTTAATCGGCCGCCAGCAGTGCGCCTCGGCGACACAGAAAACGGCCGAGGGCGATTACCGCCAGGTGGTGCTGTAGATGAGACACGCCTTGGCGGAGGAGAGGAACTGGGTTTCTTATTAGCCTTCTTGGAAACATGATGTTTAGATGAAGGAGGAACCGATGGTTGTGAAGTTGGGGTACGTAAAAAATATTCACGAGTATGCTCTTTTTTTGAAGTCTTGGTGTCTGACTTTTGGGCTCGAGATTTAGCAGAACCCGATGAAGGGTGAGCCATAGAGGGAGCAGGCGAAAGTGGGGAGGTTGAACGGGCGATCTTTGCGCTGGCCGATCGGACGACCGTGGCACTAAAGGTGAGATCACAAGTCTGCGTGGCCGCCTCCTTTGTTGGCCGAGGAGAGGCAAGGACAGTGCTGTATTTTCCTGAGGCACGGTGGGCTTTCGACTGGCGAATAATTTTCGAGCAGCAAAGGTCGACACCTTTTTCTTCACTCTGATTTCCTGAATGAGCTTTTCGACTTTAAAAATGGGGCAATCTCGAGAGGAAGCAGTGTGGTCACCCATACAGTTGATGCAACGACGGGATGGAGGTGAACAAGCACCCTCATGGGCATCCTTGCCACACGTAACACAGTTGGCTGGACTGCAACAGGACTGGCTGGTGTGATTGAACTGCTGACACCGATAGCAACGCGTAGGGTTTGGGATGTAAGGACGAACGGAAATTATCTCATAGCCCGCTTTGATTTTCGATAGGAGTTGAACTTCGTCAAATGTCAAGAAGACAGTATGGGTTGGAATGATGTTCGTGTCAACCCTTTTCATGACTTTATGAACAGCCGTTACGCCCTGGTCAGACAGGTAGTGTTGAATTTCCTCGTCGGACAATCCGTCGAGGGACCGTGTATAAACGACCCCACGTGATGAATTTTAAGAGCGGTGTGGTTTCACCCGGACAGGGAAGGTGTGTAGCAGTGAAGAACGCAGCAATTTTTGTGCCTGGAGGGCACTGACTGTTTCTAACAACAAGGTGCCATTCCGTAATCTGGAACAAGACTTTACAGGACCTGCAATTGCGTCGACACCTTTCTGAATAATGAAAGGGTTGACCATGGAGAAGTCGGGACCTTCATCAGACCAAGAAACAACAAGGAACTGTGGCAACGATGGAAGGACTGTCTGTGGCTGAGACTCAGTGAACTTACGCTTGTGAGCAGACATAGTGGAAGGTGAGGAAACCATTGCGGAAGAATTCCCCATGATTACCGGCGTCTCCGATGGCGCGCTCCTTCCTTGTGGGGGCCCTTTCTAAGGGCACTCCCGCCTTAGGTGATTGTTCACACCTTAGGTCACACCTCCCGAGAAACGGACAGAGACACCAATCGGCACTTTCAGAAGGTATCAGCTCGAGTAATCACCCCTCCCTGGGCCTGGCCGTTACCAGGAGGTATGTACGTGTCCTACCTGCCTACCCGGGGTGGGGAATTACGCATTACCCCGTCACCGGCTACGCATGGAAATGCGTGGGTCGGCCTTCAGACACGCACAGGGGGGAAAAAAGAGAAAGGGGAAAAAAACAAAGGGAAAGGAAAGAAGAGAGGTCTCAAACGCCGCAGCAGAGAAAAGGGCAAAGAGAAGAGGTAAGGAAAAGAGAAGGACAAAGGAAGGACGAAGACTTGCAAGCGGAGAAAGCAAAGAATTTGTTACAGTTTCGAGCGTCCGTCACCGGACGTAGGCACAAAACACACTCCCAGAGGGGGAGAAAGGGAATGAAAGAGGCGGAGGTGAGGGGAGGGAGGGGGGCAAGATGGGGGATGGGGAAGGATGCGGAAAGGGAAGGTATGCAGCCCGGAAAGGAAGGAAGGCCACATTAGCTCGGGGTCCCGTGCTCGCTATGCACGTATCCACAAAAGAGTTGTGGATACCCTGGGGGGGGGTATACCTGGCAAAATTGATGTGCGTAACATTTCCAGGTACACTTCTCAGTAGCATCCAAGAAAAAGGGTCCTACTAAGCCCCTAGATGATAGACCACACCACACATGAACCCCTAGCAGATTGACAGCTTTATCCACATAAACATGCGTATTTTCCAGTGCCCAGTACACAATGTTATACCGATTCACTGTTCCATTAAGTTGGAATTGTGCCTCGTCACTCCACACTACCTTTGTCACAAATTGTTCTTCATCAGTACCATTTCCTGATACCATTCGCAAAATTGCATTTGACGATCGGGAACGTCGTCATTAATCGTGTGCTGTAATCGTGGAATGTAAACTTACCACTTTGCAGCTTTCAGAATTCTTCGTACACTTGTACTGCTGAACCCCACTTCACGTGCACTTTGCATAGCAGACTTCTGTGGAGAATTAACAAACGTTTCCAACACGAGAGCCAACGAAGCAGGACTTGGAGCTTTACGCTATCTCACTGATCTTCCTTTGTGACGATCACAAATCGTTCCATGCAATTCAAACTTGTCAATGATGCGTTGAATTGTTAGGCGGGTCGGCGGTTCTGTTTCAAACTCCCGCCTCCACTGACGTTGCACTTCAATGGCATTATCAAACTTGAAAAACTACTTCACAGTACATTTTCGTTGCTCGAATGTCAAGCGTGCTCCAGCCATTTTGTACACCTATAAATTTTGTTTTAAATCTGCCACCACCACCACCACCACCACCACCACCACCACCACCACCACCACTTTTACTATTATTATCACTGTTAGTCGCAGCAGAAGCAGCGGTAGAAGTACTGCGAGTTCATAGTGTTATTTACTCACACTGTCACTGTGGACTCTCAGATCTTTTCAATATTATTTGTCCATCAAAATTGTCAGTTCTTTGGTAACCATGATGTACAAAAGGTACTGTCTGTGTGAAACACTAGTCCAATGTAAGAGAGCCTGGTGTACCTGATCAGATCAGGTTAAAGAAATAAACAAATCAGTAATTAATTGTGCGCCTGATAGAACACTGCTACCTTTGGTATGTATTCGACGTACCGTATGCAAAGGACACCGCTTTGCCCCTTATGTTGTTTTACTTCCTGAGCGGAGACAGAACTGGAACTGTAGCTGGTTACTTTTTCCGTGAGTACATGAATAGCTCCACATTCATAGCTCCACATACATACACCTTACGGCGCGTGGCAGAGTGGTTTGTGTACCACTGTCACTCCCGGCCCCCCTTTCTCTGTTCCAGTCGCCAATGGTACTGGAGATGAATGGTTCTTCGTTAGCCGCCGTAGGAGTTCGAATCTCTCTAATTTTACCTTTTATAGTATTTTCGAGTGATATAGGTAGGAAGAAACACTACATTGGCTGATTCTTCTAGGAAAGTACGCTCTCGGAATTTTAACAGCGAATCACACAGTGATGCAGAACACGCCTCTTGCAGCATTTAACATCGGAGTTGACTGAGCAACTCCATGACTCTTTCGCTCTCACTAAATGAGCCTGTAACTAAACGCGGTGCTGCTCTCCATCTTCTCTATTTCCTCCGTCAACTCTATCTGGAACCGATTCCAGTCTGACGGGCAATATTCAGGTATTGGTCGAACGAGGGTTTTGTAAGGTTCCTCCTTCGTCGGTGGACTACATTTGTCGACGATTCTTTTATAAATTTCCATCTGGCATCTGCCTCACCTAGGATAAGTTTTATGTGGTAGTTCCACTTTAAATTGCTCCATTCACTTTCTCCTAGATATTTTATGGGTGAGACTGCTTCGAGTGATTGTTCTGCAATCGTGTAGTGGATCTTTCTGTCTATGTAGGCGCAATGCGTTACATTTGTCTATATTGAGGGTCAAGTGCCACTATCTGCACCAAGTGTCGATCCTCCACAGGTCTTCCTGCATTTCTCTATGATTTCCTAGCGTTGTGAAATGTGTATACTACAGCATCATCCGCTAATACCATCATAGAACTTCCAACGTTATCCGCTAGGTCACGGGAAGAGTGGAAACAAACGTCCTATGTGCTAAATCTCAAATTTGTCGGGAGAATCAAAACTAATGTATCATTTTGTGCCTAACTGACTTGTACCCAAAACCTGAGGTGTTCTGATACCGCAGAATAATGCAAAATGCAAAAAAATGAAACAAAAATAATTTATTAAGAATATTCGAGGTGTCATACCAGGGAACTCACTGATTCTAACTGTTAATAAGAAAGTTTTTGTTTCAAGTACCATTAATACTGTGGCATTACTTTTTATTTATGATAATACCAGTACAGAAATAGGGCAGTAATGCTCAACCTAGTAGAACTATAGTCAACAAAAACCATTTCTTAAATATTTTATAATGGGCTTTCCTCTTTTGAATAAACTGACGTCTTTCCGTTCTTGTTTCCGAGTAAAGATTTTTAATAGCTATTTTAGATGGTTGAGTGTAAGACATTATGATCATATCGCATTTGGAGATCTTCAGAAATTAAAGCAGTCATCAGTATGAAGATTGTTTTGAAAACCAGTGCTTTGCTAGGGGTGGTCCTGTTGGACGTGGTATGCCGCTAGCTATGAACTGACTGATCCGGCCAGTTATAAGGGAACCTACAGTTTGACGTGGTTCCGAACCACGGAGCAACTCGGCATTTTTTTCACATCAACAAGCTTTGCCATGGGTGAAAGAAGTGACAAGTGACGAAAGTCCTAGGATTGGTCGGGGATCGACCCCGAGACCTCTGTATTTGTAGCCTGGCAATTTACCGCTTTTTTTTCATTTTCTTCGTCACCATTCTCGTCATTTGGTCTGGGCGGATGTCACATGACACCTCTTCAAGTTGATCGTTGAATACTTCACTGAGTTATTTTTATTACAGAGGGCAGCCAGCCCTCTGATCGAACACGCTGAGCTCCCATGCTGTCAATAGCCACGGATCCACACATTCAGATCTTACACGCCTACATTGACAACTGCGTTTCAGCAGCATCTTTAGAGTCAAAAAAATCAATTCTGTTCATTGTAATTACATGGGATGAGTTCATAGCTTAGATAACTCCCTCTTTTCAGAACTCTCCAGACACTGTTTTCTCTGTTAACTTCTCCAACTTTATTACTATTTTTGAAACCGAAATTATCTCCTTTCGCTACAAAAATGTTTTAATGATACAAACAGAAGTTTGCACGCACTCTGCTTAGCATGCCAACTGTGTATCAATTAAATCGCGGAGACCTTGACACATGATACTTTAAACTCCAGAGGGAAGCACTGCTTGGTACGAAGACCACGTGCCATTTAGTAACAAATGTTTTAACATTTTCTCCATGATTTGGCACTTTAATCAAGTCAATGGACATCTACACCTACAATTACATTTACAAAAATACTCCGCAAACCAAATGGCTGTGTGTGGCTGAGGGTACTTCTCGTACCATCAACTGATTCCCCGTACCCTGTTCCACTCGCGAATGGTGCATGGGGAGAATGACAGACGGTAAGCCTCCACGTTAGCTCAAATTTCTCGAATTTTCTCGTTGAGGTCATTTTGAGAGACATGTGGGTGGGAGTAATACATATTGTCCCACTCTTCCCGGAACGTACTCTCTGGAGCGTCTGCCACTGGAGTTTGTTGAGCACCCCTGTAACGCTCTCACGCCGATTAAACGATCCCGCGACGAAACGTGCCGCTCTTCGTTGGATCTCTCTCTCTTCTATCAGTCCTACCTGTTAAGGATCCCAGACTGACGAACAATACTCCAGATTCGGTCGAACAAACGCCTTGCAAGCCAATTTTTTCCTGTTTTTATGTCATTTAATCTCCACAAACCGCAGATTTTAAGCAAGTATCTCGCAGAATAGTATTCTCACCAGAGAAACAAAAATCGTTAATGCGATTTGGGTGTCTACGTTTTATTCAGGTGCGACAAGTGTACCAGTCACTACCGGTAGGCAACAGCCTTATGGGCGATATTAATAGCATGGTTTCTACAAAACCACTATTTTAGTTTGTGATGTAGCACGTACATTTGCTGATAGACAGGTTACTCTTGTAACAGATATGTTCAGATACGTTCTGGTGCATTTGATGTTCGTTGCTGGCTTGGTATGGTAACGGTTATTTCGAAGAGTATTTGCTAATTAGTTATTTTACTGTTGTCGATACATTTAAGGATGTGTTCAAGTTGAACCGAAACCGGTCACAGTGTATACAAAATCAACACAGTCACGACGAGTAATGAAAATTCTGTTTGAAAACCATTGACTGCGCATTTGTTCTGCAAGGATATTATCTACATTTTTTTAAATATATGGAGATGACGGATGATCTCTTCCTAATCCTCAGAATGGCTGACACTGTTACTTACGCAAACAGAACCAGTATATGGCCGAGTGGATAGTTTTCAGACAACAACCCAAAAACTAATAAGCTAACATCTCTAACAGGCCTTACCTTGGGATCAACCTTCTGACTGTGAGCAGCAGCGCTACTCGGGACTAAAGTAGTTTCTTTCCTATCATTTAATTCATAATCCACACATATCTTCCGGACGCATCTGTCAACAAGTTCATTATTTTCGAGAAGGTTTATACGTAGCACGCATGCACTCCGTTTGACTATTCTCATGACACACTAGAACAATATTTTTTTGAAATACGACTGAGATAAATAAAGAATTTTCAAACTAATCATTTGGGTGCTGTGACACGCTTATAGCTGTAATTTAAGTTATAGGGGATCCTTATTTCATTATGACGTTTATTTGTTATAAGGCTTAACAGATACAGCAAAAGGACAATACAGCAACAGTTTAAAAATTTACGATATTCCAGCGATGAGAAATAATTTCGTAGTCATAACAGCGTAGCGGTGTGAAGTCGATATACGCTTCCTCCAAGGTAGCATCTTTGTTTTACCCCGCCTGAAAACCAAGTTCGTTGGAGAGAAGTTTTTAAGCGTCAAGAACACCAATAATTCAGACAGCTGAAAAAATTAATGTTCTCAAAAATATTTCGTATTGGTTTGTACAGGATAAACATTTGAAATCATACTAGGATATGCTGGAAACATACGATATTGCAGTGGCTGTGTTGTTAAGAACAACAATGCAATGCTCCTTCGGGCATGCATGCGTGCATGTCCGAAGGAACAGGCACTGCTGCGATTACCGCCGGTATGATATACATGAAATGCATTCGCAGTTGCGAGTATGAGCAACCGTCAGCTGTATAAGGAAATGACGACAGTGACAGTTTGTGCCGGACGGGAACTCTACCAGATTTCCCGCTTTACACAAGCGCTCGCCTTAAACGCTTTGGCTACCCGTGCACGACTTACGGCCAGACCCAGACTTCCGTATCTCGTTTCTGCTTCATGTATATCCAAAGGAACATTGCATTGTTGTTCTTAACAACACAGCACTGCGATATTGTATTTATCCGTCAATACCAGGCAGCATCTTTCAATTAAAATGTCCTCCCCTGTACGGGAATTACACAATGTGTGTACGAGTACAGGTTGTGACGCAGGAACAACATGTGGATATTTGGGTCTGGCTGAAAGTCGATCACGGATAGCCAAGCGGTTAAGGCGACTGCTCGCGTACAACGGGAAATACAGGGTTCGAGTCCTGGTCCGGCACAAACTTTTACTGTCGTCGTTCCCTTATGCAGCTGATGATTGTTCATATTCGCAACTGCGAACGCATTTCGTAGTGGAAACCAGTGATACGCGAAACAGGTTCGGTAATTATTTTTTCCTGCAGTTATAATTTTATAAGCAGCTGCTGTGAGAGGAGTTAAAATTTTCCCGGTGAAATGGGTCTGTGAGTTGAGTAATTACAAGAATCGGTTCATCAGCAATGTAGCGATGAACACTTGACACTTTCAGTACCGTTAGAAACAATGGACAGGTGAAGCCTGGTTTACACCGGACTGAACGGAAGTGGACGAGAATTCTCTCAGATATGAAGAGCACGCGAGCGCGAGCAAACTGCATTCGGCTGTGTTTCTTCAGGTTCCGCTAGCTGTCGGTCTTTTAGTTAGCCTCCTCTCCGTATCGGCGCTAGCAATACATTAAAGCTTTCATCTGCTATCTTGTCTACTTTTGTTGTTGATAATGTTGACATGAGTGACGTGGGAGGTGATGTGGTCTGATGGGAATGTAATATTACTGACGTTAGAATTTTGTTATGATACGTGCTCCTACGATAAAAGGGATTCACAGCACAAATGCCGAAGGAAATGAAATAAGATTAGTAGAAAATTGCCGAAGTACTCCAAAATGTTACTGGGAAACCGGGAAAGACGAATTCATTAGATGCTTGTATCACCTGGGACCAGAGTGAATGAGCACTAACGCTGCATTATTTTTTTTTTAGGAAAGCACAAAAAAATACCTTGAAAGTAAATAGGTGTGAGTATGAACCTAAAGTGCTGATTAAAATTAAAAATATACGAAAGTCCTGACCATTGCCCTTGTTTACTTTCATCATATCTTGTAATTACATGGCTTTTTTATCACTGGTATGTTACAGAGTCTAACAAACTATATAGCAAATTTTATCAAATAGCTTATGACAGATCGTATGTCTATTTCATATTTAATATTTAATGATTCCTATTTTATGACATTATCTGTCATATACATTTAAATAAAATCTGAAAGTGCTTTGCATTTGTTACTACAGATGTCAAATGCTTTGACAAGAAACCCATTGACTGCGATGTTGCAAATGGCCGATGATGTTCACGGCATTGGACGCCCCCACATATTGTGTACCATGCAACCACAATATTGGCTGCTAATAGCAACAGCGGGCGGAACTGGAGGTATCCAACGGTGAGCACAGCATGATGCTACGGAGCGTAGTTAAACTGCTTAGTCGACGTGTAACTCAACAGTGCTACAGTGCTAGTGGTTTTGATACAAAGCAGAGCAATGGAACGGTAAAAAAAGAAATATTGCATTATATCTACAACAAGAATTGTCATAGTTGACATTTCATCAGAAAGGAACCCAAGGAATTTCACAGACTGAGAAAGAAGTGGCAAATGAAATATTAGCGTTTGTACAAAATAAGTCAGTGGAACGTGTGGACATTGTACATGAGGAGTACAATGGTGACAATACATGCTTAACAAGTGATACTGAAACACGAGTCGAGCCACGTAGTTCATCATCCTTGTCGGACAGGGAGCCACAAATCCCGTCTCCGGTGAAATGTACTAAAGGACAATCGTTGTCGAAGGAGCAGGTACTAAACATAATTATATACACGTGAGATCAGCAGCAGCATACTAAAAGAACAATTGTGAACAAATTTCGAAAAAGTCGGCAGCAATATGACTGAAGTGCATAAGAAAAACTACGGAATTCAAGGAAGAACAAGGCGTACTTGTTGCCTTAACGCATTCGTATACAATTAAGACTACTTTTAATTCGGATGGTAAATTACCTGGGATGTCATTTATTGTGCTGCTAGACGTCGGAGGTGCTCTGCTGCCTACGATTCTTCTCGTATGAGTGACCTTGCAAGGGCGTTAGGGAATATTTACATCACAGTAAGCAAGACAGGAAAAATTAGCGTAAGATAACTACAACTATGGTATGAGTACAGCTTTAGCCAAGAGCTGGTCAAAATAACTTGACTTTGCTTGATTCCCAGTTTGCGTACAAAAATCTTACTCCTTTAGAGCAAACTATCCTCCCTGAAAAAGAGTGTGACATTATCATTCATACCACCTGGAATCACTGGACAAATTCAGCCTCTGAATGTTTTCTTTCCGTGCCTATAAAATATATTATCTCACTATATGCAGTTACGCCTTAAAAGATAGCCAGTTTCACGATAATCTCCACAACACACTGTTCCACATTCTTGCCATCACGTTCCATCAATTCTCACCACCCCACTACACAAATGTGATTCTATATACACTTTTTAGGAATTGATACCTAGCTGAACGTCCTGCACGGTTTGGAACTTTCAAGGAGTTCGCCTTCCGTCTTGATTATGTTAGGTTTGCTTTCAACATTTGTTGAATGTCGACGATGTCCATTTTTTTGAAGTGTAATACCTACATCCCATAAAAGGTGGATCTCTGTACGTCCCGGACACTCTTTTTCCTATTGTCCTCATGATGCAAATGGTGCGTCATTAGCAGCTAATATTTTTCATGTCATAGTTGTTAACACAACGCTTTCAAATCGGCCTTACTAAAGATTGAGCTTGAGATCTCGTACCCAAGGAATTCCTTGTGAGATGTGTGACCTACAGAAATGTGAGGCTTCCACCGACGTAAATGTCTCCAGTTGTCGATGACCAGCGTGCAATTGTAGCCTTTCTTCGGGTTATGTTAGTCGCCTTACACTTCTTCCTCAGCTTCAATGACGAGTCAACGAAAAGCGTCAACCGACACGTGTTGGCTCTGCAATAACGCTAAGGAAAGTGGAGCTGCAATTCATTGTTAAATCTCCACTCATTTCACGTTTATGTACCAATTCAGCCAAGTAAAGTGCTTTTTTTCTATTCCATTTTGCTTATTTCGTCAAAAACAGTGCGCTCTACATGCAAAATAATCCTCTCTGAGTACCAAAATGTTGCAACGTGGCTCTGAATTCAAAGTGTTGTATCCTGTGTACCCATTATTAGCGGAAAAAAAGAAAACCTTAGTGCTCGTGGGCTATGCTCGTTACCTCTAGTTCTCTTCCGGTCGCTGTGGTGTAAACGCTTGTTTGCAGATACAAGCGAATGGTAGTGAACACTGGCGATTTGTCTCCGAATGCCTGTTCCCTTGTGTTCGGTTCCATTCGCTCCGTTGTACGCCAGGCGTAACAGTTCAGATTAATTTGCAGCTACCACCATGGGGTCAATTTTTAATTCTAGCCCGAGCGCATTTACGTCCAGCTCTAAACGCTGCTCCATTCTCATTCTCATGGAAAGTTGTGACTGGCCACTAGCGAACAACCCTAATATCCACAGCCAAATTTCGACGTTTTCTTTCGATGAGAGAGATGAAAGAAGCTCTGTCTTAATTCACAGGCAATGATATCTAGCTTTTATTGCATCGTCCATGTTATTATGTGTTTCCCAAAAAAAATATGCCGAGAAAAATTTTCCGCCTTGTACGAGAGCGAGCTAAAATGTAATGCTTCCAATTTCTTTTTATTCTGTTACAATATTGGTTGAGGTATTAAATGTCATGCATATTACTCTGTCGACTTTCCCGCTTCACTAACGAATTGCAATCCTTTGCCGCAAGAGGGATCTGAACTGTAGCGTGTAACACGGTAGCGAGTAACAGAACTCTCTCGGTGCGTGAGGCACCCACAGGAAATTAAAAGCACTAATTTGAAGAGTTTGTCCACGCACGGAGCACCCTCTCCTTCAGGATAACAATACCAGAACACAAGCATCTGCAACAACCCATCGCCGTAGGTTCCCTGTCGTCCAACATCCACTACACAGTACCGACTTGTTCCCATCCAATTTTCATTTGTTTCAAAAACCTAATGAAAACCGTCGAGTTTCGATGACTTCTCGTTTATGGTAGTGAAACGGTGCAAGCAGTGGTGGGTATCAACAAACTGGTCTCTCGTTGGGAGAAATGTGTTCATCGCCAGGGTGACTACGTTGAGAAGAAAACACGTAGACATGAAGAACAGATACGTAGAATGTTAACAACGTTTGTTTTATTTAAAAAGTTTTACGAGTTTTCACATAAAAAATTCGGAGGCATTACTTTTCCGCACTCCCTCGTATACCATGTGATATAGAACCCGTTCTCCCGAAGAGACACAGTGCGCATTGTGAAGGATTTCCCTGAAACGTCAATAGCGTTATTCCATTTCAAAGCGAGACAAAGAATCCAGACCTGAGAAATCACTTGTAAATAGACCTGCAACAAAATCTGTATCACCAATGCTAACCTGATTTTCCATCTGTATGTTGGGCGGGAAAGCACGCAAACGCATTGCTGTTCAAAATGACAGTAAGTGCTAATGCAGGAGTGAGCTATACGAGCTTCGTGTTTCTTACTCTGTTTCAGTGTACCTCTCCTGGTATGCAGCACTACATTTAATTAATGTACGGGAATCAGTTTTATTATTTCCAGGAAAAGTCCGGAGAGTTTGCACTTTTTACCGTGTAACTTTAAGCCCTTTCATTTCACCGTGGAGTAGGCGGGGAATTATTCCCTCGTCGATCGCCGCAGAGGATCTTTCCACGTTCCTTTTAAAGAAAGAATAAGCTACGAGCGAGATTGTTCTCCCTCGACAGCCTTAAGCTGCCACCAGAAAGGCTCAAGCGTGGAAATGAAACCTGGCCATATTGCGTCTCGTTTATGAATACAAGCCTGCCATGAGCTCTTAGATTGCGCGTCTTTCTTCGACCGCGCGGAAAAGTGAGATAATGGACGTCTGAAGCTAATTACACGAGGAAAGTCTGCACTACAGGTAAACCGAGCGACCGTTTAGTCCAGAAAAACCACAGGGGTAGAAGCTATCTTCAGCAGCCAACAGAATCGCTGAATAACAGACAGAACAGTTGTTGCATTATTCTCTTTCTGTTGTTTCGCTATACTGACAAACATGTATTAATTTTAATAAAACCGAAGTAAACAAGAATGTGACGCTCCCTGTCTCCCTCTCCCCCTTCCTCTTCGTAGCATATTCATCAATACGCACTCGTAAACTTACTAGTGAAATGCACAGTTCGGAGAAGTGTGTGACGAGGACTGATGGAACGGCAGTTACACCCGTATCATACAAAAGGTGTTCCAGCAACAGGGGCCACATGATTTTGGACCCGGAGTTAGATTCAGTCATTGCATTACATTGTAATGCAAAATGAAATGAACGTATGGCATCGGTGGCCGGGAGGCCCCATCCGGGGAAGTTCGGCCGCGTCCGCCTCCTTAGCTCGGTGGTAACGTGCTTGCCTCCCATGCAAGCGGGCCCGGGTTCGATTCCCGGCCGTATAGGAGATTTTCTCCGCTCGTGGACTGGGTATTATGTTGCCCTCATCATCATCGCCCAATGTGGCGTCGAATGAAATAAGACTTGCACTTGGCGGCCGAACTTCCCCGGATGGGACCTCCCGGCCAACGATGCCATACGCTCATTTCATTTCTATTGTAGTGCAGGTATTGAGATTGATGATGATTGGTTTGTGGGGCGCTCTACTGCGCGGTTATCAGCGCACGAGGTATTGAGATTGACTGCGAGTTGCTACAAGTTTAAGTTTTAGCTATAAGATGCATGTTATCGGTATCAATTAACTAAAATATATTCAATTGTGATCATTAGTAGCTCATCTAAGAATTCTCAAATGGTTCAAATGGCTCTGAGCACTATGGGACTTAACATCTGAGGTCATAAGTCCCCTAGAACTAAGAACTACTTAAACCTAACTAACCTAATGACATCACACACATCCATGCCCGAGGCAGGATTCGAACCTGCGAACGTAGCGGTCGCGCGGTTCCAAACTGAAGCGCCTAGAACCGCTCAGCTACAATGTCCGGCTAAGAATTCTCAGTTTAGGATCCTCTACCATCAGCATATTTGAACATGAATGTTCGGGACACTCTGGATACGTAGGCATTTCTCTCATTCGTTTCTGAAACTGCGGAGGACACACTGTAACAGCACACTTCAAACCACATACTCAGACCAGAGGCGGGACTGCAACCCGCTATATCTGCTTTCGGGAAAGCGACAGTGCTCAGATGCTACTGACACCAACCGGGAAATAATTTGGAGTGCTAAAAACTTATAATGGCCCTGATTTGGGCATACACCGTAGACTGCGAAATTCAGTAGTGAACCTATGTGACAAATAAAAACCTATTATTAGTAGCCAGAGCTTTCATCGTACTGCGTCACTTTAACACCTGAGAAAGAGATTCAGAAATTACAGGAAGTTCACTTTATGCAAACAGAGACGGTGCTTTCATCGAAACCAATGTTGATGCGTAATTATGGGAAATTCGACTGCAAAATCAGGTAGCTAAAACATGCAGTCTACCAAAATACGTACTGACATGTTTGACAACAACGTAATTTCATGAAATAAAGTAATGACACCGTCATGGTTATTGCAACAGGCGTTTATGTGAAACCTTTGTGGCTGTACAAGGCATTGAGACATAAACTGAACTGGCTCTGAAACTTCCTGGCAGATTAAAACTGTGTGCCCGACCGAGACTCGAACTCGGGACCTTTGCCTTTCGCGGGCAAGTGCTCTACCAACTGAGCTACCGAAGCACGACTCACGCCCGGTCTCACAGCTTTACTTCTGCCAGTATCTCGTCTCCTACCTTCCAAACTTTACAGAAGCTCTCCTGCGAACCTTGCAGAACTAGCACTCCTCGCAGGAGAGCTTCTGTAAAGTTTGGAAGGTAGGAGACGAGATACTGGCAGAAGTAAAGCTGTGAGACCGGGCGTGAGTCGTGCTTCGGTAGCTCAGTTGGTAGAGCACTTGCCCGCGAAAGGCAAAGGTCCAGAGTTCGAGTCTCGGTCGGGCACACAGTTTTAATCTGCCAGGAAGTTTCATATCAGCGCACACTCCGCTGCAGAGTGAAAATCTCATTCTGAACTGGCTCTGTACATTTTATGTAAAGCAATTTTCATTTTGTCATAAGCCGGCCGGTGTGACCGTGCGGTTCTCGACGCTTCAGTCTGGAACCGCGTGACCGCTACGGTCGCAGGTTCGAATCCTGCCTCGGGCATGGATGTGTGTGATGTCCTTATGTTAGTTAGGTTTAAGTAGTTTTAAGTCTAGGGGACTGATGGCCCCAGATACTAAGTCCCATAGTGCACAGAGCCATTTGAGCCATTTTGTCATAAAGAAGCTTAAATTAATATTTAAGAAATGGTTCAAATGGGACTTAGTATCTGGGGCCATCAGTCCCCTAGACTTAAAACTACTTAAACCTAACTAACGTAAGGACATCATACACATCCATGCCCGAGGCAGGATTCGAACCTGCGATCGTAGCAGTCACGCGGTTCCGGACTTAAGCGCCTAGATCCGCCCGGCCACCGCGGCCGGCGGCAATCAAGGATATTTTCAAGGAATTAGAACACAGTCTCCAATGCACTCAAAATTTCTGCTAAATTTACTAACTATGAATGAAAACATTATAGTTTAAATGAAATGACACCCTGCTTGCAAATACCTTAAGATGTTTGCAGACAAGCTTGGCTTTTGGCTACATGGATGCAGGAACCCTCTCAATACCGTCACACATACTGCCTGATTAAGACGAATCTCAGAAAAATCTCCGAGTTATGGCTATAATTAAATTCTTTTCCTGGATTACTATTTCGTCATATTCTTCACAAAAATGGAAAATTTCAGTGGTAACTTCCTGTGTAAATGAAGCTGTCTTTCTTAAAGAATTCAACAGCTGCAAAATACATCAAGCTTATGCGTCAAGTTAGTATCACCATGAAACTAAATTCTTCATTTCACATACTCTAGCAATAAAACTAAAATTGCCTTCATTTACAAAAAATAAATCACTAACTGCAGGTACTAGGTTTCCTATTTCTTCTGAGTGTGAGCGTGAGGATCAAAATTTTGTGCGAACAGTGCGTGTGTATTAATCATAATAGTGCCTTGCGTCACTACGTAGTCGCTTGCTACGTTGTAGCAAATGGCTTACGGCCAGCTACGCACAATTGGCTATTTCCTCAATCCCGCTAACTCGTTTAGGACAAACACGCAGAATCTTTTCTGTCAAGTCTTGGAGTGCCAAGTTTAATCCTAGGAAATCCGATTATAGCGACCTCAACTCTATTACCCTATTGCGGCAATCAAGCAATTAGAGTCAATGCACATTCATCAAGCTCTAGCGCTGAGAGAGAGAGAGAGAGAGAGAGAGAGAGAGAGAGAGAGAGAGAGAGAGAGCTATCGAGTGCACTGTGTCAGCAGTTTACACTTCAGCTTCGAGGAAACCGCACACGTTAAGAATTTATTTTTTCCGTAACTATTCCTACACACCAACTTACTGAACAAATTTTCATATCACGCCTTACAAATGCTCCAAACAATCTGTAACTGAAAGTAGCTTTCTAGAGTACGTGCTTATTTTAAAGATCCACGTTGGGAGAGGTTTGGGACACTTCTTAAGCCTGGCTTAAGCTTGGTCAGTACATTTTTCGGACGTCGGCAGAACACAAAGCCTCTTATCTCAGACATTCTGAACTAACTCACGCGCACTGTTTCCTGCACACTACGTCTTACTTCTGTATCAAATAACTTTTTCTTTCAATAAGTAAATTTCACTCGGCGCTGTTACAGTTTCAACTTTTTGTGTAAGAAATCTAGCCGTATACATTATACAGTAAGACGGAAAATTACTCACTGACGTTTTCATATCCAACAATTTCATGCCGTAATGTTAATATCATTTACACTCATACCGTCAATGGAAGGAATTATTACAATGTACAAACTTGTCGGTAATATTCTCCCGTTGTTTGCCAGGTCAAAACTCAATAAAATGCAGCACCTTACAATTGTTGAAAACCTCACGCGGTACTGCAACTTCCACTAACGGTGATGCATTAAGCAGGTAACTGTTTAATCCCACAGAATCTTAAAATAACTACGCAGCACCTGTACTTTTACTCCGAAAGAAACCCATTTCAGTGATTACCAAAATGAAGCGCAACATTATTGAACTTCGAGTGATACATGTGCGTATTCAGTGGTAAAGAACTAAACTGCTTGCGTCATGCGACAATACGGTAAAAAGAGGTCTGTACGCAATTAAGCTCGACGGCCCAGCGTATGTGGTATTCCAATTTAATCTTCTCCGCGTATTAAAAGTGCGAAACTATCTCCGTATTACAAGTTGTTTAAGTCAGTCCTGTTTATTACTTTTTTTACTTTATATTTTTCACGTAATGAGCGCGTCGGTGGCATCTGTTCTGCCTAAACAATTGGGAAGAGAAAAAGTCGCTAACTTTTATTTAATGTGGTAAACGAAAAGGCTGGAAAAATGTGTACTATGAAGGATGCATACTGTAATTAGCATTTACAAAGCTAATAAGACTGGGTTGTCTCGGACGACTAGCTTAGTACGTCATGGTTAACCTAATAGTTCTGTCACAAAATTGAACTTTCATAAGCCATTCTTACCTATTGTATATTACAAGGAGAAAAATATTGCTGCAATAACTGCATCATCCTAGAATAGCAACACATATTCGTATAATTCTGTGGTTTTCGGTAGTGCTATCACACAGAACGACAGTGTTTCATCAAAACGTACAGCGTTTAAGTCAGCTGACAGGTTACGTCCTTTGGTGGCTGATGCATTCCTTGCGTAAAACGGTAGAAAATCTATTTCCAAGATAATATGTAACGTATTTTGCATCGGCTAATTATTTTAGAAGCCATTATGCTTGCGTTATCCATCTATGGGATGAGATTTTACGCAAATAACGCTATTACGCGATGTCCATAGGTTTTCCTAAAATTTGTCTAGCACGGAGGAGGTGAAGAGCTGCCCGAAAATGTCTTTCTTCTTTGTCATCTGTAGTCAAATATAATTTTTAAACTGTATTATGGCAAAGGCGCAGATCTTTGTGTAAGGATCTAAGCCTCTCTAATCCCAGAAAAAAGCTAGTATTACATTCCAACTATTTCTGTAGAAATCCTTTCAGAAATGTGGTGTCGTTCGTCCCAGACACCACGTCGGGCGTACCAATTCCTAATTCATAGGTTGGCACCAGACGTTCCGAATACTGCCGCCAAGGGTAGGTACGCTATCTCAGTATAAGAGGCTGACGCAAGCTCTCATTAGCCCCTTTGAGTTTTGTGTTCTATGACTGCGGATACTCAGCATCTTTCTCTCTCAAATGATTATAGTGTATTACCGACTTGGCTATATACTTCCACTATCTAGATTCTATTTTGGAATCACTGCACTTGTGTACTGCAATCCATTGAACGATGTCTACCTAAATTTCGTGTGTCTCATTCTGTGCTTTCTGCCTTAGAAGCCACACATCACCATCGGATAGAACAAGAAATTCCGTCAAGCAATAATTCTACGCTTCCGTACTTGATTTTCACATATAAAACAGTTTTATCACCCTTCGAAGTTCGTAAACGCCGTTTTTCCATAGCCTGCATATGGTGTACAAGTATATTCAACATGAACGTACCTAAGATTTCATGAACAGTTCAGGATACCAGGAACAGGTTTTCGAGATGGAATACTATGTAAAGGTGACAATAGCATTAAATCTACTTTTAGCACTTTTTTCAGTGAACAGTACGGTGTACGTATATTCATTTTGGCAGTAATATATTCGGCGAAAACTGAAGGAAAATACTCTTGTGAGAAGAGCTATAAAAATCAAGACCACAGTTTCACTTCCACTGCTACGAAAAAATATAATACAGAAGCGAAAAACCTACATTAAGCTATCCACCTTGCCCTTAGCTTCTAGCATGTACCCCACATCTAAACGGAAGGATTTACTGAAAAGTTTAAGACGATTTGTATCATAATAGCCTCAGTTTAAACGGCTTTCGAGTACCGACACAATTAACTGTTGCTTCAGTGTGTCTGTACCTACAACCACGACCATTCAGCATACATTGCTGAACAGAAACATTATGGGTAACTACTTAATAGTGTGTTGGTCCATTAATGGTGTATATAACACAGCAGCGGTCCTGCACTGCGTGTATTTGAGAAGTCTTTGGTAGGTTCCCAGAGGTATGTGGCACGCATATGTATGTCCACGCATAGGTCACGCAATTCCCGTAAATTATGGGCTAGCGGTTAGAGGGCACGGACTTTCCCCGATGGTGTACCTGACGTGTACTACGGTGTTCATGTCAGGCGAATTTTATGACCAAGACAACCAAAGCTCACTGTCATGTTCCTCAAACGAGTGAACCACGATTCTGGCCTCGTGACACAGTTATCCAGGAGGACGATGCCATCACCGTTGGGATGGACATCAACCATATAGGGATGCAGGCTCTCCGCAATAACGTTCACGTAGTCCACAGCTGCCATGGTGCCTTCGAGTATTACCACAGGTCCCATGAAAGCCCAAGTGAATATTCCACATAGCATAGTACTGTCCCCACCGGCCTTGCGTCAGTGGCGCAATGTATGGTTCGAACAGCCGTTCGCCTGGATTACCATGTATCTGGACACGACCATCTATCTGGTGGAACAAGAAATGTGATTCATCCAACAAGGTAACTGTTTCCATTGATCCACGGTCCAATCACTATGACCCATTGCCCACTGCAATGGTAGTTGATGTCGTTGGGCTAACTTAGGAACACGTGGTTGTCGTCTTCTGTGGAGCCTTTTGTTCGACAATTTGCGATGAAGGGTGTCCTCCGAAACACTTGTGCCTGCACCATCGTTTTACTCTGTCGTCAGATCAGTCACAAACAGCAACTTATCCTGGTATACCGAGCAGGCAAAGCCTCCGACCTCCAAGTTCTGTAATGAGGCGTGGACGTCAGACAGCAAATCGCCTACTCTTTATTGCACTGTCCAACGACGTTCCAGAGATGTTCAGAGGATTTCCCCATTTGCGACTCGTATCGTCACTAGAATGATTCCTCATTCATCTCTGCTGCATTTACACACACATTCCTTACCACGTCGCCTGCCCGTAACGTCACCGGATGGCAGCGGTCATGATGTTTTGGCTCATCAGTGTACACCCAAGTGTTTGCCTCTGCTGTATATTATCACTCGACGAAAATAATATTTATGTACTCGGCCTCTGACGAAATATTGCGAGTGTCTGCGATTCACTGGGCTCCTTGAAGAAAAAGTCCTTAAGGAAACGATGTACCACTCTTCGTAATTTGTATTCTACGATGTGGTGGATGTCCTAAAAAGATTATCTAAGCAAGTGAACCACCACTTACTGTATATAACTTCCATAATCCAACTTTCTTTGGAGTTCAAGGAAAGAGAGATACCTTCAATGGCAAGAGCAGTTGTAAGTATGCTGCAGAAGAAGAGGTGATTTATGCAGTCCAGTACGGCATGCCAACAAAGTCGTACAGCCATAATAATTTTCTGTGGTGGTACGTGACAATTATGTCACATTCTACCTGTACGAATTCTTCCAGATACAGTGAAAATAAAGACGACGATAGATCCAAACCATCTAACAACCTATTTGGGTACACTAAATGTGCTCTCTAGCACATAGTGTGGGAAACCCTAGTGGGAAAATGTGGATGCCTGCTCCAACAATTGCAAGAGCCCTAACGGACCAGAAATGTATAGAAATTAATGAAGTGATAGCAGTTTTAGTGTAAGACGTAAAGAAACCTCCGACTCAAATACTGCACGTAGAAAATTGGTGTGTACATAAATCACGGACGACAACGACGACCCACGCCATCCTCACTTTTTAAAATAATTCGACTAGTCGTTCAAAGGGCATCACTTTATGCCGCTCTGCCTGTTGCCTTCTTATACCGAGCATTTAGTTTACCAGCACAATTAGTTAAAATGGCCAGTACAAACATGGCAGGTCCACTTCAACGTAACGATTTCGCTGCATTGACATTCTCTAAAATGGACCCCGACGTTGGACATTATTTTAACACAAGAGCAAATGCAGGCCTGTGTCGTCAGATTTTACAGAATTGTTACGGTCTTGCTGAGAGCGGCATCTTTCGAGTTATGTCGAACCTTCGATGTGCGTCACAATCACATCAGCCTCACCATGGAATCTGGAAGTGGGAAAGGTGACAGCGAAAACAATCCTGATACATGGATGCAAGAAAGTGGAACTTCGGAAGTACACATTTTGAGGGTAGGCTCACCACGGCTACGTAAGGCAATAGTACAGAAGCCCTTTGCACATTCATAAGTATTTGTTTATACCATATGAAAACTTTTGTCTGTAAACTTTGACTCATTTCGCTGTTTAAATAAGCATTTAATGCTGATAGTGGCTGAGATTCCTTGCGTAAATAAAATACGTTTTACATTTAGTGTGTGAATATTCCATCACGTTGTAAGCGGCTCAGCGTTACTTCAGCATGTTAGACTGAAAGCTTGCGTGCTGTGAGATGGCGGAGGGAGAGAGTGTTCAGGTGGTGACAAAGGGCGTGCAGCAGGAAGGACGGGCAAACAATGCGTGGGCGGCGAAAGAGAGAGCGGGCCCGCGCCGCCAGACACAAGACGTTTGTCTGCTGTGTATGGCAACGCGCACTACACTACATCTGCACGCGTCATTACACGTTTCAACAAACGGATTTTCAGCACTGAACTACGTGGTCCCACAAACTTATCAAGTCAGTGTGTAGACCAACAAGCAAGATACAATTGCTAATAGGGCTATTACTGCCCTCTACGCCCGATACTGGGTATATCGCTCATCTACTCGGGCTTGCAACACGGTGTTGTGCTTTAATTACGTTAACGAGAAGCCCTTTTTTATCAACAAGCTTTTTATATGTTACAGAAATTGTGTAATGCTGCTTCTGGATATATCATGTTGGAAGTAATTTACCGCTGCTTTCCTTCTATATATTACGAAGCGTGTTTAGAGACTATCCGATAAGGTTGTGTTACGGATGTACTCTGAGGTGACAAAAGTAATGGGTAGAGGTATGCATGTATACAGATGGCGGTAGTATCGCTTATAAAAGGCATAAAAAGGCAGTGCATTGGCGAAGCTGTCATTTGTGCTCATGTGAAAAGGTTTCCGACGTGATTTGGGAATTAACAGACTTTGAACGCGGAAAGGTAGTTGCAGCTAGACACATTACCTCCCACCACGGACAACGCAATGGCTGATGGCCTTCACTTGACGACCGAGAGCAGCGGCGTTTGGGTAGAGTTGTCAGTGCTAACAGACAAGCAACACTGCGTGGAATAGCCACAGAAATCAATGTGCGACGTACGACGAACGTATCCGTTAGGACACTGCGGCGAAATTTGACGTTAATGGGCTATGGCAGCAGACGACTGACGCGAATCCCTTTGCTAATAGCACGACTTCGCCTCTCCTGGGCTCGTGACCTTATCGGTTGGATGCTAGACGATTGGGAAATAGTGGCCTGGTCAGATGAGACCCGAATTCAGTTGGTATGAGCTGATGGTAGGGTTCGAGTGTGGCGTAGACTCCAGCAAACCATCGACCCAAGTAACCAACAAGACACCACTGTGCAAGCTGGTGGTGGCTCCATAACGGTGTGGCCTGTGCTTACATGGAATGCACTTGGTGTCCCGGTCCAACTGAACGTATCATTGACTGGAAATGATTACGTTCGGCTTCTTGGAGATTATTTGCAACCATTCACGGACGTCATGTTCCGAAACAACAATTGAATTTTTATGGATGGCAATGCGTCGTGTCACTGGGCCACAATTGTTCGCGGTTCATTTGAAGGACATTCTGGAGAATTCAAGCGAATGATTTGGCCACCCATCGCCCAGTATGAATTCCACTCAACATTTATAGGTCATCATCGAGAGGTCATTTCGTGCGCAACATCCTGCACCGGCAACACTTTCGCAATTGTGGACGGCTATATACCAGCATGGCTCAATATTTGTGCAGGGGACTTCCAACGACTTGGTGAGTCCATGTCATGTCGAGTTGCTGCACTACGCCAGGCAAATGGAGGT
Organism: Schistocerca cancellata; assembly: GCF_023864275.1. Lineage (NCBI taxonomy): Eukaryota > Metazoa > Arthropoda > Insecta > Orthoptera > Acrididae > Schistocerca > Schistocerca cancellata. The sequence goes on along the minus strand of NC_064629.1, from coordinate 402,409,996 downwards.
CCGACACACTATTAAGAGGTATCTTATGACTTGTCACCTCACTGTACCTCTACATATATACTACTCGAACCATTGTACAGTGCAAGGCGAAGGGAACTGTATAACAGTATCAGCATCTCACTATGATACTTCACTCACGAACAGAGTGAGGGAAAAACCGATGACTACACGCCTTGATATGTGCCGCATCTTTCGTACCTTAACCTCGTGACCCCTATGCGAGAAAAAGTGCTGGCGGTGACTGTTGCAGTATACACCTCCCAAACCGGTGTCCTAAATATACCCCCAATGGGGTTTCGAGTGGACTATTCTGAACTGTTACCATCGTGGCAGCGCGTCTCTCAATTCGTTCGACGTCTGCTGTCAAGCCGACTTAACAGGTACTCTGAACTCTGGCTCAGCACTGTAGAACTGGCAGCACTTGCGTCTTAACATTTTCATTTACAGATGCACCACAGGTTCCCCCACAAATCAGAGTCTTCCATTCACTTTCTCCAATACTGATTTGGCACGTGCATTTCATTTCATATCGTTTCATAGTATTACCCCTAGAAATTTGAACTATGTTAAAGGCTCCAGACCATTACCACTAATCTTGTAATCAGATACTACCGTGCTTTTTTTCCTCTTTTTGTTAAGGGCACTATCTTACATTTATACAAATTTAAAAATAGTGGCTGCTTAGAGAGATTTTGTACCCGCCTTCCTGCGTATCATCCATCGATGGCAATTGCCTAGAGACAACACAAGCGTCAGCGAATAAGTATGCTATTGTTTATGTATAGTAACGACACTTGTGTTCGTATTACGCTTCTTTGGTACACATCCAATGTCACTTTCGTTTATGCTGAACATTCGCCGTCCAGTATAACGCGCTACATTCCATCATTCAAAAATTCTTAGATACATTCAAATATTGTTGCGAGAGTCATTATGAGCCTAGGGCGGTTAACAGTGCAAAATGTGGAATAGTGTAACGCTTTTCGGAAAACGTGTAAGATTAAATTATGTGCTTACATGGTTTACCATATTTTAAGATATCTCGTGCTACGGCCTGCGTTTCACCCGAGCGGTTTTTTAGGAATCGGTGTGGAATCTTTGATGGAGGCCTCCATTCTCCATGAAATATATTCAACGTTCCTCCAGCCGACGGACGTTGGAGATATTAGTATATGATTGTGTCCATCCATTCTCTCAGCCTTCTCACTAACAGACTTGATCTATGAGCTTTTTCAGTCACGCGGAACTGTTCGGCGCGCAGTGCAACGTCGCTAAATATGAGCTAGGAATGTGACTGAGTAAGTGAGATATCCGAGGAAATTAGAGGTTGAAATCCAAAGCCGACACACTGCCTACTCGTTTCTAGTAGCACCAGGAGAGCTGCAGAACATTACGCCGCCTTTGACGAACAACCGCCACTGGTTTCTTATCTTCGGTAAATGATAATGGCTCAATCCGTTCTAAATCATTTTTATGTATATTTCCGATGGTTTCCGTATAGCATTTCTGCTTAATGCTGTGGCTAAAATGGT